>NC_051862.1:103393256-103713991 GCF_015732765.1 Culex quinquefasciatus | reverse complement strand
GAATTTATAGTTAGTGTATCATCAAGGCAAATAAATTCACAGCATGATGCTCCAAGCTGGAATGATTTGCAGTCATGCGGTGGAGTACATAGAACAGCCTTGCAAGCTTTGGGTAGGCCGTTATCACATAAACACAGCCGGCAAACATCGGATCCAGGTGGAACGTAGTGAGCATCTAAAAATAAGCAATGAAACCATAATAATTATAATTGTTTGCAAACATTATGTAGTCAGACAGAAATAAACGCCCTCTACAATAAACAATTTGATGTAAATAAGGATGCAACAAAATGGGTCCATGTTGAACAGCCCGGGAGCATGTTGACAGCTCCCATACAAACTGAGCGTACCCCGTTTTGTGGGCCCAGTGGGCCTAAGATGGCGGCCTTCGATATTATCTAGCCAAATTTTTGAAAATGGCGAATAGTTTAATTAAATATAATTTTTGCCTTGTTTTGGTTTAAAACGACAAAATAAGCATTATGGAATCATTTTCTTTAAAAACTTGTTTAGAGATACGCCACGTTCAAATATTAGTCTAGAACTGTTGAAGTGAGCGTGCCACAAAAGCCGTCACGAAAAAAAAGTTTGCTATGCAAATTTTGAGTTGCGTATTTGATGGGCGTACTCCGACGAGGCCCACTTGCCATCTGTCGGTGGATACGCGCAACTCACGAAAACTGTCATGTTAGGGGACGGTTGATGTTGAATCAATTTCAGGGCAAGATTCCCAAAGTGCATTAATCTCGATTTTGAATTGCTCAATGACTAGCCTTTCAGGCCTTTGATGAAACATTTAATAAGTTTATTTATTGCATTGTAACATATAAACAATTTAGAAGTTTTTTTTAAAATATGTTTTTTCAGATATTTTCATTTTTATTCATGGTTAAAACAAAGCCACTGAACGATCCCAGTGGTTTATGCGACTTCATGAATAAGGAATACACAGTAACTTTCAATCCATTTTAGTATACCTACTCGAGATAACTAAGACTTCATGTTGACTTCATGAACCTTTTTTATTCCTTATGTTCCTCGTCTTTTTCGGTCTATAATCGATATTTTTTAGAAACCTGTTCTATAAAAGTCTTAGTCGAGGGGCGCGTCATTGGCCTTAATGAATTAATTTTAGCAGTTAATATATTAAGGAATTAAATACCTCACGTCATTTGACATCTGACAGCGCCACACCTGCATTCTAAACATTGGTTTGGTTTGTTTCTCTTTCGCGCGCTCAACTGTCAAGTTTGTTTGGATTCCGTGAAGCGTTGGAAAAAAAAGTGGTGATGGATAAAGTGAAATTTACGGAGAATGCCTCGGAGAATGCAGAAAAGATGTGATCCGCTGGTATAGTAGATGCTGCCGGCGGAAGAGATTATTTTGCATTCATCATTTGCATCATTATTTTGCTTCCAGAACGATGGCTTTGCTGAGGGGAACGGAGAATTATTCTTTAAGCATGAACCCAACCTGTTCCGCGCCCGGATCGCACACAATCTACGCCAAAATCCTGCCCTACCTGCATGAACATCCCCGCGAGTGTCCCCGCTGGACGATGCCCATCAGCCGGCTGCTGACCGAGGTGACCGGCCTAGATTCGAGCGAGGCGGACGACCTGCCGCAGAAGATTTGTGTCGTGTGTATTTCCTACCTCAACACTCGTACACGTTACGGCGGCAGGTCATCGACAATGTGGCCGCACTGCTGGCCGCCCGATAACTGGTCACACGGCAAACGAATAACGGTTCCGCTAAAAAGGACCTGGACGGTCCCATTGAACCGGTTGTGATAAAGCAGGCGGTGAAACGACCGGAAATGAACGACGTTTGCTAGTGGATGATGATGGCGAGGCCGGATGGGCGGGCGGTGCCCTTTCAAAAGAACCTGGACAAGCAGCAGCTGATGCAGACGTGTTGCTTAATGGGAATGGGTGGACGCAGCAGCAGCGAAGCAAGAGGCAGAACAATTTGGACGAGGAACGGTGCCAGATGGACGAAGCGGAGAATTTTTCTTTAACACTGGAACGCCCAACGCATGTCCAACTTACACGGACGCCCAAGCCTCCCAAAAAAGTTGGAACGGTAACTTCAACTCGCTGGTTCTCGGGCATTACTCAACCAATCGGGACGATTCTAGTTTCCACTGATTTGTAAGAATGTCTAGATGATTCTAGAACTTTGCAGAACTCAATTTGATCAAATCTGTAATTTCTGCGGCCGAAAACATCGTTCCACCTTTTTTTTTAAAACGTCTGCCTCCGCGGAATTTTTGGCGAATTTTTTTTACACGCGAAAAAAAAGTTGGAACGATGTTTTTGATCGCAAAAATTACAGATTTGATCAAATTAAGTTCTGCAAAAGTCTAGAGTCATCTAGACATCCTAACAAATCACTGGAAAGAAGAATCATCTTGATTGGTTGAGTTATGACAGAGAACCATTGAGTCGAAGTTACCGTTCCAACTTTTTTGGAGCCTTGGGCGTTGGAATGTTAAGCATGAACCCCACATGGCAGAGTTGTTGCGGATGATTACGGTGGAACCTATGCTGAGGATTCTGAACCGGGCATGGTGAAGTACCTGACAAAAGCTGGAGAACAAAACGGTGCTGCAATCCGAAGGATTGAAAGGGCAAACCGAAGTTTCTTCTCAATATTGTTTCTTAGGAATAGACAAAATCAAAATAAAGCGGAATAATATTCTTTAGTGTTGTGTCAATATTACGTTGCGAGGTGAAAATGCATTTTTATTATCACAAATAAAAATAAGATTTGGTTGTTGTTTTTTTTGTGTTCGCTTTTTATTACCCATATAATTTTACCGAAAACTCTGCTCTCGCAGGCATCTTCCGTCCTAACCACTTCTCTGGAACACGTACGTAATTTTACATCGTTACATGATTCGCCACAATTGGCTCTGGGTCCTGGCCCATCCTCATATTCCGGGTTATCCGGTCACAAAACGTACGTCCGCTGGATCGTCTTCGATGGCTTCTTCGTTGATGTACAGGTGCAGGCGCTCTTCCAAGACGAAATCCATGAAATCGGTGCTGTAAATGTTGGGAAGGCAGGGTTGGAGGCCAGTTTGCACTCGAAACCAGACACGGCGATTTGTCGAAGCCCCGTGAATTCATTTGCGATCATCCAATGGGGACGAGTCAGCTAATTTTCCAGAGTTAGTCATGTCGATGGAAATGATGTAGGACGTTGTCTGCCTGGATCCGGTTGACCACGTTTAGGAGGCAGGTTTGGATCTGGAACGCTACAGTTCCAAGTGAACTGGCATTATTGTACTTTACGATGCAGTAAAAGCGATGTACATCTGGCAGGAGTTCAACCAGTTGGTTTGTTGGAGCAGATTCCTGGCGAGCAATGCCCTTTTGTTTGGTTAACGCAAATACGCAATCAAAACAAAACAAAATTTGACCAAACACAACAACAAATATCCCGCGCAATGTCAAGCTGCCAAATCAATGTGGTGTAAAAAGAGGTGGCGTTGTTTTGGTCGTAAACAAAAGTTAATTTTGCCTTAATTTGTTAATTTTGACCGTTAATTAATTAAATTATTTAATTTTTTACTATTGTCCCGCCCCTCGGTCTTAGTCAAGACCTGAAATAAGATGATTATCAAATAAACCGGATGATTTATTTAAGTTTTTAATAAGTTTTAACGAGCATTTCCTTAGCTTGTTACACATGCCAAACCATTTCTCAATAAAAAAAAAATTGGAATATGTTGGCATCGGCTACGACCAGTGGTAGCCCGAACATGGGTAAATAACAAGGGAAATGCGTAATAATACCTTTCTCTGGTATCAATACCAAATTTTGGTATTCCTGGACCCTTTAAAATTTGTCTTAAGGATTATGCAAGAGCAAAATGTGCTATCATACCAATTAAAGGTATTGTTTTGATATTACAAAATTGCAGAATTTGTCAATGGTCGAACACCACATATTGGTATTCTTTTGGTATTACAGTGTTTTATCAAATTCCTCTGAAACTATGGGAAAATTTTAACCAATTTTGACAAAATAATAAATTTTGCGCTAAAATGATGTCTCAAAGCGAATGCTTTCATTGAAAACCGGAAATTTCAAACTTGATTTCAAACATTTTTGATATACCCCCTAAAGAAATGACTTGAAATTGTGGAAAATTTTCTAAGTCAGGATGGCACATTTTTGTATTATTTTGGTATTAAAATGTTTTATCAAATTCCTCTGAAACTATGGGAAAATTTTGACCAATTTTGACAAAATAATTAATTTTGCGCTAAAATGATGTCTCAAAGCGAATGCTTTCATTGAAAACCGGAAATTTCAAACTTGATTTTAAACATTGTTGATATACCCCCTAAAGAAATTACTTGAAACTGTGAAAAAAAATTTAAGTCAGGATGGCACATTTTGGTATTATTTTGGTATTAAAGTGTTTTATCAAATTCCTCTGAAACTATGGGAAAATTCTGACCAATTTTGACAAAATAATTAATTTTGCGCTAAAAGGACTTGAAACCCAAAAATGTTAAAGCTGATATTGTACGATCAGTACCTAGCTGGACTCGGTCACTGGAAACGACCGGCGACTCAACGACCGACGAAATAGGCGGCGGGCCAGATGCGGGCATAAAAATGTCAAAATCTTTTCCCCCCTCACTTCGTCTCGCCATCCAGCTGCAGCGTTGTTGACAAACAAACAGAGCACGTGGTCGCATGATGGCGGCATCGAGCCAGAATTAGGGGTGATCATGTGATTAAGAATGAAAGTATTTTCAAGAAAAATAATATTTTTCCGACCGAATAAAAAAATTGCGAGCATGTTCAAACAATCATTCCTAATGTCGGAGAAGTGATAAAAAAGCAAAATTTTAATCCATAATTTTTCTATAAATTAATTTTTTTCACTCCAACTGGGAACCCCTAGGTCTATCCTCGACCGTTTCCAATGACCGTGAGAAGATGCCAGAAAATCCAGCTACGAGCTAAATCCACAATATATTATTTTTTGTGATATACCCACTATGATTTTTTTTAAGCGTTGAAATTTTTCTAAGTTGGGATAACCAAATACTTTGAGAAACGAGTTAATCGACAGATTATAGAATTTTGGTGAATTTCAATCCAGTTTCATTTTAATAACACTTTTTTTTTTCAATCTTGTTATTTTTCAGAATCTTCAAGAACTTCAAGCACAGGCCATTCATCAATGACAAATGCATTCAATGTGGTGAAGAATATCACTAAGAACAACATGGAATCATCAGGTGAGAAGATTTGGCTGATGCATATGGATCATTTCCGTTTTTTCACTAACTGCAACTGTTGCACTAAAATGGTATGAAAACACCAAATTTAGGTATTTCTTGTGCAAATACCAGCGACCAAAATGTGCTCTTGGTTGCCCAGTAATAGATGGCAAAATACCATGAAATCATACCAAAATCATGTATGTGGAAGACCACAGGAATACCAAAATCTGATTTTGCAAGGGCGCGGGAATACCTAAAAATTAAACCATGGCAATACCAAGTTTTGGTATTCAAGCAATGTTCAAAAATCCAGAAGACCTTAACTTGGTATTGAAATGGTTTTATTTTGAGGTATTATTTTACCCTTGGAATAACATGGTTTGGTATTGTTGTGCCCTTCCACATACTAGACTTTGGTATGATTTCATGGTATTTTACCATCTATTACTGGGCAACCAAGGGCACATTTTGGTCCCTGTTATTTGCCCAAGTAATACCAAAATTTGGTATTCCCGTGTTATTTACCCCTGCTCGGGACTTGCACAAATGATGCACGGTTTCAACGCGCCGACCGCACTTCGATGGATGAACGAAAAAAAAACGTTACTTAATCCACCTTTAGGTGGTTGGTGCCTTCCTCATATTTATAAAGTCAATACATTCAGTAAAAATAGCAACATTCCCCCTTAACATGTTTAACAAATCAACTTTATTACTCATTTCTTTTGATATGGTTCGCAGACCATCAATATTTCTGGCTCATCGGCAAGGTCCGATAAAAAAAACTTATCCAACGATAGTTCGCATGGAAGATTCAGACAATATTTTTATCACAATATCTGAAATCAAACCTCTAAAAGTGTATAAATAAGACTTAAGTGCCAATAACTTTTAATAGGGTTGTCAGATCCTTGATGTTTTAGGCTCATTTGAAAGGTCTTTCGATTATCTAACTAACGATGGGTCGCATGATAGACCCGGACATCATTTTACTGAAATATCTGCGATCCGGCCTCCAAAAGTGTATAAATAACACGTAAGTGCCAATAACTTTTGATAGGATTGTCAGATCCTTGATGTTTTAGGCTCATTTGAAAGGTCTTTCGATTATCTAACTAACGATGGGTCGCATGATGGACCCGGACATCATTTTCATTGAAATATCTGAGATCCGGCCTCCAAAAAGTGTATAAATAACACTTAAGTGCTAATAACATTTGATAGGGTTATCAGATCTTCAATGTTTTGGGCTCATTGGAAAGGTCTTTTTAATACCTTTCTGAAAATGTATAACATGACAGGGTTTCTTACAAAAACCACCCTTTTTACAATCTTCCGGACATATGCCAAAATCGTTTTTTTAGCATAACTTTTGAAGTACTTTACTAAACTTCATAATTTTCAATAGGGACTTATGGGACCCCAAGACGAATCGAGTGAGACCAAAACGGTCCAAATCGGTTAAGCCAGTGCTGAGATAATCGAGTGCATATTTTTGGTGCACAGACCCACATCCCTACACACACACACGCACAGACATTTGCTCAGAATTTGATTCGGAGTCGATAGGTATACGTGAAGGTGGGTCTACGAGGTCAAATTATGAAGTTCATTTTTCGAGTGATTTTAGCATAGCAGCATAGCATAGCATAACGGGTCTGCACCACGCTGTAGGGGGTGCTACAATGGTCAATTCAATATTTTTAGACAATTTGATTGTTGCCCGGTACAACCAAAAATATCTAAGAACGTAAATTTCCGCACTGTGCTCCAAGGCTACGCCCATACAGTCCCGTGGGGATTTGGGAGGGGATGTTTTTGTTGTTCACTAGTGGCAAAAGTGCAGGGAACCCATGCGACTTTTAAAAGTGAACGGAATATTTTTGGGAGGTTTGGAATGGGGGTTAGGGGAATTTCATCGGGCCGATGAAAAATGTTGAATGCGTAATGTATTAAATGTATTGGATGTTTGTAAGTGTAAGTGTGAGTCTGTAGTGTATTATCTAATAAGCATATAGTTTTGTAATAATAATAGGGTAATTCTCCGCCAACTCACACAGCAGTTGCCCCGACCCCTCTTCGATTTGCGTGAAACTTTGTCCTATGGGGTAACTTTTGTCCCTGATCACGAATCCGAGGTCCGTTTTTTGATATCTCGTGACGGAGGGGCAGTACGACCCCTTCCATTTTTGAACATGCGAAAAAAGAGGTGTTTTTCAATAATTTGCAGCCTGAAACGGTGATGAGATAGAAATTTGGTGTCAAAGGGACTTTTATGTAAAATTAGACGCCCGATTTGATGGCTTACTCAGAATTCCGAAAAAACGTATTTTTCATCGAAAAAAACACTAAAAAAGTTTTAAAAATTCTCCCATTTTCCGTTACTCGACTGTAAAAAATGTTGGAACATGTCATTTTATGGGAAATTTAATGTACTTTTCGAATCTACATTGACCCAGAAGGGTCATTTTTTCATTTAGTACAAAATTTTTCATTTTAAAATTTCGTGTTTTTTCTAACTTTGCAGGGTTATTTTTTAGACTGTAACAATGTTCAACAAAGTTGTAGAGCAGACAATTACAAAAATTTCGATATATAGACATAAGGGGTTTGCTTATAAACATCACGAGTTATCGCGATTTTACGAAAAAAAAGTTTTGAAAAAGTTGGTCGTCATCGATCATGGCCGTTCATGGTCACCCGGACAGACAAGGACGACGAAACAAAGAGAAACGCAAAATTAACTTTTTCAAAACTTTTTTTTCGTAAAATCGCGATAACTCGTGATGTTTATAAGCAAACCCCTTATGTCTATATATCAAAATTTTTGTAATTGTCTGCTCTACAACTTTGTATAGCTTTGTTACACTCTAAAAAATAACCCTGCAAAGTTAGAAAAAACACGAAAATTTAAAATGAAAAATTTTGTTCTAAATGAAAAAATGACCCTTCTGGGTCAATGTAGATTCGAAAAGTACATTAAATTTCCCATAAAATGACATGTTCCAAAATTTTTACAGTCGAGTAACGGAAAATGGGAGAATTTTAAAACTTTTAAGTGTTTTTCGATGAAAATACGTTTTTCGGAATTCTGAGTACGCCATCAAATCGGGCGTCTAATTTTACATAAAAGTCCCTTTGACACCAAATTTCTATCTCATCACCGTTTCAGGCTGCAAATTATTGAAAAACTCTTTTTCGCATGTTCAAAATGGAAGGGTCGTACCGCCCCTCCGTCACGAGATATCAAAAAACGGACCTCGGATTCGTGATCAGGGACAAAAGTTACCCCTTAGGACAAAGTTTCACGCAAATCGAAGAGGGGTCGGGGCAACTTTTCCCGATTTCGTGTGAGTTGGTAGAGAATTACCCAATAAATAATAAATATAATCAGGCTGATTCCAGGAAGCTGTAAAACGTAGCAGTTAAAATACAAATGCTCCAGACTCCTATGCTGTTTTAGAAAGTTTCGTCAATTTAAGAAATTTGATCATATAAAGTATGAGGAGATGATATGTTAGGAAAAGAATAGTAATAATGTGAACATTTAAATAAAACATGTAGTGAGTAGATACATTTACATATAGACAGTTAATTGGAAAATAATTCCAGGAAGCTGTAAAAAAATATCACTAATTAAAAACTAATAATTCAGATGGAACCACAAATGGAACAACAGAGACACAAATATCCAACCACCACCACCATCCACAGAACTAACTCGGAAGATAATTAATAGAAATCTCTAAACAAAATGACACCGAAAACACAAAAAATCCTGACAAAATGTATAGAAATGATAAACCAATTAAATCAGCAGCACTGCACTGACCTCAAAACTCAGTCCACAACATCCACAACTCACACACTTTCGCTCTCACTCGCTCCACTCACCCGATCGAAGGCACTCACCAAATGTCAAAACAAGAACTCATCTAAGCGAAAAAGATCACGTCGCTTTTATCTCTTTCGCGCTCAAACCCTGACACACAGATTCATTCAAACAAGCACCTAGAAAAGGAACATTCTCACCGATCTGTCCCTCCAAATGTCGGCTGTGGTCATTTTTCGTTTTGCTGCACTCCGGTTGGAATCCCGCGGCCGCACAAGTACATCAAAGCAGACCTGGGCAGCGACTTCATTTTTAACCTATAACTAATTTAGAGCCTCAAAACTAATAACACACCGTAAAAAACACTGCTTTTCGGGGACCCAGCAAACGCGCACGCACTCGGCAAAGGCACTCACGGAACTCTCAGTTCATTTTTCGAGTGATTTCGAGTGATTTCTCAGTAAGGTGAGGAAGGCAAAAAAGAGTAAACACCGAACCGCCGAAATACTTTATTCCAAGAACAGGCGGAAAAACTCTTGTTGTTGGAAAACCTTCGCCTTTCCGGGCAACTTCTGTATTCCAATGTAATTTTACGCATAATTTAAAATTTCAATTGTTCACAAACTAGTATTTAAAACTCCAAATTATAACGGCACAAGCCAACGGATCTGACCACTTCACCCCCTTCCCAGAAGCAAAAAAATGTATATATATAAGTTGCGGTTGAAATAATTAGACCCGTATTTTTTTTGTTTGGCCATTAGGGTGGCCTACGCCTTGTTAGGGTGGTCTGAAAAATGGCCATTTTCGTCGATTTTCGCAAAAACCACTTTTTTCGAAAAATCATAACTCCTCGCCATTTTACCCGATTTCAATTGTCTTATACGCAAATGAAAGGTGATATGTTGGCCTTTCAAAGAAAAATAGTAAGAAGTTTCAAAAACCTAGCCTAACATATGAAAAGGGCGTATGAAACTTTAAAATGTCGTTTTGACGGTGTCTGGACCAAAGAGCCTATGTCTGAAAATATTTTAATCGGATTCTCCGGACATTTTTACATAATATATTAAAAAATGGGAGGAGTTCATTAACAGGATTCCGAGATATGATTTTTTGAAAATAAAATCCGTGGTTTTTGACGCGCCGCGCGCAAAAACCGGAGAACGACGAAATTGGCAAAAAATCACCTTTTTTCACTAAAACTAAACATTTCAATTCCAATTAGACCCGTATTTTTTTGTTTGGCCATTAGGGTGGCCTACGCCGTGTTAGGGTGGTCTGAAAAATGGCCATTTTCGTCGATTTTCTCAAAAACCACTTTTTTCGAAAAATCATAACTCCTCGCCATTTTACCCGATTTCAATTGTCTTATACGCAAATGAAAGGTGATATGTTGGCCTTTCAAAGAAAAATAGTAAGAAGTTTCAAAAACCTAGCCTAACATATGAAAAGGGCGTATGAAACTTTAAAATGTCGTTTTGACGGTGTCTGGACCAAAGAGCCTATGTCTGAAAATATTTTAATCGGATTCTCCGGACATTTTTACATAATATATTAAAAAATGGGAGGAGTTCATTAACAGGATTCCGAGATATGATTTTTTGAAAATAAAATCCGTGTTTTTTGACGCGCCGCGCGCAAAAACCGGAGAACGACGAAATTGGCAAAAAATCAACTTTTTTCACTAAAACTAAACATTTCAATTCCAATTAGACCCGTATTTTTTGTTTGGCCATTAGGGTGACCTACGCCGTGTTAGGGTGGTCTGAATAATTGCCATTTTCGTCGATTTTCGCAAAACCCACTTTTTTCGAAAAATCATAACTCCTCGCCATTTTAACCGATTTCAATTGTCTTATACGCAAATGAAAGGTGATAAGTCGGCCTTTCAAAGAAAAATAGTAAGAAGTTTCATAAATCTAACCTAACATATGAAAAGGGCGCATGAAACTTTAAAATGCCGTTTTGACGGTGTCTGGACCAAAGAGCCTATGTCTGGAAATATTTTTATTGGATTCCCCGGACATTTTTACATAATATACTAAAAATGGGAGGAGTTCATTAACAGGATTCCGAGATATGATTTTTTTGAAAATAAAATCCGTGTTTTTTGACGCACCGCGCGCAAAAACCGGAGAATGACGAAATTGGCAAAAAATCAACTTTTTTCACTAAAACTGCGATAACTTTAAAATTTCAGCGATTTCCTATAGATGTTTGGGTACCAACATTTTTGTAATTAAAAGACGCAACCAGTGTTCCCACGAGCCTAAGCCATCGGCTAGGCTAGGTTCATTTTTTTGGTTCAGGTTCACACCACACGTCGGCAAGCACCGTCGGCTCAGGCTCACTGAGTGCCGTGAGCCATGGTTCATTTGGTTTAAACCAGGCGAGGCTAGCCAAAATGAACCATTGGCTTGAACCTGGCTTGAACCTGATCAAAGAATGTTAGGCTAAACGGCAAGCTTTGTTACACCGTAGTATGCTCAAACCGTAACATTCGCTACACCGTAGTATGATTACACCGTAACATTGTTACACCGCAACATTCATTACACCGTAACATTGTTACACCGTAACATTGTTACACCGTAACATTGTTACACCGTAACATTGTTACACCGTAACATTGTTACACCGTAACATTGTTACACCGTAACATTGTTACACCGTAACATTGTTACACCGTAACATTGTTACACCGTAACATTGTTACACCGTAACATTGTTACACCGTAACATTGTTACACCGTAACATTGTTACACCGTAATATTGTTACACCGTAACATTGTTACACCGTTTAATTGTTACACCGTAACATTGTTACACCGTAACATTATTACACCGTAACATTGTTATACCGTAACTACGATGCAACGAATGTTGCGGTGTAACCATGTTGCGGTGTAACCAAACTACGGTGTAACGAATGGTGTGGTGTTATAATGTTACTGTGTAAAAATGTTACGGTGTAACAATGTTACGGTGTAACGAATGTTGTGGTGTAACAATGTTACGGTGTAATCATATTACGGTGTAACGGATGTTACGGTATAATGAATGTTACATTGCAACATTGCTACACTCTAATATTTGTTACACAGTGCATTATTCCTATGGTTCTCATTAGCCTGGTTAGCCTGGCTTAAGCCATGGTTCATGGTTCACTGAACCAGGATTGAACCACAAATTGAGGCTTAAGCCGAACCAAGTTTATAGGTGAACCTAGCCTAACCGGTTCATTTGGGAACTCTGGACGCAACTTATATATATATATATATTTTTTTGCTTCTGGGAAGGGGGTGAAGTGGTCAGATCCGTTGGCTTGTGCCGTTATAATTTGGAGTTTTAAATACTAGTTTGTGAACAATTGAAATTTTAAATTATGCGTAAAATTACATTGGAATACAGAAGTTGCCCGGAAAGGCGAAGGTTTTCCAACAACAAGAGTTTTTCCGCCTGTTCTTGGAATAAAGTATTTCGGCGGTTCGGTGTTTACTCTTTTTTGCCTTCCTCACCTTACTGAGAAAAGGCTATAAAATCACTCGAAAAATGAACTGAGAGTTCCGTGAGTGCCTTTGCCGAGTGCGTGCGCGTTTGCTGGGTCCCCGAAAAGCAGTGTTTTTTACGGTGGTTATTAGTTTTGAGGCTCTAAATTAGTTATAGGTTAAAAATGAAGTTACTACTTATAAGAAAAACGTCGAGTTTTGGAGTTTTACTTAGTTTCGGCAGGATTGTCAAAAGTTGAAATTTGGATTATGTCGCGACTCATTGGCCGCCATTCTTGTGGCGTTGCGCATTTTTTTTATAGCTCAGGAAGAGTGCTTCGTTGTGTTAGTGAAAGTGTTGCTCGAAATATTGTTGGCTGTGTGATGACTGGCCGAAGATGTCAGTGTGTGAATCGCTGCCCAGGTCTGCTTTGATGTACTTGTGCGGCGGCGGGATTCCAACCGGAGTGCAGCAAAACGAAAAATGACCAGAGCCGACATTTGGAGGGACAGATCGGTGAGAATGTTCCTTTTCTAGGTGCTTGTTTGAATGAATCTGTGTGTCAGGGTTTGAGCGCGAAAGAGATAAAAGCGACGTGATCTTTTTCGCTTAGATGAGTTCTTGTTTTGACATTTGGTGAGTGCCTTCGATCGGGTGAGTGGAGCGAGTGAGAGCGAAAGTGTGTGAGTTGTGGATGTTGTGGACTGAGTTTTGAGGTCAGTGCAGTGCTGCCGATTTAATTGGTTTATCATTTCTATACATTTTGTCAGGATTTTTTGTGTTTTCGGTGTCATTTTGTTTAGAGATTTCTATTAATTATCTTCCGAGTTAGTTCTGTGGATGGTGGTGGTGGTTGGATATTTGTGTCTCTGTTGTTCCATTTGTGGTTCCATCTGAATTATTAGTTTTTAATTAGTGATATTTTTTTACAGCTTCCTGGAATTATTTTCCAATTAACTGTCTATATGTAAATGTATCTACTCACTACATGTTTTATTTAAATGTTCACATTATTACTATTCTTTTCCTAACATACCATCTCCTCATACTTTATATGATCAAATTTCTTAAATTGACGAAACTTTCTAAAACAGCATAGGAGTCTGGAGCATATGTATTTTAACTGCTATTTTTTACAGCTTCCTGGAATCATCCTGATTATATTTATTATTTATTATTATTACAAAACTATATGCTTATTAGATAATACACTACAGACTCACACTTACACTTACAAACATCCAATACATTTAATACATTACGCATTCAACATTTTTCATCGGCCCGATGAAATTCCCCTAACCCCCATTCCAAACCTCCCAAAAATATTCCGTTCACTTTTAAAAGTCGCATGGGTTCCCTGCACTTTTGCCACTAGTGAACAACAAAAACATCCCCTCCCAAATCCCCACGCGACTGTATGGGCGTAGCCTTGGAGCACAGTGCGGAAATTTACGTTCTTAGATATTTTTGGTTGTACCGGGCAACAATCAAATTGTCTAAAAATATTGAATTGACCATTGTAGCACCCCCTACAGCGTGGTGCAGACCCGTTATGCTATGCTATGCTGCTATGCTAAAATCACTCGAAAAATGAACTTCATAATTTGACCTCGTAGACCCACCTTCACGTATACCTATCGACTCCGAATCAAATTCTGAGCAAATGTCTGTGCGTGTGTGTGTGTGTAGGGATGTGGGTCTGTGCACCAAAAAATATGCACTCGATTATCTCAGCACTGGCTTAACCGATTTGGACCGTTTTGGTCTCACTCGATTCGTCTTGGGGTCCCATAAGTCCCTATTGAAAATTATGAAGTTTAGTAAAGTACTTCAAAAGTTATGCTAAAAAAAACGATTTTGGCATATGTCCGGAAGATTGTAAAAAGGGTGGTTTTTGTAAGAAACCCTGTCATGTTATACATTTTCAGAAAGGTATTAAAAAGACCTTTCCAATGAGCCCAAAACATTGAAGATCTGATAACCCTATCAAATGTTATTAGCACTTAAGTGTTATTTATACACTTTTTGGAGGCCGGATCTCAGATATTTCAATGAAAATGATGTCCGGGTCCATCATGCGACCCATCGTTAGTTAGATAATCGAAAGACCTTTCAAATGAGCCTAAAACATCAAGGATCTGACAATCCTATCAAAAGTTATTGGCACTTACGTGTTATTTATACACTGTTTGGAGGCCGGATCGCAGATATTTCAGTAAAAATGATGTCCGGGTCTATCATGCGACCCATCGTTAGTTAGATAATCGAAAGACCTTTCAAATGAGCCTAAAACATCAAGGATCTGACAACCCTATTAAAAGTTATTGGCACTTAAGTCTTATTTATACACTTTTTAGAGGTTTGATTTCAGATATTGTGATAAAAATATTGTCTGAATCTTCCATGCGAACTATCGTTGGATAAGTTTTTTTTATCGGACCTTGCCGATGAGCCAGAAATATTGATGGTCTGCGAACCATATCAAAAGAAATGAGTAATAAAGTTGATTTGTTAAACATGTTAAGGGGGAATGTTGCTATTTTTACTGAATGTATTGACTTTATAAATATGAGGAAGGCACCAACCACCTAAAGGTGGATTCAGTAACGTTTTTTTTTTTTCGTTCATCCATCGAAGTGCGGTCGGCGCGTTGAAACCGTGCATCATTTGTGCAAGTCCCGAGCAGGGGTAAATAACACGGGAATACCAAATTTTGGTATTACTTGGGCAAATAACAGGGACCAAAATGTGCCCTTGGTTGCCCAGTAATAGATGGTAAAATACCATGAAATCATACCAAAGTCTAGTATGTGGAAGGGCACAACAATACCAAACCATGTTATTCCAAGGGTAAAATAATACCTCAAAATAAAACCATTTCAATACCAAGTTGAGGTCTTCTGGATTTTTGAACATTGCTTGAATACCAAAACTTGGTATTGCCATGGTTTAATTTTTAGGTATTCCCGCGCCCTTGCAAAATCAGATTTTGGTATTCCTGTGGTCTTCCACATACATGATTTTGGTCGCTGGTATTTGCACAAGAAATACCTAAATTTGGTGTTTTCATACCATTTTAGTGCAACAGTTGCAGTTAGTGAAAAAACGGAAATGATCCATATGCATCAGCCAAATCTACTCACCTGATGATTCCATGTTGTTCTTAGTGATATTCTTCACCACATTAAATGCATTTGTCATTGATGAATGGCCTGTGCTTGAAGTTCTTGAAGATTCTGAAAAATAACAAGATTGAAAAAAAAGTGTTATTAAAATGAAACTGGATTGAAATTCACCAAAATTCTATAATCTGTCGATTAACTCGTTTCTCAAAGTATTTGGTTATCCCAACTTAGAAAAATTTCAACGCTTAAAAAAAATCATAGTGGGTATATCACAAAAAAAATATATCAGCTTTAACATTTTTGGGTTTCAAGTCCTTTTAGCGCAAAATTAATTATTTTGTCAAAATTGGTCAGAATTTTCCCATAGTTTCAGAGGAATTTGATAAAACACTTTAATACCAAAATAATACCAAAATGTGCCATCCTGACTTAAATTTTTTTTCACAGTTTCAAGTAATTTCTTTAGGGGGTATATCAAAAAAAAAAAGTATATATATATGTATATATATATATATATATATATATATATATATATATATATATATATATATATATATATATATATATATATGCGTCTTTTAATTACGAAAATTTTAGTACCCTAACATGTATAGGTCATCGCTAAAATTTTAAAGTTATCGCAGTTTTAGTGAAAAAAGTCGATTTTTCCCGTTTTCGTCATTTTCCAATTTTTGCGCGTGGCGCGTCGTAAAACACAGTTTTTATTTTCAAAAAATCGTATCTCAGAGTATCGAAAACATAACTTCACCATTTTTTGATATGTTATGTGAAATTTTCCGAGGAATCCGATAAAAATATTTTCAGACATAGGCTCTTTGGTCCCGAGACCTTCAAAACAGCATTTTAAGTTTTCATATGACCTTTTCAAATGTTAAGCTAGATTTTCGAAACTTCTTACTATTTTTCCCAAATAGCCAGACTAATCATCTTTCTTTTGCGTCTAGGACAGCTAAAATCGGATGAAATGGCGCGGAGATATGATTTTTTGAAAAAAGTAGTTTTTGCGAAAATCGATGAAAATTGCCATTTTTCGGACCACCCTAACACGGCGTAGGTCACCGTAATGGCCAAACAAAAAAATACGGGTCTAATTATTTCGGCCAAGGATCCCCCAAAAAAATTTTGAGCCATATATATATATATATATATATATATATATATATATATATATATATATATATATATATATATATATATATATATACAGCAGTTCCATATGAAAGTTAAAGAAAAAATAAAAGTGCTTCGATTTGGCTCAAAATTTTCTGGGGTTCCTTGGCCAAAATAATTAGACCCGTATTTTTTGTTTGGCCGTTAGGTGGCCTACGTCGTGTTAGGTGGTCCGAAAATGGCCATTTTCGTCGATTTCCACAAAAACCACTTTTTCAAAAATCATAACTTCGCTCCATTCCAACCGATTTTAGCTGACTTCAAGAAAAATAAGGAGTTTCAAAATCTAGCCTAACATTTGAAAAGTCTAATGAAAACATCAAATGCCGTTTTGACGGTGTCTCAAAGAGCCTAACGGAGTCTTTTCAGATTAGAGATATATAAGAGCCGCGCGCGCGAAAACGGAGATTGACGAAATCGGCAAAAAATCAACTTTTTTCACTAAAACTGCGATAACTCGAAAATTTCAGCGATGACCTATAAATGTTAGGGTACCAAAAGTTGCGTATTTCAATTGCGAAAATTTTGGTACCCTAACATCTATAGGTCATCGCTGAAATTTTCTAGTTATCGCAGTTTTAGTGAAAAAAGTTGATTTTTTGCCGATTTCGCCAATTTCTCGTTTTCGCGCGCGGCGCGTCGAAAAACCCGGATTTTATTTTCAAAAAATCATATCTCTGAATCCTGTTAATGAACCTCGCCCAATTTTTGATATGTTATGTAAAATTGTCCGAGGAATCCGTTAAAAATATTTTCAGATATAGGCTCTTTGGTCCAGACACCGTCAAAACGGCATTTGATGTTTTCATAAGACTTTTTCAAATGTTAGGCTAGATTTTGAAACTCCACATTATTTTTCTTGAAAGTCAACTTATCATCTTTCATTTGCGCCCTAGACAGCTAAAATCGGTTGAAATGGAGCGAAGTTATGATTTTTGAAAAAGTGGTTTTTGTGAAAATCGACGAAAATGGCCTAACACGACGTAGGCCACCTAATATACGGGTCTAATTACAAGGAACCCCAGAAAATTTGAGCCAAATCGAAGCACTTTCATATGGAACTATATATATATATATATATATATATATATATATATATATATATATATATATATATATATATATATATATATATATATATATATATATATATATATATATATATATATATATATATATATATATATATATATATATATATATATATATATATATATATATATATATATATATATATATATATATATATATATATATATATATATATATATATATATATATATATATATATATATATATATATATATATATATATATATATATATATATATATATATATATATATATATATATATATATATATATATATATATATATATATATATATATATATATATATATATATATATATATATATATATATATATATATATATATATATATATATATATATATATATATATATATATATATATATATATATATATATATATATATATATATATATATATATATATATATATATATATATATATATATATATATATATATATATATATATATATATATATATATACAGCAATTGAAAACAGCATGATTCGAAAAAAAAGTTCTCCGATCGGGCTCAAAATTTTTTTGGGGGATCCTTGGCCGAAATAATTAGACCCGTATTTTTTTGTTTGGCCATTACGGTGACCTACGCCGTGTTAGGGTGGTCCGAAAAATGGCAATTTTCATCGATTTTCGCAAAAACTACTTTTTTCAAAAAATCATATCTCCGCGCCATTTCATCCGATTTTAGCTGTCCTAGACGCAAAAGAAAGATGATTAGTTTGGCTATTTGGGAAAAATAGTAAGAAGTTTCGAAAATCTAGCTGTTGAAGACGATAAATGTTTTTGTGCTGAAATTAAATGTTGTTAGTTAAAATTTTGTGTTAGTACTTATCTTAGACATTAAGAACACCAATTAACACTTACCTGTACAAAACACAAAATATCTGTAAACAAAAATCATAAAACTTACCCACTAAACGCACTCCAAAAAACTGTTATACACAAAGTGACAGACACAAAACACACACGACACACAACACACACCTGACTTTGTACATAGACACACATGCAATAAATATTCACGAACAGCAAGTCACCGCGTTTGGTTCGAACTAAAACACAAAACAAGAAGTTACACGTTTTTCGACAAAATCCGAACAATTTTCACTAACAAGAACGACAAAAGTACGCGCGCGGACAAGTGAGAGGTGTTTTTGTGCAAGGAAAGGATCAAGGAAGGCGGAATTGGAGTGGAAAAGGTGCACACACGGAAGGAGGAAAATTTGGAAAAGGTGCACACAAGGAAGAGGAAGGAAGCAAGGAAAAGGTTTTGGAAAAGGTGACACAAAGATCTGGACCATTTGCTGAACATTATTTTGGTCCTTCGAAGACCGGATTCCAAAGAATCCGAAGTGCCGGTGTGGAAAATTAGATTCCAGATCAAAAGTGTCGTGGGCAAATGGTCGACGTGACCATTTTGTTCTAAAAGTGGAGTTGTTTCCGGCGTTCAACCACAAGTGTGCACGAACACTACGCAGTGCAAGAACACTTCCACCACAAAAAAGTGCATCGTGTACGAGTGTTAGTGCATTCAAAAACACTTTTGCCATCTCACTTGTGCTTTGTTTACAAGTTGCACTTGCGAGAATCGAGGCACGGTGGGCTCAAAAGAAGAAATTGGTGGACAAAATTAAAAAAAAAAAATTGTGGTTGGAACTTTATGATTTGGAAAAGAGTGTGAGCCGGAAACAATTCACTGGCTGTACAAGAACCGGAAGTGACGTGAAAGTGCAAAAAGTGAAAAATGGCCGATGAGCTGAAAAAGAAGCTGGCAATGGTCAGCGACTCGCTGGGGCTGCTAGAGAAGTACAAGGAGGACTACACAACGAATCCTAAGCTAGCAGATCAGGTGGGTGCGTGGGCGAAACAACTGGAGGCGATGTACGACAGGTTCTACGGTTTCTCTGCCAAGCTGGAGATGCTGTCAACCGATGCAGAAGTGGACAAGCTCAAGGAGGATAGGCTGGCGTTTGACGCTCGCTACTACACGATGCTGGCCTTTTGCTTGAATAAGTCGACGCCCTCTGGAGCTGCGCCCAGTTTGCCTGCGTCTTCGGCTTCTTCTTCCTCCCAAACGCTGAGGACGAAGCTTCCTGAGTTGATTCTTCCAAAGTTCAACGGCGAACTCAAGCATTGGTGCGAGTTTCGCGACGCATTCAAGTCGGCGATCGGCTCCCGTGACGATATCAGTGGAGTAGACAAGGTGCGGTACCTGAAGGGGCTCATGGAAGGCGAAGCCAAGCTGTACCTGAACAACGTCGAGATTAGTGAGCAGGGCTACAAGGATGCGATGCGCAAACTCTACCTGCGCTACGAAAACAATCGTCAACTCATCAAGTGCCACATCGAAACCCTCTTCGACACGCCTGCAATGTCACGGGAATCGGCGGACGAGCTGTTGCTGCTCATCGATCGATTCGAGCAGCAGCTTTCGGTTCTCAAATCTTTAGGTGAACCAGCCGACAAGTGGAGCTCTCTGCTGGTTTACCAGTTGTCCATCCGCCTCGACCAGCGCACACTTCGGGAGTGGAGAGCTACTGCACAAAGCTCGACTCCGAGAACGTTGCATCCGTACTGGGAGGAATCGTCAAGCCAGCTGAGAATTCCGATGAGAAGACGGTCACGCCGTCGTACGTCACGATGATCAACTACCTGCAGAACTACGCCCGTGTCCTGACCGCAGCTCCAGCTACGTCGCCACCCCCACCTTCGCTGTCTCGCACCAAGCCCAAACCATCGAAGTCGGTGGCCTACACAGCAACTGCAGCAGCGAAACCTGAAAGCAGTTCAACTACAGCAGCATCCAGCAGCGGAAAGACAAGCAAGCCGTGCGTCAAGTGCGGACAAGAGCATCACCTGTACCACTGCCCAGGATTCCACCAGCTCAACGTAAGCCAACGATTTGAACTGGTGAGACAAAAACGCCTTTGCATGAACTGCCTTCGTAGCACCGCGCACCTCGCTCGCGACTGTCCTGGTTCAACCTGTCGAACCTGTTCCAAGAAGCACCATACACTCCTCCACACAAATGCTTCCAGTGCTGCGTCTCATTCCCAGACCATTCCCCCTCCACCGCAATCCACCTCGCAAGCTTCTGCCCAGCAAACAAACCCCTCAACTTCTGCGAGTGTTCAGAGCACTTCTGAGCGCCACAGTACGCTCTAGTCTCTCACGATAGAGCTGCTGTTCTGGAAACCGTCTTTCTACCCACCGCGCTCGTGAACATTCGAGATTGCAGAGGTCGCACCCAAGTCGCTCGTTGTCTGCTGGATTGTGCGTCACAACGCAACTTCATCACAGAAGCCCTTTGCCAAAAGCTGCAACTGCCACGTGTCCGCCTCCCGGACGCGATCTCCATCTGCGGAATCGGGAACTCGTCTGCTTCTGTGAAGCACAAGACCACGGTCACTGTCCATTCTCGAGTCTCCTCCTTCGCGCTGAACAGCTCAATGCTGGTTCTGCCGACGATCACCGTGAAGCTACCACAGTCAACGGTGGATGTTGGACAATGGGCGATCCCGCAGCAAGTCGAGCTGGCTGATCCAAATTTTGCTGTTCCTGGGTCAATCGACATGATCCTGGGCGCGTCGCATTTCTTCCGAATTCTCCGCAACGGACGAGTCAAGCTCGGAGAAAACCTGCCACTTCTACAGAACACCAAGTTCGGCTGGGTCATTTCTGGAGATTGTCTGCGCGAAGGTCACGACCACGTAAATCCACGAGACTGTCAGTTCAGCAACCCGTGCACGATCGAGGAACTGGTCAGCCGTTTCTGGGAGCTCGAGGAGGTTCAAGACAACAAAGGCTGGTCACCGTCGGAACGCTACTGTGAGGATCACTTCCTCCAGCACACAACCAGGGATCCCGACGGCCGCTACGTAGTGAAGCTTCCCAAGCGCGAAGAAATGGTGCCGCTTTTGAAAGACAACCGGTTCAACGCAACTCGCCGCTTCTACTCTCTGGAGCATTCTCTCGAACGAGATCCGGAGAAGAAGGCGCAGTATCACCGATTCATCGCCGAGTACCTGCAGCTCGGCCACATGCGGGAGGTCGCACCAGAAGAGGTCGACGCTCAGCCGCAGTATTTCCTTCCGCACCACGCTGTCATGAAGCCAGACAGTACCACCACGAAACTTCGCACTGTTTTCGACGCATCGTGCCGCTCAAAGTCGGGTCTCTCGCTAAACGATGTCTTACTTCCTGGTCCCACCATCCAGGACACCCTGGTCAAGATTGTGATGCGCTTCAGATTCCACCAGTTTGTCGTTTGCGCGGACATCGAGAAGATGTTCCGGCAAATCTTGGTCCACCCGTCGGATCAACCCCTCCAACGCATCCTGTGGCGCGACGATCTTGCTTTGCCGCTCAAGGAACTCCAGCTGTTGACGGTCACCTACGGCACAAACAGCGCGCCGTTCCTGTCGACCAGGGTACTTCAGCAGCTCGCTGACGATGAAGAACACCAGTTCCCTCTTGCCGCCCAAGCTTTACGCCGTGACTTCTACGTCGACAACCTCCTCAGTGGTTCCGATGACGAAAGCGCTCTCACCGCATCCTGCAAGCAGCTCGTTGAGATGCTCGCTTCCGCAGGACTTCCTCCGACAATGGTCCTCGAACAGCCAAGCTGTGCTCGCTGCGATCCCACCGGAACTCCACGAGAAAAGCGCAATCCGAGATCTGGACCATGAGGCGTCGGTAACCACCCTCGGCCTTCGATGGGAACCCAACACCGACTTCTTGCTCTTCAAACCACCACACTGGAAGGAGTCACCAGTTCTCACGAAGCGAGTGATAGCGTCGCAAGTCAGCAGCATGTTCGACCCGCTCGGATTTGTGTGTCCGACAATCACGAAAGCGAAAATCAAGTTGCAAGCACTCTGGAGGATGCAGATCGACTGGGACGCGCCAGTCCCTGAAGCGGTCGTGCGAGATTGGATGGAGTTCAAGCAAAGGTTGACCGGTTTCGATCGGCTTCGCATTCCTCGTCACGTCATCCGTCCCGGCTCCAAGCGCCTAGAACTACACGGATTCTGCGACGCGTCGGAGAACGCGTTCGGTGCCTGCATTTACCTCCGTTCCATCTCCGAGGACAAGAAGTGCACCGTTCGTCTTCTTACCGCCAAGTCCAAAGTTGCCCCCATCAACATCAACACGATCCCACGTCTAGAACTCTGCGGCGCCCGCCTGCTTGCAAAGCTGCTGTGCCAAGTTCTGGAAAGTTACGCAATCGACGCACCTGTCTACCTCTGGACAGACTCGACCATCGTCCTGAACTGGATCTCTGGATCGCCGGTGATGTGGGGAACCTTTGTAGCCAACAGGGTCGCTGAAATCCAAGAACGCACTGCTCTCGCCACCTGGAATCACGTTCCGTCTGGAGACAACCCCGCGGACTTGGTTTCGCGAGGAATGGACCTTGACGAACTGATGGAAAGCGCACTGTGGTGGCACGGACCGCAGTGGCTTGGAATCGACCAGCATCCCTGGCCGCAAATCTACGTTCCCAACGCGAATGTGGAAGAAGAAAGACGGCGAGTCGTCTCTCTACCGGCTGTTGAAGACCAGCAGGATATCATCAACCGGTACTCAAATCTGCGTCACTTGATCAGAATCGGAGCTCTGCTTCGGCGGTTCTGCGAGAACTGCCTGCGTCACAAGAACGGTCAACTCAAGCTGGTTGGTCCACTCACCCTCGATGAACTCGATCGCACACAACTGGACCTCATCCGTCGAGTTCAGCAGCAGTATTTTGAAGAAGACTTCCGCTTACTCAGCACAACGGGAAGAGCTCACCGGAAGTCGAAGCTGCGTTTCCTTCATCCGCAGCTCGTCAATGGCATTATTCGGGTTGGCGGCCGGCTTCACAATGCGAGGATCCCGGTTGATGTCAAGCATCCGATCGTTCTACCAGCCAAACACCGCTTGACCGAGATGATCACCAGAAGAGAACACCTACGAACACTTCACGCTGGTCCTGGGCTGCTGTTGTCCACCCTCCGACAGCGATTCTGGCCTCTTGGCGGCCGGAACCTAGTGCGAAGCATCGTCCACCGGTGCATGACATGCGCCCGAGCAAAACCAAGTACGCTGCAGCAGCTGATGGGCAACCTACCAAGCGTTCGGGTCAACCAGGCACACCCTTTCGAGAACGTCGGAGTGGATCTAGCTGGTCCGATCTACATCTGTTCCTCACTACGAAACCATCGGAACCCGATCATCAAGGCGTACATTGTGGTGTACGTTTGTTTGGCAACAAAAGCGGTCCATCTGGATCTCGTCACGGACCTCACAACAGATGCCTTCATCGCCTGTCTGCGTCGATTCTGTGGACGGAGAGGACTTCCCGCGAACGTCTACTGCGACAACGGGACGAACTTCGTCGGGGCGCACAAAGAACTGGAGGATCTGCGGAAGCTGTTTTTGACGCAGCGACACCAAGATGCAGTTGCACGAGACTGTGCGGACAGCGGAATCCACTTTCACTTTATCCCACCTCGTTCGCCAACCTTCGGTGGAATCTGGGAAGCTTGCGTCAAGTCCGTCAAGCATCTGCTGCGAAGAGTCGTCGGCGATGCCCACCTCCTCGAGTCCGAGATGCAGACTGTGCTCATCCAAATTGAAGGTCAACTGAACTCACGTCCAATCGTTCCGTTGCCTGCAAGCCCGTCTGACGAAATGGCCCTTACACCAGGGCACTTCCTGGTCGGACGACCGCTCAACGCGATTCCCGACCCAGATCAACAAGCTATCCCTGAAAACCGCCTGTCTCGCTGGAGAAGAGTACAACAACTAGCACAACACTTCTGGTCGCGCTGGCACAAAGAGTATCTGGCGACTCTTCAGAATCGCTATCGCTGGAACACGGAACTGGACAATCTCGCAGTCGGTTCTGTTGTCGCGCTGATGGACGAGCGATACCCACCGCAGAAATGGCTCCTGGGACGTGTTCTCGACGTACACCCGGGTGCAGATGGCCTTGTACGGGTGGCCACGGTCAAGACGAGCACCGGGACGACTCAACGCGCCATCAACAAACTCTGCCTGCTTCCGGTGGAGATTGATCCAGCCAGCATAGCAACGCAACAACAATCGCCGGTCGAGAGGTCTCCTGGCCCTAGCTCGGGGAACAGAGCAGCCGGTTCGGACGCCGGTGCTTACTCTAGTTAGAGTCGCCAGTCGAGGGGGACCTCCTGGCCCACGCTCGGGGGAATCGAGCAGTTCCTGGTTCAACTGTAAAGAGGAACAAAGCCTCGCCGTGTGGGTTCTAGGACCCCGCGGCTGGGACTTGGCCCAAGGCAAGTACCCTTTGTTCCTTCTTAAACAGATATTCAGCCGTTCATCCTTCTAGCGTCGCACCACACCTCCCGAAGGATGACACGCACCAAACACCAACCAGGACTGCCGATCAACCCCAGCTGTTCGAGGAGCATCTCTAATTCGACGAAAAGCCTCGTCACGTGGGTCTGGGAGACAAACCGGACCCCGTGGCTGAGACTTAACTAGAGTTAAGTACTCGCATCCGTTCCCGCAGATTCCTGCACTCATTTCTTTTCGTTCCAGCTCGCACCAGGACACCAGCATTCGTCGGTCTCTGGCAACGAAGATGCTCCTGTTGAACGCTCACGTCTGCACAATCCTGCCCGATGATCACCACCAACGTTCACCTGAACAACATTTCATTGGCGGCCGGGATGTTGAAGACGATAAATGTTTTTGTGCTGAAATTAAATGTTGTTAGTTAAAATTTTGTGTTAGTACTTATCTTAGACATTAAGAACACCAATTAACACTTACCTGTACAAAACACAAAATATCTGTAAACAAAAATCATAAAACTTACCCACTAAACGCACTCCAAAAAACTGTTATACACAAAGTGACAGACACAAAACACACACGACACACAACACACACCTGACTTTGTACATAGACACACATGCAATAAATATTCACGAACAGCAAGTCACCGCGTTTGGTTCGAACTAAAACACAAAACAAGAAGTTACACGTTTTTCGACAAAATCCGAACAATTTTCACTAACAAGAACGACAAAAGTACGCGCGCGGACAAGTGAGAGGTGTTTTCGTGCAAGGAAAGGATCAAGGAAGGCGGAATTGGAGTGGAAAAGGTGCACACACGGAAGGAGGAAAATTTGGAAAAGGTGCACACAAGGAAGAGGAAGGAAGCAAGGAAAAGGTTTTGGAAAAGGTGACACAAAGATCTGGACCATTTGCTGAACACTAGCTTAACATTTGAAAAGGTCATATGAAAACTTAAAATGCTGTTTTGAAGGTCTCGGGACCAAAGAGCCTATGTCTGAAAATATTTTTATCGGATTCCTCGGAAAATTTCACATAACATATCAAAAAATGGTGAAGTTATGTTTTCGATACTCTGAGATACGATTTTTTGAAAATAAAAACTGTGTTTTTCGACGCGCCACGCGCAAACATTGGAAAATGACGAAAACGGGAAAAATCGACTTTTTTCACTAAAACTGCGATAACTTTAAAATTTTAGCGATGACCTATACATGTTAGGGTACTAAAATTTTCGTAATTAAAAGACGCAACTTTTGGTACCATAACATCTATAGGTCATCGCTGAAATTTTAAAGTTATCGCAGTTTTAGTGAAAAAAAGCCGATTTTTCCCAGTTTTCGTCATTTTCCAATTTTTGCGCGTGGCGCGTCGAAAAACACAGTTTTTATTTTCAAAAAATCGTATCTCAGAGAATCGAAAACATAACTTCACCATTTTTTGATATGTTATGTGAAATTTTCCGAGGAATCCGATAAAAATATTTTCAGACATAGGCTCTTTGGTCCCGAGACCTTCAAAACAGCATTTTATGTTTTCATATGACCTTTTCATATATATATATATATATATATATATATATATATATATATATATATATATATATATATATAGTTTAAGAATAAATAGTTTAAGAAATTCAGCTGGATAATTAAAGTTTTAAGCAAAGTCTTCTCGAGCACGTCTTTACAAAGCAGCAAGTAGATTTTTGTGTTTTCTTCTTTTCGTCGAGCCAGTAGTCGTCGCGCGGCCGCAGGAACTCGCCAAACGCAGCTCATCAGTTTTCGGCAGGGCTGCTGCTACAGTCTGGCGCGCCTAATCCGGACTGCGGTGCTAACAAACCTCCCGCCCGTAACTCTGGTCCAGGCTCGGTTCCTCGGTCAGATTTACCGCCAAGCTCCAGCACCGCAAGCTTACTCACCGGACGCCGCAACACGCTCTTGTTGGTCCTCACCATCGCCTGGCGTATTCTTCCATCTCGTCCATGTATCAGCTGCTCGATGATTCCTCGTGTCCAGCTGCGCCGGGGACTCGCGTCCGTGATGAACACCAAGTCCCCGACGGCGATCGGTTGGCATTCCCCATACCACTTGGTTCGCTTGTTGATCGTTGGAATGTACTCTTTCACCCAGCGCTGCCACAGCAAATCACCCAGCTGCTGCGATCTCTTGTACTGGTCCCTCAGCGCTTGTGCAGGATCGACAGGAACGGATTCCAGCTTGCGTTCTTCCGAAGGAAATCCCCGAAGGAAATGGTTCGGAGTTAGGGCCTCGGCATCGGCGGACGCTTGGGGCAAGTACGTCAACGGGCGACAATTAATCATTTCCTCCGATTCCGCCAGAACGGTCAGCAGAACTTCGTCGGTCAAGCGCCTACCGTCATCGAGTGCCTTCATCGCCGCCTTGGCCGACCGCACAAGGCGCTCCCAACTCCCACCCATGTGGGGAGCCGAGGGCGGATTAAAGTGCCACTGCGTCCTGGCATCCGTGAACGCCTCCGCGCAGTCGATGTCAATCTGCCGTCCCTGCAGGCCTAGTTCTTTGCTAACCGCTTGAAAATTAGTCCCGTTGTCCGAGAAAAACTCCAGCGGAACCCCACGGCGGCACATGAAACGACGGATGGCCATGATGCAAGACTGGCTGGTCAGGCTGTGGGCCACCTCCATGTGGACAGCCCTGGTAGTGAGGCACGTCAGGAGAGCCACCCACCGCTTTTCAGTTCGCCGTCCGACGCTGACGTTGATGGGGCCGAAATAATCGATTCCGACAAAACTGAACGGCCGTCTATTCGGCACAAGTCGCTGGTCGGGTAGCGGCGCCATCCTCGGGACCTTTGGTTCGCTTTTGTAGACCTCGCACCAGGTGCACTGTTCGGTAACTTGCAGCGCGGCCGTACGCACGTTCTGAATGTAGAATCGCTGACGGATCTCGTTGACCACTGTTTCGCGGTTCGCGTGACCGTACTTCCGGTGGTAGAACATCAGCAGCTTTTTGGTGACGTCATGGTTCTTTGGGAGAATGATGGGGAACCTCAGCTCGAACGGCAGGAACTCGGCGTGGGCGGACCTTCCCTCCATCCGGATTACGCCGTATTCGTCCAACATCGGAGAAAGCTTGAACAGAGGACTGCAGCGTTCCAGACGATGCCAGCTTTCGGGCGGCAGATCCCGGTTCTTGAGCAGCGTCTTGACCTCGTCGGGGAAGGCCTCGTGTTGTGCTGCTCTCCACAGGAAGTTTTCTGCTTGCCAGAATTCTTCCCTCTCGAGTGGCGTCACCGTTGCCGCGATCGTTTTGTTTACTTTTTTCAGCAAACTCGGTGTTGACGGCAGCGTTGCGATCGGCTGGCCCAGCTGTTTTTTGCGGCAATTCGAAACAAAACGTTGGCAGCACGATATTGTTCGAATCAAAACATTCCAGGACGAGAAACGAGTTGTGTCAACAACAGGCTCGATCAGCGTAATCTCGTGGAACAGGTGGACGGCTCGGAGCTCTTCAGTTGGGTTGATTTCTACCGGTTCTTCCTGAGGCCAGTACGTTTCTGGGCGAAACATCAGATCTGGGCCGCAGACGAACTCGCCCTTGGGGTCCAACGGCTGGCTGGTCTTACACTTGGTCAGTATGTCCGCGATGTTCATGTAGCCGGGAATGAATCGCCACTCCACGACGCACGTCCGACTCAAGATCTTCCCGATGCGATGCGCCACAAATTGCTTGTACCTCCTATGGTCCGACCTTATCCAGGCCAACACCGTCTTGGAATCGGTCCAAAAAACGGTTTTTGTGATCGGTAGTGAGTGGCCCGCCTTGATAGCCACCGAAAGTCTCGAACCGAGTTCCGCTCCGTCTAGTTCCAGCCTTGGTATGGATTGGTTATTCAGTGGCGCCACCTTCGTCTTCGCGCCGACGAGCGCACACCTTGGTTCACTTTTAATGACTGCTCTCAGGTAGGCCGCGCACCCGTAGGCGACCTCGCTCGCGTCCGTGAAAATGTGCAGTTGTAACCCGTCACGATCTTCCGGCCCCGCTGACGAAAAATAACAGCGAGGGATTTTGAAATCGTCGATTGAAGGGATTACTGCTATCCACCGGTTCCACTTGGGTGTGTGTTCGCCGTCAAGTTGCTTTTCCCAGCCGGAGCCCGAGCGCCACAAGTCTTGGAGAAGGAGTTTCCCGTGAATGGTAAACGGGGCTAAGTATCCATGGGGGTCGAAGAAACTTGCGACACAGCTAGCCACCTGTCGCTTCGTCGGAAGCTGCTCCCCAACGACTAGCGGTTCCAGATCCGCGCGCATTTTGCTTGAAAACACGAACACGTCTTCGTTGGGGTCCCAAGCGACGCCTAGGACTCGTTCAGTGTCGGTGGTTTTGTTCGAGGTGAAGTTGACGAGTTGTTCTGTCCTTGGTTCACCCAACTGTTCCAGGAAAGCCGCGGAGTTTGAAACCCAGCTCCGGATATGAAACCCGGCCCCCGCGTGGATCATCTTAACTTCGCGCGCCCGTTTAACTGCTTGGTCGACTGTATCGGTACTATCCAAATAGTCGTCGACATAGTGTTTGTCGACAATCGCTTCTACTGCATCTGGGAACTTGTCGGCAAACTCCCGCGCATTTTTGTTCTTTACATACTGCGCGGAGCATGGGGACGAGGTTGAACCGAATGTTGCCCTGTCCATCACATAGATTTGCGGGGGGCCAGAGGGGTCGTCGCGATACAGGAAACGCTGGGACTGCTTGTCGCTCCGCTTGATCTGGATCTGATGGTACATCTCAGCAATGTCGCCCCCAAAGGCGATCGGCCGCTCTCGAAAATGGTACAGCACTACGGGCAGGTTCGTGAGGAGGTCCGGTCCCTTCAAAAGGGCCGAATTCAGCGACGTTCCTTGGACAGCTGCCGCCGCGTCCCAGACTAAACGGATTTTGTTTGGCTTCTTCGGGTTTAGCACCACGTTCAAGGGGAGATACCACACCTTGCCCGGTACAGCGTCTTCCACGTCCTGCGCAGTGAGCTTGTGCGCATACCCCTTTGTGACGTACTGCTCGATCTGCTTGGCCACGTTTTCTTGCAGCTGCTGGTTCTTGGCTAGCTTCCTTTCCAGGCTTTTCATTCGCTTGACTGCCATGGGGTAGCTATCCGGAAGCTGGGGTTGAACAGCTCTCCACAAAAGTCCAGTCTCGTACCGGTCACCTACTCGAACAGTCGATTCCTCCAAAATCTCACGAGCGCGACGATCATCTGCGGATTCCGGCAGCAACGACACTTGGACACCGGATTCCTCTTGGACGAAGTAGTTCTTCAGCAGCTCGTGAAGTTCCAAGTCAGCTGCGTGCAGAACGTCGTGGTGGCCGGAGAATGCAATTGTCTGATCTCGGTCATCCTGGGGACCGTACACTGTCCAGCCAAGATGCGTGCGCACGGCGATGGGCTCGCCAGCTTTGCCGACACGGGACTCCAAAGGAGCGTAGACGTGGAGATGCTTCAGTCCGATCAAGATTTTTGGAGCGCCACTCCGGTAATCGGCTACCGGCAGATCCTTCAGATGCTGGTATTTGGCAGCTATAGCGGAGTACTCCAGGGTTTGTTCCGGGAGCTTCAGTTGCTCGACCGTGTGTACATTTTTCAAAGAGAACTTCTTGTTTGAGTTTAGTCCCGCAATTGAAACAGTAACACACTTCGAGCCTTTTTCCGTCCGGGTCATGCCGGCTGTCCATTTGACGATGATCGGTTGGGATTTTCCTACTAGCTGGATTTGTTCGGCCACTTCTCTTTCCAGGAGCGAATACGATGCACCTTCGTCGAGAAAAGCTATCACGTCGACGGACCGTTTCCCGTTCAGCAGCTTCACTGGAACCATTCGAAAAATGACCGGTTGGTTCGCAGGCAGATCGTGGACGTTGCATGGCATCGTCACAGGTGCCATCCGGAGCTGGTTCTCTGGCGGATGGAGCAGCGGGTGATGGCGTTCCTGACAAGCTCCAATATTGCACCGGGTCTTGAACCGACAGCGTGATTGGCCATGCTCATTCAGGCAAATGTTGCACAGCTTCCACCTGCTGACTTCCTTCATTCGCTGGTCCCACGACAGCTTGCCAAACTCGTCGCAGTACCGAACCCGATGATCTGTGCGCTGGCAGATTCTGCATGGTTTGCGATCCTCCTGAGCAGTCGGTTGTCGATGGGTGTTAGAAGCTTTCGCACCTGTCGCTTGTTGCTTCGCCACTTCACCAACGTGCGTGTGCAGGTAGCCCTCCGGCTGCTTTTCTTTCCGCTTCTGCTTATCTCTGCCATCCCGGCCACCTTGGTCATGCTGCGTTTCGGTGAAGAGCGTCACTTCACTGGCGTCTGCAACGATTTCGGACAGGAAATCCGCGAAGGTAGCTAGGGTCACCATTTGCTGTTGACGCTTGTAGCGTACCCACTCGAGCTTCGTACCGGATGGGAGTTTTTCCACGAGTTCTTGAATGAGCATAGGGTTGACAAGGTGGTCGAGAAGCCCTGCTGCAATCAGGTGGTCGCTCAGCTGTTTAACCACAACGCCGAACCGGATGAACGTTTGCAAACGGTCGATACGAGGCGATTCGACCCTTTTTGCCTTCAGCAGCAACGCTTGAAGCAGGAGTTCCAGTCTTCCGTAAAACTTCTTCAGCGTTTCAATTACTGTCGGAACCATCTCTGGATACAGCAGTTGGCCTCCTACCATCTCGAGCGCAGGGCCTTGGATGGCGTCAATCAGTCTGCCCAAATTCTCCAGGTTTGACCAGTTGCAGGCCAGGTTACTGTTGCGCCAGCTGCTGTAGAAAATCGGCCAGTCCTCCGGCTTTCCGGTGAAGGTTGGCAGCCTCTGGAACGGACCCTTTCGTGCCGCGAGATGGGCCTTGGTTAGTTGCGGCCCGGTCTGGTTGAACTCCTCGGGTGGTGGAGGTAGCGACGGGAGCGATTGTTCATCATCGTCTTCGGAAGAACTTTCGTGCTCCGATGGCTCCGGAGTGAGTACCGGCGAAGGTTTCGGCGTAAATCTAGGGTGAGGGGCAGGTTCGGGATTCTTTGAACCTTTTCCAGAGCCTTTGCCGGCGCCTTCTCCTGATCCATTGCCTGGCCTGACTTCCGGATTCCGTAGTGGCGTAAGTGGTTGCTTCGGCAGTTTATCGGAGCGATTGACAGGAGTGGAATGTTTCGGGTAAGCGCCAGTGTTATCTGCCTTGGAATGGTGCTTTTTGACCACAGGTTTTTGCGCCTCATCCGCCGACTTCTTATCATCCGCTACGCCGTACTGCTGCTGCAAGAGTTCCTTCATTTTACGCATCTTCTCATCGGCCGCCTTTCTCATTGCCAGCATCTTGCACTCCAGCTCATATTCAACCTGCCGCTTCTCTTCCAGCCGTGCTAACTCCCGCGCATAGTTCCGTAAGTTGATCCGGTGCATCACTTCCAGATCCATTTTATGCTGCTTTTCAGCATTCTTCTGCAGCTCCTCGTTCCAGAGGTATCTGGTGTCCTTAAGGACGTCTGTATCATCCCCAGCGCCGTCGCCGTTTCCGTCACCGTCGCCCGTGCCGGCGCCGTTACCGTCGTCCGTGCCATCGCCGTCTGGGTCAGCCTGGCCCGCACACGTCTGGCAAATCCACGAAACTTCTTCCACATCTTCCGTACGACCCGCACAGTTGGCGTGGGACAGCCGAGAGCACTTTCCGCAGCAGATCAGCTTAGAATCGGCGTCGACCGGCTTTTCGCACAGCGCACAATTGAGGTTTTGAGCGGTTATTTCAAGGTTAGAACCTTCATCCTCGGAGCCGCTCATCATTAATTTTTGAGTTTTGTTCGGACGAGATTGAAACCGGTTCTTGAAGCAGACTCAAATTATTGTTGGTGCAGCTCAAAACTACAAAAGAATTCATTTATTAGGTTTAAGTTTAGAATAATCATTTTCTCCACTCACATTAATGGTTTATCTCCTATTCCGTTCAATCCGAACAAGTTTGAACTCTTTTAAACTCTCCTTTTCCCAGCCTAAATAAAAGCTAATTAGCATAAATTGAACAGGATTATAGTAGCGAGTACTTACAAGTACAAAGTCAAAAAAATAGTTTAAGAAATTCAGCTGGATAATTAAAGTTTTAAGCAAAGTCTTCTCGAGCATATATATACAGCAATTCTCCACGAAAACAGCATGGAAAAAAACAAAAGTCCTCGGATCGGGCTCAATTCTTTTCTGGGGGTTCCCTGGTTGAAATAATTAGACCCGTATTTTTTTGTTTGGCCATTAGGGTGGCCTACGCCGTGTTATGGTGGTCTGAAAAATGGCAATTTTCGTCGATTTTCGCAAAAACCACTTTTTTTCGAAAAATCATAACTCCTCGCCATTTTAACCGATTTCAATTGTCTTATACGCAAATGAAAGGTGATAAGTCGGCCCTTCAAAGAAAAATGGTAAGAAGTTTCAAAAATTTAGCCTAAATATGAGGTGCGGAGCCGATAAATCGGATTCCCGGACATTTTATAACATTTGGAGTTCATTAACAGGATTCCGAGATATGATTTTTTGAAAATAAAATCCGTGTTTTTTGACGCGCCGCGCGCAAAAACCGGAGAATGACGAAATTGGCAAAAAATCAGCTTTTTTCACTAAAACAGCGATAACTTTAAAATTTCAGCGATGACCTATACATGTCTGGGTACCAAAATTTTCGTGATTAAAAGACGCAACTTTTGGTACCCAGACATGTATAGGTCATCGCTGAAATTTTAAAGTTATCGCTGTTTTAGTGAAAATAGTTGATTTTTTGCCAATTTCGTCATTCTCCGGTTTTTGCGCGCGGCGCGTCAAAAAACACGGATTTTATTTTCAAAAAATCATATCTCGGAATCCTGTTAATGAACTCCTCCCATTTTTTAGTATGTTATGTAAAAATGTCCGGGGAATCCGATAAACATATTTCCAGACATAGGCTCTTTGGTCCAGACACCGCCAAAACGGCATTTAAAAGTTTCATACGCCCTTTTCATATGTTAGCCTAGATTTTCGAAAACTTCTTATTATTTTTATTTGAAAGGCCAACTTATCACCTTTCATTTGCGTATAAGACAATTGAAATCGGTTAAAATGGCGAGGAGTTATGATTTTTTGAAAAAAGTGGTTTTTGCGAAAATCGACGAAAATGGCAATTTTTCAGACCACCCTAACACGCCGTAGGTCACCCTAATGGCCAAACAAAAAAATACGGGTCTAAGTATTTCGGCCAGGGAACCCCCAGAAAAATTTTGAGCCCGATCCGAGCACTTTTGTTTTTTTCCATGCTGTTTTCGTGGGGAATTGCTGTATATATATATATATACAAGCCTTACCCGACAAACTTCGTTCTGACTTTTTTCGTTTGTTGACGTTTTTAACTATTTTGCTTATTCAGCCTCCTGTGATCAAAATTTGAACTTGCGTTACTTTTCCCATACAATCTGCAGATTTTCCGGAATCGGTTCCAGAGTGGCCAAAGTTGTAACTTTTTGGCGTAAGAACCTTCCTTGGATTTATACGAACCCAACGCAACAAAGAGCACCTCGATCCGACGTTCCGTGTTGAATTGATTCGCGTTCGAACAAAACCGTCGAAATTATTTATATATATAGATATATATATATATGGATACTAAAATTGCCAAAAAAATTGTAGAAATTGTATTTTTGATCATCAGCTGGCGTTATTTACGTTTTAAACCACGTGGCGCGAAGATTTTGACATAAGCGATCTCGCTTGCCCAGGTTTCCGCCAAGAAGAAGTAAAAGAAAACCTGCTTCACTTTTTGAAACCCCGTGTCATGTCCGTTCCTCCGTGCTTGAATGACAGATCGAGTGTTAAAAAAGGCAAATCTGGACGAAATTCTGCCAGATGGCTGGCGCAAACCCTGAACGCCAGAATAGCGCACGCCATTTCCGACCGGGTTTGATGTGTACACATTTGTGAAAAGCTTTCCAAAGCTTGCACGAGTGTCTAAAAATCGCTGCAATCTGCAATACACATTAAGATTTTTCAGCCGAACTTTGGCGAATTTCTTTGAAATCAAAATAACAGAGCTTTCGCAGCTAAAACATCTGATACTTCAAAACATCAGTAGTTTTGTTTTTATCAGCAAACTGCTAAACTCGAAAATCAAAACTAAACTTTATTTATTTTTTCTTTTATTTTAATGGTGATGTCGAAAACAAAACATTATTTAAAAAGCATGCATTTTTTATGCATTTTGTTAAAATCAAGGTACAGCAATTTAAAATGGTTGTGAGATAAGGAAATTTTGTTTACAGACGGCTTCAGTTATTGAAAGGCTGATAAATTACCTTGTTCAACTTTTTTTCCATTAACATCTCGGCACTCTCCTGGCAACGATACAACGCTTCCGAATGCTCCTTTGTTAGAGAAAATTAAAAATAATATACTAAATACTTCGAATTACAATTTGGGGACAGTAAAGACAATACCTGCTGATTCTTTCACTATGCTCAGAATCCATATGCAATGCACAAACCAGATTTTTTGATAATCTTTTTGGAGCATAGAAATACTGAAAGGTATTGGAAAATGGTACATTTTTTTATTTTCACATGAACGAATTGCATTTGCTTAAAATGGGTAAGTAAAGGAATGTTTATCAGTGTCATAAAATGCGCATGTCCAAAAAATCAGCCCCACCATAAGATGACAGTTTTCGTGAGTTGCACGTATCCACCAACAGATGGTGACATGGGTCTCATCGGAGTCTGTCGGTTGATAACGTTATAGACAAATCCAGCGAAAGCTCAACGCTGCTTTTTGATGGTGAGAGATTTGACAGCTCCCATACTAAATGTCTCGATTTTCATACTTTTTGTTAATTTTCTTCTAAAATAAAATACTTAACATATGAAAACTATATATTTTTGGTGCCCAAAATTCCTGCTGAATCGAATGGTGTACATATCTCAATTGCAAATTTTTCGAACAGTTTTTATTTTAATAATATTCTAGACACATTTTGTGCACCTAATCAATCAATACTTTTATCATAAATAATCATTTGACCGATTCTTTCGTGACGGGACAACGTTTGTACGCATATGTTTTCAGTTTTTTGCTGATAACTTTAAAATCTGTGGGAAAAGGTACCAATAGTTATACAAATTTGGAAAGTACATTAAATTTCCTATAAGATTCACTCCAGCAAACATTTAAAAACACAAAGTTTGAGTCAAGTGAGATACATATGTAGCGTGATGGGACAACATCGTACAATTGGATCATTTTGACTTTTATACACAAAAGTGAAGAACTCTGCTCTCCTAGTAAGTTTTTGGAAAAACCCTTTTCTACAGTTGTTTCTAAAATGAAAAACGTAGATTTTGCTTCCTAGATAACCCAATTTCGTCAAATTTTGTGGATCTGACAGGTACTTCGTTTCGTGACGGGACAACGCAGACATTTTGCAAAAGAGGGTTTTGCTCGCGTTGTCCCGTCACGAAATGAAGCAATTGTGAAAATCTCTACTGACTAGTCAACTTTAACTAATTTGGGGTCGCTGAGCTTGAATATGACTCCTAGAATACTCGAAAGTTTTCAGGGAATGTGCAATCCAAAATGGCGGCCAATATGGCGGTGCTATAATATTCGATATTTTATAAAGAAATGTAATCGACAATGAACAGGTCAAATTTAACAAAGGGTTGATGAACTCAAATAAGAGCTCTAGAATATTCCAAAATACTCAGAGAATGTGCAATCCAAGATGGCGGCCAATATGGCGAAGCTAGAAAATTTGATTTTTTTTTCAGATGTGTAACAGGCAATCAACGGGTCAAATTCAACTAATTTGGGGTCGCTGAACTTGAATATGTGCCATAGAATACTCCAAAGTACTCAGGGAATGTGCAATCCAAGATGGCGACCAATATGGCGAAGCTGAAAATTTTGATTTTTTTTCAGATGTGTAACAGGCAATCAACGGATCAAATTTATCTAATTTGGGATCGCTGAACTTGAATATGAGCCATATAATACTACAAAGTACTAAGGTAATGTGCAATTCAACATGGCGACCAATATGGCGAAGCCAGAAAATTTGATTTTTTTTCAGGGTTGTAACAGGCAATCAACGGGTCAAATTTAACTAACATGGAGTCGCTGAACTCGAATATGAGCCATATAATACTCCAAAGTACTCAGGGCGTGTGCAATCCAAGATGGCGGCCAATATGGCGAAGCTAGAAAATTGAATTGCATTCCCTGAGTACTTATTTATTTATTTGTCACCGTATTCGGCATTATGCCGCACAGACTGTTCTAAGGACTTAAGAATATTCTAAGTATTATATTCGAGTTCAGCATCCCCAAATTAATTAAATTTGACCTGTTGACTGCCTGTTACATTTCTGTATAAAAAATCCAATATTTTAGGTTCGCCATCTTGGCCACCATCTTGTATAGCACATTCTTTGAGTACTTTGGAGTATTATATGGCTCATATTCAAGTTCAGCGACCCCAAATTAGTTAAATTTGACTAGTTGATTGAACTTAAAAATCCTTTATGGTGTTTTTTCATTCTGCCGCCATATTAGACGCCATCTTGAATATCTCGCTTCCCTTTGAGACTCAGGAAAATCAACAGGCAAATTTGGATTCTGGAGGGTCGATTTAGTCTAGATCGATCAAAAACTGGCCTGTTACACGATTTGTTTCTAGACACGAGAAATGAGCACTTTTTTGAATTCGTGCCTTGACCAAAAAATTAGCGTGACGGGACAACGTAAACTTGCGTCAGTCGTAACTCTGGTTCCTTTTGACCAATTTTCGATTTCTAATAAGCATTTTAAAGGGTTTTTTGAGTACGAAGAGAATCCAAAATATGATGCAAATCCGATTTCACGAACTATTGCAAATTAAACAATTGTCATTTTTCGTGACGGGACAACGCTTCTATATACCCCTTTTAAATGTCCTGTATAATTTTATACCTACAGAATCTGCTTTTGTCAATAAGCGGGCTTATTAAAGAGTCATTTCACTATAAAATACCGTTTAGATTGATTAAATATCTGCAGTTCTTCCATTAATTTGAGCTATTATTTAAAAAAGTTGGGAAAATTAAAAATTTCCAGTGTTTATACATTTTACAACATCTGCTCACAGATATGTTTAGAATAGGAACTTTGGTGTGGAAATATGTTTTTTGTGTAGTTCAAATTGTTGGAAAACATGGAAAATTATCAGAACCATCCAAAGTTCAACTTGAAAAAATGACTCCTTGGTAAACAAGTGCTAAGAATCGGTCATTTTATTGCATAAAAATTGAGTTTCCCTGAGCTCCCATATTCAAATACATGGAAGCTGTCATTTCTAACACCATTGGCCACCTAGCGGCCATTTCAAACTGGATACGTCTATTGTTAGCTGGATTTTCTAGCATCTTCTCGATAGGCCTAGGGGTGCCTTATTAGTGTAAAAAAGTTCAATTGGGTCCTAAAATGAAGCTTAGATTGCTGATATTATTGTTTACAGCGATAAAGCTTATTTTTCTGAGTAAAATGACACTTTGTACGACCACAAACAGTTTAAAATGGATTTTTAAATCAATTTTGAAAAATTTACCTCGCGGTCCTTTTGACAGAAAAGCTCCTACTTGACAGCTCGTTCCAAGGGGACCATAGTTGATCCATCGAAAAAATGTTGTCTTGTCAAAAAAAAAATTGCATTAAAATGAAAAAAAGTGATCAGAAATGGTTTCTAAGCTTGTTTCTTACTGTTGTACATAAAAATTGACATAGGGCTTTAGTACCCAATTCAAGGAAAAAGTTTTGGCTGACAATTTTTATCTTAAATCACTTCTCCAACATCAGCAACACATTCTTCAAAAATTTGTATCATGTTGGCATAATATTATTTTTCTTGAAAAAAGTTTCGATTATATGATATATGATCATTAGGATGCCCAGAATATGGGACTTTTTCTCAAAACCTCGCTCCACAAGCTGAATATTGTTCCTTGAGCTATTTTAGGACTCTGGGCCAAATATGAGAAAAATCGGTCAACATTAACCCATTGATACTCGAAGGCGAAGTTTTTATTTTTTTTTATTTTTTATTTTTTGAAAAGATCGAATTACGCAATTTCACAGCTTACTATACTGGAATTTTTCACCTACCTCACGGTATTGAGGTTAGGCTCGATAGTTCTTTCCTTTTTTGCAGTTATATTTTTTTCTGCAGTACATTTTTTTTTTTGGTAGGACAAAAGCACTAGGGCATAAAACAACAGTGTGCCACTTCAGGTTTTCGGCGCGGTGCTGGCCTAGGGGTTGGACAGAATTAATGTTTTTATTATTCGTTAAACTATTGACGAGGGTTTTGATATTTTTATCAATAGACTGACAAATAGTTGAGCTAGCGTTCCCACCGTGTATTATAAATCTCGGTTCAATTTGACAACTGATAAACAAAAACATGTGCTTGCCTGACCCGCGATTTTTTAGGTTTAAATAAATACTTTAGCGGAAAATAAAGTTAAAAACGGATCTGATCCGGAATCAACGGAATCTGTTTGCCATTTTAGTCTGAGCCGTCGGAGGAAGAACTATCTTTACAAAATACTTTTACGGGGATGGTGAGGTGGCCGCCTGAAGGAGAAGATTTTTCTATCAAAAAACGAGGACGGAACCAGGAAAACTTGTATTTAGTTCGTTCCCCCACAATTTCTTCCCCATTTCCAGCGTCCCCGGCTGGACTTTTGCTGTGGCTCCTGAGGAACTCTCTTCAGAACCCCGGGCGCTCAGAACTACACATCAATATGGCTCACAATCTGAAGAATACTACCAAGAAGAACGCATGAGAACAGGCCGTACGGGCAGACATGGGTAGTTCCTTAATCACGACTTCCGGTGTAGCTTTTGCTAATGAAATCGAGGCTATCATTATGAAAGTTGCAGTTTATTTTTCTCAAAATGTCCCATCATCGCTAGCGTTCTTGCCAAGGTGTACAAGACCTGTTACAGGATGCACACACAGAGTACTCTGTGATGCACATGAAAACAATCCCCCTCCTCACCCCTTTTTTTTATTAGCTCATTAATAGAAAGCGAATACATTCGCGATGGATGCTTCGTTGGAAAGTATCCCACTAACCGGTCGGTTTCGGTTCTGGTTGAAAAAGTGCAGTCTGAACGTTATGTTGACACTCTGCTGCACCATCCGCGGGTTATTGTGATGATCATGTCGTTGATGGTTGGATTGATTAGCTTCAGCAGCAGGATAGCCTCTCAATTGGTCCTGGTTGGTCACGTTGTGGTCGCACTGGCGGCACCGGAGGGATCGCTTGATCGAGAGCCGCTTGTGCTGCGGATAGAGCTTGTGCATCGTGAACGGTTGCTTAGTCGGTTGAGCCAGCCTCTGCTGCCGAGTCGTAATGATTTTCTGCTGAATCGGCTTCGTTAGAAAATCCTCCGGAAGTTCATCACTCGCGATGGATCGGTTGATCAGCGATGGCGTAGCCTTAATCTGCTCGGTCCACCCATCTGCCGACGGATCATCGACACCGTCAGCCCGGTTCGATCCGTCAAGCTCAGAAACTTGCTCGTTTTCTGAGTCTTCCGACGCCACCTGCCCCTGCTTTTCATGAAACACAACCGACTGGACTGCAGCAACAGTCCAAACCGAGTCGCATACGCGTACTCCGGCTCCGGCCACTGCCCTGTCGCCACTGGTTGCCGGCCGTATGCGGTTCCTCCTTCTTCCCCTCCTTACCAGCAGTAGCGGCTACGTCAGCACGTCGACATTCCACAGCACCACGGTGATGGGCCAGTTTCCGCCCAGATTGCTTAGCGTGTTGAGCAGTGCCATGTACGTTCCGTCGACGGCCGGGTCGCTAATTCGCGCAAAGAACGCCATCACCGCATCGGATCGGAGAGAAGTAGTACGGAACGTGGTGGTCGTAGATCATGGCCGGGGTGAACCAGACGACGGCCGCGGTGAGCATCGTCAGGGCGATTTGGTAGGGGATGACTTTGACCTAAATTGCAACGCTTCAGCATCGTCAGCGCCCACCCGTTGACGGCAATGTCCTACGTGGCGACGAGTTCAGCGCGAAAAAGATCCCCGTCAGGATGGGAATGTTAGCCGCGATGTAGGACACCACTTCATCTCCCTCGGAGTTTCCCAGCCAGCGATTCACGTGCAGGCTGAGGATCAGCATAAACAACCCGATCAGGTACTGCGCCGGCTAAAGCGCGACATGTACAGCGAGTCGACGATCAGCGCCCACAGCAGCCCACTGTTGAAGTCGGCCTGAAATGTTTAACAATTGTTATCGCGACGCGTAATGCCCGTGATGAACTCATCTCATATCAACCCCATCGAGATAAGACGCATCACCGGCCCAACCATCAACTCGCACCTGTTGTTTGTAGCTGGCGCCGCGATTCTGCAACATCATCGGGATAGCCGCCGCCAGCCCGATTGGAATGCCCTGCAGCAGGTACAGTAAGAATAGGATGGCAATCTTGGCCCAGTCGCAGCGCAGGTCGCTCCGCTCGTGTTTGCCCTCTTCATGGACAACGCCGGCACTGGTTCGTTTGGCCACCAGAAGCTGCTCCTCCTTTGCGTGCCGCTTCCGAACTCCCGTCGGGTTCTGTTTCTTGATGGTGCTGGTCCCGTTACAATCACTTGCAGGTTTGTTGGAATCTTCCAGCCGGCGCTGTCCGTGGCTGGGTTGGGATTGTCGTCCAGGACCCTCCTGAGGTGTCCCTTAACCACTCCTACTTCGGGGCGCATCTTTGCCCAGAACACCGAGCGTAACATAACCTGAAAATGAAAGAAATACATCAAATACAATTCCACCAGATCTTTGAAGACGACATTTTAGTATCAAACTTGAAAAAATTAAGCAATTGCAATCGCAGCATTTTGAACGAAATAAAAATTGGATTGCGGTTGGTTCTGTGATGAGAATGGCAGCGATTTGCAGTGTTTTGACTGCATTTTTTCCGGATAGGCCGTTTCCGATGCCTGCTGCTGTGAATATTTTTTTCCTTGCTGGCACACACATTTACTTACCATTTCAGGGGATTCATCAAACTCAATTTGTTAAGAAAAAAAAGCACCGAACACTTTTTTTCCTTACCGCCCGAGCGCAACAACAGCAATGAAAAAAATGGCGTCCCACACGCATCACACGCTCAAAGAATTAGGGTGGGAAACCAAGGTTTGTCAAAACGGTGAAAATGAAAAGGTGGGTTTGCAATAAATTAACGAAATATCAATACTTTAACTGTCTATTTTAATGTGTTAATGATCTATTAACCTATATGTCCACCCCCTAGGTGCTGGCACTGTTTCAGAACTTCGAGACCTCTTTGATTTTGAGGCAAAATAGGAATAACTTTTTTTGAGCGTGTATAGAGTTTGACGTCTAGATCTGTCACACAACGTACGCTTCAATGAACCGGCTCGCCAAGGACTCAGAGGGGAACGCCCCCTGCTGTGGATTCCGAGACATATATTTGACTATGGTTATAATAACCCGCTAGATGTTTGTTTCCGACAAATCTGCTCTTGTTTTGATTATGTCGTATCCAAAACTGTGTTTAAAACTAGAATAAGTTAATGTTAGTTTTTTAAGATTATACAGCCTGAGCATTTTAGATGGAGGCGGTGAAATAAATAAACATAGATCTGTCACACTCGGTGCATTAGATGTTTACTTTTTTTTTTTACAAATCCGGAAGTTTGCAAAGTATTTTGCTTGGGACCGGTGCCAATCGCTGCCGCGACCGGTCCGCTTCGGGTGGCGCATGTTCCGGCCGAGCTGTTCACCACCAGTAGACGAGGAAATCCGAGGAAACAGATGGACGACTCGTGTGTTTGTATCTCGACCTCAAAGCCGGCCGTTTTGTTCCAGTTGACGGCGCAACCACGGCCTTGGAGTCCGCGAAGACCACGTCGGGCACTTCGAACAGCTAAAGGGGAAGGGGCATTTTGCAATTTGCGGCGAGGGGTTTCAGCACACCTGGTGAGCGTGGTCCGCACGACTTGAACTCGAGGGTTTTCGGGTTGACAACGTGAACGGCCGGGATTTTTTTAAATGTTCTGGTTCAGCTTGACGGCGATGTCGTTCCGCGAGGGCAGCGTGAAGGCCAGATTTTCAGTGAATCCGGCAATTTGTTCACCGAGTTTCTCGGTCAGTTTGTTCAGGGGGTATTGCCGGGCGATGTGCATTGTGGCCGGGAGGGTCTTCGGGATGCGGTTGTAGCCGTACGCGTTTGCCACGTCCTCGTAGATGTCATACACATGCAGCATGTCGTGCTGGGTTGGCGTAATGAGCACTTCAAGCTGGTCCGTTTTGCGAGTCTGGATTTAGGCCAGCGCGCCAGTACTTTCGTCGATGCCGATGTAGGCGTTGCCCTAGGCAGCAGAAATGGTTTCCTTCCAGAAGGTTAGTTCGGGTACTGGACCGGAGTGTTGCTACCCGGGTAGACCACGTCACAAAGTTACACAGTGAACGGATTGGCGCAATGCGCCAAAAACATGCTAACGATCGTGTCCAGCATGATCTTGGTCTAGGTCAAGTCCGTTACCATGCACTCGATGAACACGTTCCGCGTCTCCAGCTTGATCTTTTAATGGTGATCGGCGGCAGCGACAGGGCAACTCCATTCGCGTCATAAATCACTGGAAAACCGGCGAATCTCGAATGATCGGCAAATACGCCTTCAAAAGGGGGTGCGTCGAGTAAAACTCCATCAACTCCTCGGCCGTCATCACCTTGTCCTGGTTCCACGTTCAACAGAACAAACTTAATGTCTTCCGGCGCCTTGACATCGTACGTAAACGGTCCCATCAGCGTGTCCAGTTCGTGCGTCCCAATTGCCACCAACGCAAGCTTCCAACAAATGTTCTTGTGCAATTTGAAACTAGTAGCTTCTGTAAATACCAGCTTTTGCGGGCACCCTCCGCCGGTGCAACCTTCGTAAACTCAAATTCATCTTCCCCAGAAACACCTGCAATCCCTGAACCAGTCTCTCTAGGCATAGCAGATCGTACCGGTTGTCCGGAATATCGATCTCGTCAATCACATCCTCCGAAGCATCCTTGGCCGCATCCACCGCACCCTGCTCTTTTGTGATTATCTGTTTCTCCATCGTGACCTCGTCCAACTCAAGATCAAACTCACAGCACAGCTTCTCTAACTCATCCGGCAAGATGTTGCCCAAGGCAAGGTTTGCCGAATCATCACCATCGCGAAATCGTGTCATCTTAGACCACTGCCCCCTCACCCCCTTATCATATTTCATTATAGAATTGTAAAAGAACATGGTTCATAAATTATACAAAAAAATAATAGAATTAAAAAACCTTAACGTGCAAGCTAACCTAAACCAAAGAATATTGAGTATTATTCCCTTCTCTCTACCTAAACTTCCAAGCTCGAGCAAATAGAAAATTTGTAAGGAAGTTCCCCTTTTTTCTCGATCTTGGAAGATTAGGTGTTAGAATTGATTTTCACGCTATTTCTGGAACTTAAAAGATGCGAATAATTCTGGATCTGCATTTTCTCAGAATATCTTTCTCCTGTTCTGTATATCGATTCCACAAAATTTGAGATGATCGAATAGACCATGAGCCGCTGTTGTTGTTGAACGGAGACTAGTTGAATTTGGCCGTCAAGATGGACTGCAGCGTGTGAAGACGACGAGCGGACCACGGCTGGCGCCAAAATTGTAACATTTTAAGGAACAAATCCAACTTTACTTCTCCAGGACCAACTAAACGGGAGAAAAACAAGTTAGGTTAGAAGTAATTCGAGTGTAGTACAACTTCCAGTCAAACCTGTGATTAGCTGGAACTTGTGTATTCTCAGCCCGTTCTTCAACGCGGTCCACATGCGCATCTAGTCCGGCTCCACCTTAAACGCCTTCGAGAACATCACGGCCAGCTCCACTGGCTCTTGCGCACCTTAAACGTCCGATACGTGGCCGTGGCCGGATTGAACAGATCCGACTTCTGGTATATCTCCATGTAGTCCTCCAGCAGCACGTTGATGTTCATAAAGTTGGTCCGGCGCTGCTCGTCCAGCCGCTCCTGCAGCTCGTCCAATAATGTCGGTGCTCTTGACATCTTCCAACACCTCGTGAATCGTGGACTCGCGCACGTAGACCAACATGTACGCGTTGCTGCTGTGTCGGATGTTCAGGTCGTTGTCGTGGCCGCCGTAGTTCTGCTCGATCGCCTCGTTGCGAGTGCACCGCGACACCACGTCGTCGTCAAACTTGCACCACTTGCCGTCGTTCTTCGGGTTGATGTACACAACGTAGTGGCCGCCGTGGTTGTCCCCGGAGTGTACATAGGATGTACATGGCCGACGTGTCCTCGGGCTTCTGCCGATGTTGGTCCTACGCGGTTCCGGAATCGTCCTCTTGCGACACGACTCCGACGTTCCGCAAACAGAACTGTCGACGTTCAACGCGAAAGCTAAGTGATTTTTTTCCGTCGCCAAAATTCGCTCCTTCCGCCCGTTACGGGTGTTCTCCGGCTGCACCAGCAGCGGCCCAACACGGTTCAGGTCCAGCGGGTAGTCACGGCGCCGGAAGAAACGCACAAATTAATAAAAAATGCGAAAAACTCTTGCAACACTTGGACGGAAAAAACGTGCTTTTGTTTTGATTTTGTTGATTGAGAGTGACAGCTAGCAGGCGATGCACGCTAAACAGATTTAAAGAGTTCTTTTTGAATACTACTTTGGAGTTTAGTTCCTTCAGGTCATCCCGAGCATGGGTAAATAACAAGGGAAATGCAAAATAATACCATTCAATGGTATCAATACCAAATGTTGGTTTTCGCGAGCACTTGAAAAAATGTCTAAAGTGTAAGTTAATACCAATCTCTGGTATTATACCAAATTTTGGTATTGTTTTGTTATTGAGCAAATGTTAGAAAAATATCGATTTTTGACATACTGTTACTTACTTACATACTTAAAAACGCAAATCTACTCCAAATTAAAGCCAACTATTTTATTTTGGTCTAAAAAAGTCATTTGATGATCTTTATAAATTAGGGAATACCATACATTGGTATTGTAAAGGTATTTTAAATAAAAATATTATAAAATAAAGGTGATTCATAAAAAACTATTTTAAATGATGTTTAACATTCTTAAAAGTATGCTGATACATTTGAAATTGAAAAGAAAAACATTTATATATTTAGACGATTAACTTTACGACAACAATAGGTTTAACGTGAAAAAAATTAAATTTTAGAATGGATTTTATTTAACATTGTGTGCCTTTTGCGTCATAATCGATAAACTCAAAAAAATAATGTCAATCTTTGTTAATTTGATGAAATAACTCTTTCAATACCAAAATGTTGGTATGCATGTGGTATTCGAACTTCGTTCTAAAATCCTTTTAATATTGAATTTGTGTTGAATCCTATTCAGTTGGAATCATGCATCCTCAAAAATCTCACAAAAATGCCACGCTGCCTGGGCTATAACCTTTCTCGTTCTGGTTTAGTTTGTTTCTCTTTCGTTGAATTTCCTGATATTTTTGCCTGCAGCTAAAACATGTTGATGCAGCAGCAGCTCGTTTTCAACAAGCGTTGATAGCTCAGTTGGTAAACAGGTAGCTAAAATGGTGTCTGCACCTTACCTGTCATGAGTTCGATTCCAGTATTCCTCTAGTTTTCTTTACCTGATATTTTTTGGCTCTCCAAGCAAGACTTCGTTTTCCTGCCTGTTCGAAGGATTTAAATATAGCATCAAAGTTCTACCCATATCTCAATGCAATCCCATTAGCCAAATTGAATTCCCGTTGTAATTCTATAGAGAATTCTCATTGTTTTTTGTCCAACGAGATTTTTATTTACCCGGAAAGTTGTAATTTGTCTGGTATTCATTTGCCCTTGGAATGGCACGTTTTGGCATTGCTTTGGTCTACCCCATACAGTTTTTTGGTATGATTTCATGGTATTATACCATCTATTACTGGGCAACCAAGGGCACATTTTGGTATTTGTTATTATACCAAGTAATACTAAAATATGGTATTCCCGTGTGATCGCGCGAGAGATCAAATTCCAAATTCTACCAGCCTAAATGTGATCCACAAATAAATGTTATTCCGTCCCTGTCTGTCCCTGAAGTGAGCAGAGTGAGCAGAGGTGATCCTCGCTCTTTTTGATTTCTCCCCGGCTCGCTTCTCATGTACTGTCCCCTTTAGAATTTAGTCAGTAATAAACCGTTGACTACGCCAGACAGCTACGCGTTTAAGAATAAATTGTGTAGTTTCTGTTCGCGCAATAAATTGTTTTAATCAGTGCTAAACGGTTTATGATTAGTGTCCGAAATTCCCGAACCGACCACACGCGCGAACATTTGGTCCTTCGAACCGGATTCGAAGGATCCGGTCTGGCCAGGTTCGGGACACTTCGCGAAACGGACAGTTCAGTGCGCGAAGTGTTGGCCTGCTCGCGAAGAGCAGCGCAAAGTGAACGGTGCAGAAGTGCGCCGGGACAGTTTTGGTGCGCGCTGGGCGTGAAAAACGGACAAAAAGTGCACGGAAAATCCGTGAAAAAAGTGCAAAAAAACGGGAAAAAATCCCAAAAAGCGGAGCTGAACAGTGGCACAATAGTGCATTGAAAAGCAGCTGAACAAAGGCAGTGACGATCAGTGCAGTGCGGTGAAGAAGATTTCGCCATCGCGGAACTCACGGCGACTCACGGTGTGCGCGCGCTTTGGCAAGCGTCGCGACGTCACCATCTCAACCGGTTGGCTGACGTCATCGTTGGAGTCGGTGATTGATTGGCGGTTGGAGCTTTCGGGACGGATTTGGCGGATCAAGACGGAGATACAGGAGAGTATTTTGCACGTAAACGGTGGCTCGGCTAGTTTGGCTCTTTGCGGAGAAATAAAGTGGCTTTTGAAAATAAAATTGCACGAGAGTTTTTATTAGTCTGGTCAGGTTGCATGAGTGTTGTGTTGTTCTGTCTGGTCCTCTGGAATTCCCTGGTCGATTCCCCTGTCGCTGCTGTCAATACTGGGTCGTACAGTTCGCAATCTGTCTTGCGCGGTCGCGTCGTGGAACGTCGAGTCGATCTGTCTGTTTCCGGTGAATCTGAAAGTGAAAGTGGATGTTATTCAGTTGGCGATCAGTGGTCACGATGGGCGATCTGCAGACTTTGCGGAAGAAGCAGGAGATCCTGCTGAACAAACTGGAGGTGCTGAATCAGTTCGTCGAGCACTACAAGGCGGAAGAACACGAGTGCCAGCTGGAAGTTCGACTCGGAATGCTGAACGACGTGTACCAGGAGTTCACGGACCTACGGACGAAGCTGGAATTGCTGCTGGAAGAAAAGGATGCGGCCAAGTACGCGGATGCGGAGCCGAAGGTCAAGCAGGAGGTCGTGTCACATCGTGAAGAGGCCAATCTACAGGTGGTGCAGGAGTTCGACAACAAATTCTGCAAGATCAAGGCGATTCTGATTGCGAAGCGGCCGGTCAAGGACGTCGCGCAGACTGTTCCAAGTGTTGGTGATGCGGATACCTCGTTTCCGTTGCGCGTCAAGCTGCCTGACATTCATCTGCCGAACTTCAGCGGAAATCTGCGCGAGTGGGTGACCTTCCGTGACACCTTCAAAAGTCTCATCCACCGGAACTCGAAGCTGACATCGATGGACAAGTTCACCTATCTCCAATCGTCTCTCTCTGGTCCTGCGTTGCTGGAGATCAGTGGCATCGACCTGTCGGAAGAAAACTACTCCGTCGCGTGGTCCGCGCTGGAGGAGGAGTACGGAAACAAGAAGCTGATCGTGAAAGCCCACCTCGATGTCATTCTGGATCTGGAACCGCTGACCAAGGAGTCGTACGACGGTCTCAGTCACCTGCTCGGTGAGTTTGAGAAAAATCTGCAGATGCTGGACAAGATGGGTGAAAAGACTGCCGACTGGAGTACGGTTATGGCGCACGTCCTGTGCTCAAAGCTGGACTCGGCCACGCTTAGGAATTGGGAGACCCACCACAACAGCAAGGAAGTCCCAACCTACAAGGCTCTACTGGAGTACCTGCGCGGCCACTGTTCGGTTCTTCAGTCGATCAAACGAGCGAAAGCGAAATCGTCGGAACAGCGCCCTCCAAAAGCAGCAGTCTGTCATACTGCTGTGCGGAGCAGCAACCAGTGTCACTTTTGCAGCGGCCCGTGGCACACCCCGTTCCGGTGCTTCAAGTTCCAGAAGATGACGATCTCTGAGCGCAACGACGCTGTTTCGAGGAACAAGCTGTGCAGAAACTGCCTGAAGCCTGGACATTACCCGCGGACGTGCGAAGGAGGAACTTGCCACCACTGTCACCAGAAACATCATTCGATGCTGCACAACGATCAGATGAGATCCTCCGTTCCACAACAGCAGTCGAGACCGACCGCGACGACCTCAGTACAGCGACAACAACTTAGACCACAGAACACGAATCAGACAACACACACTCCAGCCAACAATGCACCTGCTAATCAGACTAACCTACAGACTACAGACTCTCAAACCACACAGCCACAAACCACTAGCCAAAACTACGTTGCACTACCCGTCACGCCCACACACAACATCATCCTGTCAACCGCGCTCATCCGTATTAAAGACCGCTTCGGAAACACGCTGCTAGCGCGTGCGCTTCTTGACTCGTGCTCACAGCACTGTCTGATGACCAGAGAGTTCTCGCGACGACTCAAATTTGTGCGACAATCGTCGTATTTGCCGATACAAGGAATCGGAACTTCCCGTTGCGTGTCGACGCAGCTCGTGCGTGCAGATGTCGGTCCGCGTTCCGATCAGATTTCAGCGTACGAGTCGGAGATGCAGTTCCACGTGCTGCCCAAGCTCAACATCTCGTTGCCGACATCGTACATCGACCCGTCTACAATTCAGCTGCCCGACTGGATGTTCCTGGCTGATCCAGAGTTCCACAAAACCGGTCCAGTGGACGTCATTATCGGTGCCGAGTTCTACATGGACTTGCTGACGGACGAACGGGTAAAACCAGCTGCAGACGGTCCCACGTTGCACAACACGGTGTTCGGTTGGATCATTTCCGGCCGGCTTCCCGGCAGCGTTCCAGAATCGACGTCTCTCGTATCCGTCGCGGCAATCGACGAGCTGCTGACCAGATTTTGGGAACTGGAAACGTGCCGCACCAAGAGCACGCACTCGATCGAAGAATCAACGTGCGAGCAGCTGTTCGAGGAGACGACGGTTCGTGACGAAACTGGTAGATTTGTTGTGACGCTGCCCAAGAAGAAGTACGCTGTCCAGCGTCTCGGTGAGTCCAGATCAACAGCCATCAAACGCTTCCTGGGATTGGAGAAGCGGCTGTCAGCGAATCCAGACCTGAAACAACAGTACAGTGATTTTATTCACGAGTACGAAGCCATGGGACACATGAAACGGGTTGCCGGCGACACGGCCGGGGGAGAGTTAGCGTATTACCTGCCACACCACTGCGTCTTGAGGCCGGACAGCACCACTACGAAGCTCCGCGTGGTGTTTTTTTTTTTAATTTATATTTATTCAGTTTTTTCTTTTCCATGTACATTCATTCAGTTAAAATATTATTGAGTGTCCAATCACAATTGATGACTTTTCACCTCAATTTTAAATACTAGCAACTTTCATTTATTCATGAAATATTGTAGCTTTCGCTATTCAGTGATTTCAAATGTAGGAGGTCCTACATGTACAAAAGGGAAAAGGGATACCTTAAAACTAATTTATAAACTATATAAAGAGCGGATCAATGCAGCTGAAGACTGCAATGATTTTTGTCGAAATGCATCAATTATCTTATTGGACATAACATCCAAAGTGTCAACTTCGGCTAATTGATGAAGTTCACTGGTGCTGAACCAGGGAGGAAGTTTCAGAATCATTTTCAGAATTTTGTTCTGAATCCTCTGAAGTTTTTTCTTCCTGGTTAAGCAACAGCTTGTCCAGATCGGCACAGCATAAAGCATGGCAGGTCTGAAAATTTGTTTATAAATTAACAGTTTATTCTTGAGACAAAGTCTAGAATTCCTGTTTATAAGTGGATACAAACATTTAATATATTTGTTACATTTAACCTGGATACTTTCAATGTGATCCTTGTAAGTAAGGTTTTTGTCAAAAGCAAGTCCAAGATATTTCACTTGATCCTCCCACTTTAAATTTACCTCATTCATCTTTATAATGTGATGACTTTTTGGTTTAAGAAAATCAGCCCTAGGTTTGTGAGGGAAAATAATAAGTTGAGTTTTTGCAGCATTTGGAGTAATTTTCCATTCTTTCAAATAAGAATTGAAACTATCCAAGCTTTTTTGTAATCTTCTTGTGATGACACGAAGGCTTCTACCTTTGGCGGAGATGCTTGTATCATCAGCAAAAAGTGATTTCTGACATCCTGAGGGCAAATCAGGCAAGTCAGAAGTAAAAATATTGTATAAAATTGGACCCAAAATACTTCCTTGAGGGACGCCGGCACGTACAGGTAGTTGATCAGATTTGCTGTTCTGATAACATACCTGTAGAGTACGATCCGTCAAATAATTTTGAATAATTTTCACGATATAAATCGGAAAATTAAACCTTTTCAATTTTGCAATCAAACCTTTATGCCAAACACTGTCAAATGCTTTTTCTATGTCTAGAAGAGCAGCGCCAGTAGAATAGCCCTCAGATTTGTTGCTTCGAATTAAATTTGAAACTCTCAACAACTGATGAGTAGTTGAATGCCCAAGGCGAAATCCAAACTGCTCATCAGCGAAAATTGAATTTTCATTAACACTCAAACGCTCGGGTAGTCATTTGACCCCTATTTTTTTTCTTAGAAATCCCATAACTTTTGATAGAATTGACCAATTTGGATGCTTTTGGTTGCAAAAGATCCAGATTTGTCTATATTTTGAACTGCCAGATGGGGACAAATGTGGTCCATTTACCGGAGATATTCCGGATTTGTTGGTACCTCGGCCCTCCTATAGGTATTTGGCCAATATAATAAAACTTTTCAACAGAAATGATGCAAAACTACAAGGCATCATCCTAATACATCATCCTGCAAAAATAATTGACATGGTTAAGTCCTACGGGGCAGCGGAGCCGGTTCCAGTTAGGCAACAATTGACATCAGCTCAGTGAACCGTTTCCGGATAGAACCTGTTCCGGTGCCCGAAGGTCTTCAGCATGTCATGTATCTATGCAGGATGATGTTTTAGGATGATTCCTTGAAGTTTTGCATCATTTCCGATTTTATTCTGTTGAAAAGTTTTTATTATATTGGCCAAATATCCATTTAGGTGGGCCGAGGCTAACAGAATCCGGAATATCTCCGGTAAAAATGGACCACATTTGTCCTCCGTCTGACAGTTGAAAATATAGACAAATCTGGATGTTTTGCACCCGGAAGCATCCAAATTGGTCAATTCTATCAAAAGTTATGAGATTTTTAAGAAAAAAAATAGGGGTCAAATGACTACCCGAGCGTTTGAGTGTTAATGTGCGTCATCATTCTATTAAGAATTATTCTTTCGAATAATTTACTAATAGATGAAAGCAAACTAATGGGCCGATAGCTTGAAGCTTCGGCAGGATTTTTGTCCGGTTTCAAAATCGGAACTACTTTGGCATTTTTCCAACTACTGGGAAAATATGCCAAATCAAAACATTTGTTGCAAATTTTGACCAAGCTACTTAAAGTTGCTTCTGGTAATTTTTTAATTAAAATGTAAAAAATGCCATCCTCACCAGGGGCTTTCATATTTTTAAATTTTTTGATAATAGATTTTATTTCATTCAGATCCGTATTAAAAACTTCATCTGATGAAATTGTTCAACAATATTCTGAAATTCTATTGAAATTTGATCTTCAATAGGACTCAAAACATTTAAGTTGAAATTATGGGCACTCTCAAACTGCTGAGCAAGTTTTGAGCTTTCTCCCCATTAGTTAATAGAATATTATCACCATCTTTTAAAGAAGGGATTGGTTTTGAGGTTTCTTAAGAACCTTTGAAAGTTTCCAAAAGGTTTGGAATAAGGTTTAATTTGTTCGACATCTCTTGCGAACTTTTCATTTCGCAGGAGAGTGAATCTGTGGTCAATAACCTTTTGCAAATCTTTTGAATTCGCTTCAGTGCAGGATCACGAGAACGTTGATACTGTCTTCGGCGAACATTTTTCAGACGAATCAGAAGCTGAAGATCGTCATCAATAATGGGAGAATCAAATTTGACTTGGACTTTAGGAATAGCAATATTCCTAGCATCCAAAATTGCATTAGTTAAAGATTCCAAGGCTGAATCAATATCAGCTTTGGTTTCTAAAACAAAATCATGATTTAAATTATTCTCAATATGATGGTGATACCTGTCCCAATTAGCTTTGTGATAATTAAACACAGAACTATTGGGTCTGGTAACTGCTTCATGAGAAAGTGAAAAAGTTACTGGAAGATGATCAGAATCAAAATCAGCATGAGTCACTAAAGGACCACAATACTGACTTTGGTTTGTCAAAACCAAATCAATTGTTGATGGATTTCTAACAGAAGAAAAGCAAGTTGGCCCATTCGGATATAAAACCGAATAAAGACCAGAAGTGCAATCTCTGAATAGAATTTTACCATTGGAATTTACTTTTGAATTATTCCAAGATTGGTGTTTGGCATTAAAATCACCGATGATCAAAAATCGAGATCTATGCCGAGTAAGTTTATTCAAATCCCTTTGAAATAATTTTTATTTTCCCCAGTGCATTGGAAAGGCAAATATGCAGCTGCAATCATAATTTTCCCAAAAGAAGTTTCAAGTTCAATGCCCAAACTTTCAATAACTTTTAACTTAAAGTCACGTAACGTGCTATAAGTCATACTACGGTGGATAACTATTGCAACTCCACCGCCATTTCGATTCATTCTGTTATTGGTTATAACTTTATAATCTGGATCACTTTTCAAATAAGTGCCAGTTTTTAAAATGTTTCGGTTATAACAGCAACATGCACGTTATGAACTCGTAAAAGTTGAAAAATTCATTTTCTTTCGCTTTTAAAGAGCGAGCATTAAAATTCATAATATTGATGGAATTACTTAGATCCATGATTAAACTTCAGGGTAAGAACAACATCATTCGCAAATTTTAATCCAATCTGGATAGCTTCCATCATGGATGTAGCATTACTCATTGTTTGAATCAAACCAAACAGTGAGTTTTGCAAAAAAGTCATTTTTTCAAACGTAACATCGCCGAGATCAGAAGATCCCAAAGCGTTGCCAGAAGAAAAATTTTCAAATGGAATTTGAGGTACCTGCCCAATTTGAAGATTGGTAGAGGATTTAAAATTCGTGGATGAACTCGAACCCGAAACGACGTTGGCATAAGAAATGCCATTGCTGTTACCTAACTTTTCCATGGTAGGGGTATTGTTCGAGTGAGACAGCACGAACGTTTGATTTAAAGATGCAGGTACAACCTGACTTTGAGAAAATTTCGGTTTGGATTTCGGCTGATGCTTAGCACGAGAATCCAAAACCTTTTTTCTGATGGGGCAATCCCAGAAATTCGATTTGTGATTTCCACCACAATTTGCACATTTAAATTGGGTGACTTCTTTCACGGGACAATTGTCCTTGTCGTGAGAAGAATCCCCGCAAACCATGCATTTTGGAACCATGGAGCAATGATCAGTACCGTGACCGAATGCCTGGCAACGCCGGCACTGGGTCAGATTCTGGCCATTACCGCCATGTTTCTTAAAATGCTCCCACTTTACCCGAACATGGAACAAAACCTAAACATTGTCCAAAAGTTTCAAATTGTTGATTTCATTTCTGTTGAAATGAATCAGATAAAATTGTGAAGTCAAACCAAAGCGAGAAATATTCCCGTTTGATTTTTTCTTCATTGGTATTACTTGGGATGGGGCAAAGCCAAGCAACACCTTAAGTTCGTTTTTGATCTCATCCACCGACAAGTCGTTGGAGAGACCTTTCAGGACCGCCTTGAATGGACGAGCATTCTTGGTCTCATACGTGTAGAAATTGTGTTTGTGGTTTTTCAAATAACCAACAAAAGTTTGGTGATCTTGTAAAGATTCCGTCAACAAGCGACATTCTCCTCTTCGACCAAGCTGGAACGAAACCTTCAAATTGCAAGTTTCCTTGCAATTCTTCAGTTGCGTTCGAAAGCTGGCTAAATCGGAGACGGAAGTCACTACAATTGGCGGAGCCTTTACTCGTTTCTCGACGGCAGAAGGCTCAGTACGAGGAGAAGGATCCTTGTCCACAGTTTCGGATAAAACACCGAAACCGTTTGCCAATGGAATTGGAGGATTGACCTCACTTTCAGAATCCGAATCAGACCTCGGATGAGGCTGTTTTCTTTTTCTGTTTCCGTTAGCCGATTTAGCGTTCAAACGCTTCACCGACGTAACGACCAAATCTTCAGAAGATTTGCGTTTACCTTTGTTTTGACGCATTTTGCAAGCAAAGTTCTCTTTAAAAGATGGCTTCGTTTGTAAAATACAACAAAATTTCAGGTGGGGTTAGTCTTGAAAAGACTGTTTAGAATTTTGGAATGTAACTCAGGTAGTCTTTAAAAAGACTGTGAATTTTGTTTGAAATAACTCTGAGCTTAGGTAGTAAAAAGTACCGCAGCTCTAGTGTCCGTTCACCACGAAGGTTCGCAAGACACTGTTCCGCGTGGTGTTTGATGCCTCGTGTCGCACGTCTACCGGAGTTGCTCTGAACGATGCGCTCATGGTGGGACCAGTTGTGCAGGACGACTTACTGGACATTGCGCTACGCTTTCGACTCCACGCTGTTGCCATCGTCGCTGACATCGCCAAGATGTATCGTATGATTCGCGTCCAGCCTGACGACCAGAGACTGCAGAGGATTGTTTGGAGAGACAATGTGGACGAACCCATCCGAATCTACGAGCTGACCACTGTCACGTACGGAACGGCGTCTGCGCCGTATTTAGCGACCAAGTGCTTGCAAAAACTCGGTGAGATCGGAGAAAAGACGCACCCATCCGCTGCCAAGGTCCTCAAACGTGACTTCTACGTTGACGACATGTTGGCAGGTGCGCACACGGTCGCTGAAGGAAAAGAGCTAGTCGCCGAAATGGTCGATCTGATGGAATCTGGCGGATTCTCGTTGCGAAAGTGGCATTCAAACTCCCGAGACATCCTGCTCGACGTCCCGGAACATCTTCGCGACGAACGGACTCTGCTAGAACTGGACACGTCTGACGCAACCGTCAAGACGCTCGGGCTCGTCTGGGAGCCAAGTACGGACTGTTTCCGTTTCAGATCGCCAAAGTGGAACGACGTTGCCGTGATCACGAAGCGTGTCGTGGCCTCAGACATGGCCATGATCTTCGACCCGTACGGGCTGATCGGTCCTGTCGTCGTTCAAGCGAAAATCTTCGTGCAGAAGCTGTGGCGCATGGAACTGGATTGGGACGCCGCTCTGCCAGAAGATCTGCAGGAGTACTGGCGTGAATACCGCAGAAATCTAGCCGGTCTAGACATCCTGTCGATACCCCGCTGGATTGGCACAGGCGCAGATGACCAGAATGTGCAGTTTCACGGGTTCTGCGACGCTTCAGTCAACGCTTACGGTGCGTGCATCTACATCCGAACCGTTTCGGCCAACGGCGACATCACCGTCCGCTTGCTGGCCTCCAAATCCCGCATCGCACCGCTCGAGAACCTGAAGAAGAAGAAGCGTAAGCAGTCGATTCCCCGCCTGGAGCTGGCGTCCGCTCTGCTGCTGGCGCATTTGTACGAAAAGGTGGCCAACGCCATCAACTTCCGAGGCAAAGCGTTCTTCTGGACGGATTCCATGATCGTACGCTGCTGGCTTGCGTCACTGCCGTCCAGATGGAACCAGTTCGTGGCCAACCGTGTGTCCGAGATTCAACATCTGACGGAGAGCGGATCTTGGGACCATGTGCCCGGAATAGAGAACCCAGCTGACATCATTTCTCGCGGCATGACACCGATGCAGCTGCAGTACTCAAAGCTTTGGTTCAGCGGACCCGATTGGCTGAGTCTCGACCACCAGCACTGGCCGCACGCTCAAGTGCCGAACGCAGCAGACTTCGACCACGAAGAACTGGAGGAACACAACGCTGTCGCTGTAGTTGCACATGACGCCGAGCCCTGCAGACTGTTTACAGCGAATTCGTCGTACACCGTGACAATACGGACGACCGCTGTAATCTGCCGCTTCTGTTTTAACAGCCGTGCGGCGAACAAGCACTGTCGCAGAGTTGGTCCGTTGACGGCTGAAGAGCTCGAGGTCGCTTTGAAGAAGCTGGTGCGCCTCGCTCAACGAGAATGCTTCCCGGAAGAGTACGATGCTCTGTCCAGAGATCGCGCGATTCCAAACAACTCCCGCATCGCTGCGCTGAACCCAAGAATCGTCGATGGAATCCTGTGCGTCGGCGGCCGGTTGCAGCACGCCGCAGTCTCGGACAACCGAAAGCATCCGTACATTCTCGACCATCGTCATCCGTTCACGAAGCTTATCGTCACACACTATCACGAGACCATGTTTCACGCTGGACAACAACTGTTGATCTCTGCTGTGCGTGAACGGTTCTGGCCGATCAACATCCGCAACCTCGTTCGCGAGGTGATCCACAAGTGTGTCGATTGCTTCCGTGTCAAGCCGAAGGTTCTTGACCAGCTCATGGCGGATCTGCCACCCGAACGAGTCACTCCGTGCACACCGTTCGCACGAGTCGGAGTTGACTACTGCGGACCTTTTCAGGTCGCGTACCCGCAGCGCCGAGCTCGCCCAGTGAAGTGCTTCGTTGCCATCTTCGTCTGCCTGGTCACCAAAGCTGTTCACCTAGAACTAGCAGCTGACCTAACGACGCAAGCATTTCTGGCGGCCCTCAAACGGTTCACTGCCCGGCGTGGCAAACCGAAGCTGGTCATGTGCGACAACGCCAAGAACTTCGTCGGCGCAAGACGTGAGCTGAGCGAACTCGCCAAGCTGTTCCTAAGTCAGCAGTTCGAAGAGGAGATCATCCGCGAAGCAGCGAACGACAGCATCGAATTCAAGTGGTCCAACCTCTACCTGTCGGACCTGCACAACCGCACGAAGTGGACTAAGCAGAAAAACAATGTCGCAGTCGGAACCATGGTCCTGCTGAAGGACGAAAACCTCCCGCCGTTGAAGTGGCAGCTCGGACGCGTTTCCGATATCCACCCGGGAGCTGACGGCAACATCCGTGTCGTCACGGTGCGCACAAAGGACGGTAGCTATCAGCGTGCGATCTCTAAGACCTTTCTCCGCAAGGGGAGAACTAGGACTCCTCCAACGGCGGAGGTTGAAAGGCCTCCGCACACCAGTTAAGTTATGTGTTGTTTTGAATTTCAAAAAGTTCACCGAATCTTTTTCCTCCAGAGTCGCCACCCTGTCTGCGCCCAGACCTACGGGTCGTTCTGCGCTCGGAGGCCGTTCAAAAGATCGGAACTTTCGAAATGCTTTAAGGTAACCTGTTTTGTTTCGGTGGTGGTTTGCATGAAGATGTTTGCTTGCGATCTAGCTGGCAAAAGCCCAGCATATATACGGTTACGGATAACAGCGGCGCACAGCGCCTTTTCGGTCGAAAAGACTGCCCCCACTGTTTGAACTCAGCTAAATTCTGTTCCACGTTTGGAACTCTTCGAGGTACACGCGCTCACGATGACAGCAGCGGAGGAGACGTCCTCCCGGTCCAATCTGCCACGACCAGCAGCGAGCTTGGCCAGCTCGTTCCCAATCGCAGCCCGATGGAGCCAACCCCCGTCATCGCAGCATCGTACACCCGGAGAACCATCGTGTCGGTAACCGCTGAGGGTCAACAGCGACGCCAGGAGGCGTCGGGGGAGGCCACGGAGGTCTCCCCCAGTTCAGGGAGCATCGCATCGACGCCGACGACGGCGTCACCGATCGTATCAGACAGCAGAGCAGCAGATCGCGCACGGCGCCACCCACGCACGGTGGCTTTGCGTTCAGCAGATCAGCGCACAGATTAACAGCAGCAAGCAAGCAGACAGACTAACCGACAACCGACGTCGGCGGCACGCCGTCGAACAACAACCGCAGCCCTTCAAAGCATCCACCCCCGCAACGAACAGACGATCAATCACAGCAGAGCAAGCATGGCGAATTTACACCAGCAGACGGTAGCAGCACATCCCAGTTCCAACCCAATTTCAAGGTCGACCTGTTGTCGATCGACGCCATGTTGATGCCACCTGAAAAGAACATCAAAAATCAGCATTTTGCAGCACACCACGACACCAATCAACCCCAGAAGTGTCCCCAGCAGCAGCGCGGCATCCAGGTTGATCGTCCAATGTCCAGTCCGGTCCAGAAAGCAGCAAATCCGTGGCGAAATCGATGCATTTTCGACTGCAGCGAAATGCACGATGTTTACAGCCCAGCAGAAGAACAATATATATTGTCCGTGTTCGATCGACGGCCGCAGCCGCGATCGTAGTACATAAGCAAACAAAAAATCTGACTTGACCTAGGGTAACAATAGATACAGTAGAAGTAGTACATAAGTGACGAAGATAACGGATAAGAGATAAGGAACAGAACCAAAACAAATCAGTGGGAATTGTAGTAGTAGTTGTAACAGCGAGAAGAATGTTTGAATCAGAGTGATTCCAAGGCGGCCGGTATGATCGCGCGAGAGATCAAATTCCAAATTCTACCAGCCTAAATGTGATCCACAAATAAATGTTATTCCGTCCCTGTCTGTCCCTGAAGTGAGCAGAGTGAGCAGAGGTGATCCTCGCTCTTTTTGATTTCTCCCCGGCTCGCTTCTCATGTACTGTCCCCTTTAGAATATAGTCAGTAATAAACCGACGACACGACAAGACACTCGGTGCAAAAATCTGATTTAAAACAGGTCCCACCGTGAATCCCGTGAAATCACCGTGATTGACAAAAGTCACGGTAAATTGAAAGACCCCTCGGGTTTTGCTTAAATTTAAATCAACTCGCAACACTGTTTGAATGTAAATATTTACATTGGTCATAACCTCATTCACTTTTTTGGAAAATTCGCAGGTTCAAGATTCTTTCCCGGCGTTTCTAACGCCGGAATTTGGTCTCATTACGGCATTGACCGGTGCCCTGGCCAAGACGCGAAGACGACGGAAATTATGTTATATTCAAATAACACGCACAGCGCACGAAGCATCCCTCCGATGACTTTAACGGCCTCTTCCGAAACACTTCCGTTTTTAACAGCGACCATTTGGCTTGAAGGAGATTCTAGAATGTCTGGAGGACAAGGTACCAAAACGGTTGGAGCTGCTCAGGCCGTACGAAGTTCCGGAACCGTTCCGAAGGACTATCCATTTTTGTCCTAAGAATTCTAGCTTCCTGCTGCCGGAACTAGAACTTATCAAAAGCGGATCGGTTCGTTGAGGCTGGCGTAACCGGCTGCAGGTGCTTAACCAGATTTAACACGACAATCTGTATGGCATTTCTCGGGACTGGCTCTTGGAAACTAGGAAGGGGAACGATTGTGGCGCGTCAGCTGTCGGAAGCCGTGGATAATTCGCGGGATATTTGCTTCAGAAAAACTGGCTTTGCTGGCAAAACTTTTTTCCCGGAATGGTCTACTAGATTATTGGGGATTAGTTGATGCTCCCGAGAAAAACGACGGTAGAGTAGATCGAGTTGTCGCGAAGGTTTCTTCCGTTGGTGTATCACGTTATAGAACTACTCAAGAATAGCTTTATCGAAAAGGATCCCAAGAAGGTTCTGGGGAAAGAGAAGAACCGAATAACAAGTTTTAAGTAGTTCCAGCTGAGTGAGGCCGCCCACAACCATTGCCACTTCGGACGCGGCCGCTCGGTTGTTCAAGTTCTAGGGTGGGTTCTATGGGTGGAACAGGTACTTAAGTAACAATTTCTTAGACGACTGTGGCAGTGCCAAGAAGATTAGCTACCTGTTCCCTTTCTCAAGCTTTGGTGCCGCGAAAGTGACGGAACAATGGCAGGCGACCCGAAACAGCTTTTACCGGTTATCCAGTACGATTTGCTCGACGAAATAAACCACGGAATTTCGCTGCTGGAACGCCTAATCGATTGCGGTTACTAGGACGAACCCACCGGATGCTACGATCAGCGCGTCATGATGCTAGAATGTCCGCTTTAGGGTGATCGCATCAGATGCGGGACAACTTCCGACCATAAAAAGCTCTGGTCAAATTCCCCGACCACGTGTTCTGCAAGGGTCATCGCGACAACGGTTCCACCAGTCTACCAGTACGCCGAGGACATCATATGAACGGAATCATTGTCAAGAAAACATCCCCCCCTCCACCCCTGGAGTTTTTATTGCATTCTACAACGCCTCTTAACGCACAGTTATCACCATTTCCAATAAACTCCGTCGTCCACCTGTAGGTTCCCGTTGTTTCGCCTTCACTACAACTTTTCTGCAGCATGATCTGTCCTTTCAGCTTCTCCGACTGCTATTTGATCTTCTCTTTTTCTCGTCCAACTGCTGGTATCGTTGATCGCGTTTTTGGGCACGGGCAGCCCGCTCGTCTTCGCTGGTCGAGTAGACCATCGTCAGTCTACTCGTAGTGTCAGTCATAGGATAATCTACCCGCAGTTTCTTTGGCAGACCTCTACGACCGGTGTGCTAGCCTCCGTCATGCCCTGCAGGTCAAGCTGCTACACAGCTTGGTGTACTTTTTTCGCCGCGCTTTCTGCCGATGATGTCCCACTTTTCCGGCGAGCAAACTGCGTTGAGGCAATCTGTTCCCGACTAAGCTGATGATGTCCGGCCAACTTGGACACGCGTCAGAGTCGCGATGCGTTTGCCAAAGTTACCCACTGTTTCCTGTACGAGCGATCGCATCGGCGCGATATAGATAATCTTGAACTCGTCCACGTTGATCGTTCCGTCGTCGTTGATGTGCTTAAAGATTTCGCGCATCATGGTGGCAAATCTGCGTTCGTTTTACCGGCACTGGTTGAGGCGCAAAGTAGAGATTTACATCGCTCTCGAGGGCCGTCTTGTACAGGCGACTTTCGATTCTGTTGAGCGTTTTGAAGCCAGCGAACACGGGTTGCACGTACTTGAGCTGCTTATCGATGACCATCAGTCCCATTGCCTCTTCGGAGGGTTTTGGCTTTACCGCCAGCACGTAAACTTTTTCGTAACCCTTGCGCTGTTCGCAGAAACTTCTTTTTGGCAACTGGCACCGTTTGTTTGCCATCAGATGGGATCTCTTTTCACCGTCGTAATCATCCAACTCTTGCTGTCCCGTGTCCAGCTGGTGCAAGAACTTCGCCAGGAACGCCAGGTGCAAGAACTTCGGCCTTTTCGCGAATATCAATCTCACTTACGCTCTGCAACGAAGTCGTCCAGAACAGAATAATCTGAAAAGAGAAAATCAAAACAGTCAAACCTAAGCAAATGGACCAGCTGTCCCAGTATGTAGAGTGCTTTTACCTTCTTGCCTTCCTCGTTGCTGCCGAGATTTACCGCGTGAATCATTCCGTTGATCTCCTTCGTCCATCACGTTCCTCGTCGCTCTCCTCTTCCGACCCGTACGGTCACTCCGACGCCCGCTCCCGCAGCGACAGCCGAATCCGTCCTAAAGTCGGTGATCTTATCCTTAAATTGGCCAACAACGCGTAATCATCCGAGATTCGTTTGAGTGGCCACCGTGGCCATATAATTCCACTCCGGAGTAAAAGAACCAGGTTGGGAAGGAATTTGACGACGTTGCGAAAAACAAACAAAAAATGACATTTCTAAATGTCAAAGTAGCAGTGCTCCTGATTTTATCATTTTTTTCAGGGAAACGTCAGTTCGACCGGTTTGACGTTTCGAGTTCCAAAGGAAGCGGAGGGGTAAGCCGATTTGGTGCCCACTTTTTGGAAGCGAGTGGCTTGTCGTGTCGTCGAATAAACCGTTGACTACGCCAGACAGCTACGCGTTTCAGAATAAATTGTGTAGTTTCTGTTCGCGCAATAAATTGTTTTAATCAGTGCTAAACGGTTTATGATTAGTGTCCGAAATTCCCGAACCGACCACACGCGCGAACATTTTTTATTTACCCCTGCTCGGGATTGGGGAGTTCGTTGAACAATTTGCTTCCAACGTAGGTAACCCGGTTCTTGCAGAGTTCTGTGTTGGACCGGGGAATCCGAATATCCCCGTTTTGTCTTGTCATAGAGTTAATTATTTCGAACTCCAAATTGTGGTGGGTGGCATCATCCTTCAACATGTTCCACATGTGAACTAGTGTTTGCTGCATGTGTAGTCCCCGAACCGGAAGCACAGTTTCCGGAGCGTCAATATAGAGTTGGCGTGTTGGGTAGAAGTAGGGTTTTGCAAGAATTGACTTCAGACAACGGTTTTGCAGTGTCTGGAGTTCACGTAGTCTGAAAGCGGCAGGTGTACCCCAGTTCGGTGCGAGATACTGCAATCTAGATTATATTGTCGCCGCGGCACTAAACCGAATTAAGCGAGTTTAACTCTCGCGACGATTTTCTGTCGCGAAATATCTGTCAAACTGTTTTGAATCAGTGTGTTACCTTTTTTTGTTTTGAATGCTTGGTGTTGCTTGAGTCGTTGAAAAAAATCGTGGAGTTCTACTTGGATTTATGAAAAATTGGGACAATTATGTTTAGTTAGTGATTAAAATCATATGTTCCGGAACATTAGGGGTTCAAACTAGCATCCGAATTGTTTTCGTTGGGTCATGTGATGATTTTGAGTTTGTTCCCAGCTTTAGGAGGAGACACAGAATATCAAAAGTTTTGATCACAATCTTGGGCTGGGTTGCTATCTGGCCTCAACAAAATTACCGAGTGACCGTCAATCTGGTCCGTTAGTACCGTCACGAGTTGATCCGGTTGCTGATTTGGTGGGCTCATGAAAATATAAAATTTTGATTGACCTTTTGAAACATTAACGAACGTACTCGCCGTAATCAGCCTTTTTAGGCTTGTACTTCATGGAATTATACATCAAATTCACGCCCATAAAGCGATTCCTGGCAGAACTTTTGTTGCGGCGCTAGTCTCTTCGCAACTCCACTTGCGAAATTTCAGTTTGGTGCCGCGGCGAAATTTTGTTTTGGTTTTGAATGTGACATTTGAGATACACTCAGAAAAGAAACAACCCAAAATTGCTTCGCGAGATGAAACACACTCGCGCTGTTATTACGATTTATTTCCGAAATCACAATACAAGGGCGAAGTACAATTTCAACAACCAAACAGATGGTATAAAAGAAGCTAGTTTCCTGATGACTCCGCAGATTGGCGCTATACAACGTTTTGAGTGCTGGATGTGCGCTTCCCATGACAAGGTTTCGTCCAAGACAAGTCCAAGGTACTTGAAGTGGGAGACTCGCTCGACCACTTGGTTCCCAAACCTTATGGGACTCAGCTCTGGAACTCTTCGTTGACATGTATGGAACATAACAAATTTTGTTTTGCTTACGTTCAGCGACGGGTCTAGCTCATTTCCCCGAATGACATTTCCCCGAATGCCATTTCCCCGAAAATCATTTCCCCTAATTGGTCACATCCCCGAATACCACTTCCCCTAATCAGCCACATCCCCGAATGCCATTTCCCCGAATATCATTTCCCCTAATCGGCTATATCCCCGAATGCCATTTCCCCTAATCAGCCATTTCCCCGAATGCCATTTCCCCGAAGTGACACTTACGCCAATTGCCGTTTATTTAAATTTAAAATTACCCGAATTTGCATATCCCCTAATCATCATTTTCGCTAAAGCCGTTTTCCATGACTAACAGTTATTTTCTTTCTCAATTTTTCTAAGCTTTTTCGGGTATGTTGTTGATTAAATGTTGTAAATTGGGTAGTAAAGCCCTTTGTCAATTTTTATGAACAACGGTAAGAAACACGATTAATAACCATTTCTGATAACTTTTTTTTAATTTTTATGCAAAAAAAGTTATTGACAAGACAACATTTTTTCGATGGATCAACTATGGCCCCCCTGGATCGAGCTGTCAAGTAGAAGCTTTTCTGCCAAGAAGGGCCGTGAAGTGAATTTTTAGAAATTGAATTAAAAATCCATTTTAAATCCTTTGCGGTCGTTCAAAGGGTCATTGTACTTAGTAAAGCTTATTTTTCTTGTGAACAATAATATCACAAATTTAAGCTTAATTTTAGGACCCAATAACTAGTTTTTTTGATGTTCAATTAACATTTGTATTCAACCGCATGATTAGATGCTGTTTTTGAGAAATTTGCAAGGATTTTTTTTTCGAATTTTGTTCAAGAACGCAAAAATTGAACAAATAGGTACATAAGGCTGGTACAAATTTTAATTGAAGTTTTTGTTGATTATACTTTTCGCCAAATCCCAAACCAGCAATGTGATTAAAATGATCAGTGTGAACGGAGTTTTACTGATACGGGGTACTACGAAAATCGCACGGTATGATTTTGAATCATAAAAAATAACAAAACTTCTATTACATTATTACTATCATGTCTATAAGAAAAAGGTATTTGTTTTGAGAATATATAAAAAAATTCATTGTATTTGAATGAATAGTACCAAACCTTTCAACACCCTTTCCCCCACAGACAAACAGACGGGACACTCGAGTTCGGAACCATCGTCCTTCAATAACCGAGCCAAAACGGTTATTTCAAATGCAATTTAGCTTCGGCATCCACTCACCCGGCGCTGATGGCGCTGCTGTCGTGACAGCTCGCCCGTCTTTCCTCAGTGTGTGTAATGTGTTTTTGTTGTTGTAAAGTTGAGCGTGAGCACGTGGCAGCAAATGAAAACAAAACAAAATATGATAGAATTCAGGAATTCTAACGGTGATCCACATTCCAGGCTTTGCGGGACAAGATTGGGGCAGTTTCGACCAGGGTCAGATGAGTCCGCTACTGCGGAGAAAGCCAGATTCTGAGGTGAAGTCATCTCCTTCGGAGCAACCTGCTTATCCTTCATGGATTGCTATTCAGATTGCTGCTGCTGGTCGTCCTCTTGGGGATGTTGCGTCGATCGTGAGCGCCACTCAATCTTCATCCACAGTTGTTCTGTTTCGATGTAAGAGTTTGCGGCAGCGTTTTTTGGAATCTTTGCGACTTTTTTCATCTCATTCGCCACTGCTGCGCCGTGGACACGTTTCCCGCGGATGTTTCGAAACGCCCATTTTGGGAGCAACGGGGAGGACCAGTGGTTTGGTCTCTGTCGTTGTGGTTGTGGTGCGTCGTTGCTGATGCTGCCGCATGGTTTGGCCGTCATCTTCAGCCGTCGGTGTTAATTTTAATTTTTATTGCATCGAGTACTGACGACAAGCAACAACAACATTATTTAGATCAGGTGTTGATGTTTACAATCGTTAAGGATTGATTGTCTCACGCATACACTGACATGACACATGACAGTAATGGGTTTGTATTGGTATGTTTGGGCTGCGCTTCGGCATAAGCTCACCAGGCAGCGCTGGCGTCGCCGTGATTTGGTGGTTTGATGAAGGACGATGAATTTCAAAAATTATTTGTATGGAGAGTCACGTCTGTTTGTCTGTGCTTTCCCCCCTAAAATGCTACGTCTGTTCTGAAAGAAGCCAAAAAGAAAGTTGATCATTCAAGGCCAATACGAACCTTTCAAGAAATATTATATGTAGTTTGATGTGATAAAAATTGCCATCATTTTTTTTCTTATACAGTCGGATCTTTGGCTGTCGATCTTCTCGATATCAATAATTCTCCATCTATCGATGAATTCTTCAGTCCCTTCAATCTGCATACTTCAATTATCTTCATTCCTCGATATTTTCCCTTGCTTGACGGATCTCTTCCTCGACTGTCCCTTGGATTCTGTTTGCTTTAAAAATCTCTTCCGGTTGTCAATAATTTCAGTTTTCATGGCTTGCATAAACATTTTTCTTGGCGAAACGAAGCTTTAAATGGTGTTTGACATTAGTTTGTTTTTGTTTGATGGACGTTGCCATGATTCTCTTCCTCGACGGTCCCTTGGATATTGACAAGCAGGGAGTCGACTGTAAAATGCTATTTCCCCGAACGCGGTCAAGCCGAAATGCCCGGTGCCCAGGAGCGCGCGGCGCAAGACGTTATGAGCGGGGATACTACCGGCGTCATAATTTTCAAGAATCAAAACAGGTAAATTTATCTGCGATTGAATTTCAAAATAAGTGGGTTACAGGCTCAAACACGGGCTCAAACCATAAAATAGGTTCTGGCACGGTAAACAGAAGAAAGTCCGGCTGAGCTCCTGTTTGAAACGGGTTCCGATGCAGATCTTTCGATGGGGACTTTGAAACTTGTCGTGGGAGCCGAATGTGTTTTGTCTCAGCCGGAGGGAAAATAATTGGTGCCGACAAACTTGGTGATCTTCAGGGGAGCGCCAGCTTGCTGGATGTTTTCAAACAGGTTAAATCACTGTTCGAGGATGATCAGGTTGAACGATTCCTTGTTCAACTTGTCGTGGGGAACAGTCGTTCCGGTTGTCCCGATATGCTGCGTACTCTGCTTCCAGCGGCCATGCAAAATGCAATCGTCAGCGTTCGTCCCGATTAACGAATCTCCGCACTCGTAAACGTTCAACCCGGGGACTAACCTTGTCCTCGTGCAAAACGACCAGCCAAGAAAACTCACCGTACCTGACCGGACCGGACTGGTGTCCTCGCTAATGCAGCTAGTTCATTTGATCTGCCATTGATGGAAGCGGCAAGCGGTGCTTCCATCGTCAGGCTGAAGCAGATGAACTCGCGCATCCACAGGGTTTCGGAAGTGGACCAACCCTTGCTATCAACATACCAATGATCCGCAGAATCACGATCGGTGCTAGTCCGCGGAAAATGAAGGAAAATTCTTTTTAAACACCATCAACTTATTTTAACAATAAAAACGTTGAACAAAGCGGGTGAGAACAGACGAGATGACGAAAAACGAAAACAAAGTAGTTTGATACGTTGACAGAAACCCAGAAAATCTGGCCAAAAATACACGTTATGGAAAAAATGCTCATTGAAATATACTAATGGTGTAGCGCCAACAAAAGTAAAAAGTAAGTAAGTGAAATATACTAAACTCCTTATTTACTCAGTATTCTTCCCGAAACGTGTTCCTCGCAAGTACGGTTGTTGTCTTGGATGAAAGGGTGGGCCACGGTCGGCTGGAGATACTCATAATCAAGTTCGATTCCATTCAAAATTAAGTTCGGATCTCGAACTGAAAATAGAGTTATCTACGTGCGCATGTATTGCGTGTACGTACACGAAAAATATTGGGGTTAAATTTTGTACCCTCCAGCAAAACAAATGGGGTGCTAGTGTGCGTGAGCTCAGCTTAGATAACTCTATGAGTGGTTTTCTGAACTTGATTTTGAGTGGATTTTTACAGTTATGCACCTTGCGGATTATATTTCTTCTCCGTCTGGATTTGCACCTTCCGGGTTGTCCGGAAGAGGCAAAAAACTTCCTTCTCCAACATATTTTGCAACGTCCGGACAATTCGGATGGCCAAAAAAATTGTTCGGACGTTGCAAAATATGTTGGAGGAAGAAGTTTTCTCTTTGTTTTTGCCTCTTCCGGACAATCCGGAAGGTGCAATCCCAGACGGAAGAGAAAAATAATCCTTTGTTTTGACATTTCAAATTGGTCGGAAAATGAAAACACGCTTTCTTTCAACAGAACTTCGTAAGTGATCACGGAATTCGCCGCGGACGGTCGGAACTGGTTCGCGGAATCAACGCGGACGGCTGTAACTGGTTCGCGGACCTGTCGTGGAGGAAGGAGTCGACTGGTCGCGGAATTTAACGTAGACGATCGGAACTCAACGCGGACGGTTGGAACTGGTTCGCTGAATCAACGCGGATGGTCGGAATTGGTTCGCGGACCTGTCGTGGGGGAAGGAGTTGGGGTTTATCCTCCTGCGCAAACCCACTCCCACTGGGTGGTGTCCAAATGGTGGTCCGACGGAAGCTGCAACTGCGACTGCTTGTAGTATCGATGACCGCAGCACCTCGGGTTCAATCAGTTTCCGCGATTGGACCGTCAGCTAACCGGTAAGTTGACAGAAATACTCAAACTTTTTTTTCATAAAAGTTACTTATAATGTAACCTTCCTTATTTCCCTCCATTCCTTCAGATACTACTCCAAGAGTCAGCTACGAGACAATCATCTTTCCATTTTGCCCACTCGCACGCTTCAGACGCCATCAGCTTTTGCAAATCGAGCTCAGCTGTCGGCAGCAGCAACTCACCGAAACACCTACGCCGGGGAGATGCTCGTGACGCACGACGCGACGAGGACCGCGTACAATCTGTTCAAAATGTGTCCCAGCCCGCAGTCGGTCGGCATCCTCGGCCAACTGGACAATTTTAATCCACCTAAAACGGACGAACTTGCTGCTGCTGAAGTGCCGAAGCAGAAGTTAGGTTTTGGAGGTGTTTGGGGCGTCGCTGGTGAGCAAACCAGCTGCCGGTGGAAATGACTTTGCCGACTATGCGGCGTTTCGATCGGAGCCTGTGCCAATGCCAGTTGCGGCGGCTGATTAGACGATGTTCGGTGGCCAAAACTTTCACCACGCCTGCGTCATACCGCGCCCACTTCTTACGCGGCAGTAACAATATCGACACCAGCAGCAGCGCCGGTCTAATCGACAGCGGAATACCAACTTCGTTTGCTTCTTCCTCTTTAGCAGCAGCATCCGCAGGGCATCATGATGAAGGGAATCACGGAGGACCGCACCACCACTATCAAGCGTCGCAAGTCGGCGGCGTGGACGGAGAAGGTCGGGGTCATGGACACGTAACCGGACCCGGTGAATCACATTGCGTTGCCGTTTGTGCTCAAGGACGAACCGCTGCAGGTAGGATTAGTTAGTGGTTAGGGAGAAGTTCACGAGTTGAACGTTTTTTTTTGTTTCTCCTCTCAGGTGGGTGCGTCGAAGGCACCAGGTTACTGTGGAACTGACGTATCATCGCCGATCAGCTCCAAAGCATCGAGCAGCACAACGACACGAATAGCAGTGGCCACATGCTGCGACACTTGCAACAGCAATTTCAGCCCGGCCGAATCCGTCGTCAAATGGGTAGAACGTCATCAAATCTCCACAGCAGTCAGATTCCTTCGGATCTGCTTCAGTCATCCTACCACATGAAACAGGCCGCGGGAAGCAATCTAAGCAACATTTCACCAACCCAAAACATCCTTTTCGGCAATTCCACCTTCGCAGAACCATCAATCGGCAAACTGTCGAACCAGTTGGGTAACACGCAGAAAAATTAAGCCTTATCAATTTGATAAATCACATTATCAACATTAATAAGTTTGAGTTATTGTTTTGATAACGTAGATTGATCGATTTGATAAATTTTAATTATCAAGACGATAATCTATATTGTTGTTTTGATAAATCAAATTATCGCTTAATTTTTTCGCATGCACGTTTCTTCCTGTCATCTAAAACATAAACAAAAACAACTGAGCGGGGAAGTGAGCTTGTTTCCATAAAAAGCCGCTGTATCCAGAGAATGTGGCCCCGGATCCCGTATAAAATCCAACGGATAAGTCGCAGCCGCACGGTTAACCAATCGCCCTCACCCTTTAGAACCGAAGTAACGCCGCTGGATCCCTTGAAGCGTCGGAAAAGGCATCCTTCAAACTTCCGGTAGCAACATCCTAGTCCGGGAACAACGTTTAAGTCCGGCAGCACCAGAACCGGAGCTAAGGAAAATGGCAACAGTCGCCCAGCAAGTAGGGAAGAGGCTGTCGTTTCCCATGGAGGCAGAAATTTATAGTGGTAAGTTAATTATGTTCCGAAGTAAGTCCGATAACACGATCATTATCGGACTCTCTGTTTTCCTTTCACCAACAAACCGAGCCCGATAACATGATCATTATCGGACTCTCTGTTGCTCTTTCCCAACAAGCACAAGCTTGTTGATTTAGGCTCACCTGGCTAGGAAGGATTTGTCTACCTAAAATCCTTCCAACTAGCTAGCTAGGATAAGTTTTAGAAATAAGCCACCAGTCTGTAACTACCTCTTAAGCGGAGCGAACACGGCTCAAATAAAAATGCTTAAAGACCCAACCTGTCTTTAATTATAATTGGCGCAGCCGGTCGGCGTCGATCAACCTCAGAGCAGAATCAAATAGTGCATGCGTGTGATTAATAACCATTCGCGAAGTGTGTTCCCGGACAAATACGGAATTAATCCCGAACGTCACCGGAGTATTCGAGCATCATCGGAACATCGGAATTGAGGACACCGCCAACAGAGGAACCTGAGGAGCAGTACTCGACGAGGACCACCACGACTAGCAACTTAATTGATTTGAGAGCCATCCCGCCATACGTCGCATCAAGAGGATGACTCAGTGAGAATCAAAAGAGAAGAGTAGAAGTGAAGTGAAGAAAAACGACTGGAAAAAACGTACCAGTTCGTAAATATGGAACCACAGTTCCAACAAATTTTATTAAAAAGAGTTCTTGAGCTAAAAACAAGACTCAATCATGATATAGAAGATGGAAATATATCCTCTTCTCTTATAAAAGACCTGAGTGCCCTGTTAAAATGGGGTGCAAAAATTGGCCTCCTTGGGGAGTCAGATGTCAAAAACGTTCAATATAATTTGAACATAGTACGAAAATGTACTAATCATACAATCAACGAATCAACATCAAGTGAATTGATGGATATAAGGATAAAGAATCAGCAGAAGGCAAGGAGCCAACTACCGGGATTGATGTTTGAAAACAGTCCAAAGTGTTTGATTGAAATGACAAGTCAGAATAGATCAACTCAAACGGACAACAAACAAATAAACAATCTTCAAGAAGAATCGCCAAGCAAAATCAAAAAAAAAAAATCAAACCATCCACATTAACGACCCCCGGGTCTTTTGTGGTCTCTATTGCAAGTTTCTGCTCGAACCTAGGAGTCCGAAGGCTTGAATGGGAAGAGCACCCAAACCTCTTATTACTCCAAGGAACCTTCCACCCCAGTGTTTGGACTGACGACCTTTGGATTGCGAGTCCAACCGCCGCCAGCGATTCCACCGGAGTAGGCTTAGTTTGGTGTGTTGTTTGTACTTATGGCATGGAGACGACTCCTACACCTGGAATGACTTAACGGCCTAACAACCAAGGCCGGGACCGACATTTTACTTCCTCATCCGATGGAAGGTTGCAGCAGATGGGAATCGAACCCAGAATCATCCGCTTACAAAGCGGACAGCGTAACCATTCGGCCACGCACTGCCACGAATCACCAAGCAACGTTATCTTAATTGCAGAACGTAAAAAGTTCACCAGTTCGAAAAACAAATTTACAAAAAGGACAAGAAACATATTTCAACGTCAACATCGCATGATACGGACCAACAATCCAGCAAACAACACGTCAACAAAAAGTTCAATCGGAACAAAAAAATCAACGGATGGATCAAGAATCAGCGAAGCCAACAAAAACCAAGGGAACAACAAGTTATCTATAAATCAACGGAACTTCAAGTCAACGAATTGCATGTCATCGAATAGGTATGTGTTAACATATAAAGATAAGTTCGTAGATACAAATTCCAAAATTTTGTCAAATCAAAAGCTTTACGATAGGGGTAAAAGTTGTCAATTGATCTTTTAACTAGAAAGTGGAAATACAAATCAACACCCCATAAATATGTTCTACCATGTAAGATAGTAGGCCAATTTCAAAATTATAAATTGCAAAACCGCTTTTACGATCGGGGTAAAAAAACATTCATATAACAAGTAAAAACATCGTAGGTGACAGATCAGTGATTCAGACCGATTCAAATCAAAATGGCAAGACTTCTGTTAACTATATTAACAAAATATTTTGCAAAATTTTTGAAGTAAAACTGCTCACTCCATATCTAGACATCGTGAAATACGCTTTTAAGAAGCTGTTATCGAATGTCAAAGACACATGTTTTTTAAAATGATTTTCATGATATAACGACAATTATACAAAATAAAACTGAAGAGACAGTTATTGATCGCATCTAAATTGCTTGATAACTAAAATTCAAATAGATAAAACAATATCCAATCAAAAGCTGCAAAAATATTTTGCCCAGAAAAAAAATGTTTTTTTTTATTGTGCCAATCTTTATTAAGATTGTTTCTATTTTGACACAATACTAATTGTATGTAGCAAAATCACAAACAAATATAAAAAAAAAAATGTTTTAAAGAGTCATGCGAACATGATAGTAGCAGTTATTTGAAAGTAAAAAAAAACCGTAATCTCAATCATATGAGTACTTAATACGTTTTTTTATTTTGATATAAAAAAATCAACAAAAAAATGTGTTGTACAAAACCAAGTACAAGGAAATTTCAAGATTGCTGTAGTATTCACAACAGAAATACATACAAGAACAATGCATATATTAGCTCAAACAGATATAATGTACACTAAAACATCTTTTTTATCTGTTTCGAATGTTGCTTTGAATTTAATATCAATATTTTTATATCTGAAGTTCAATGCAAACATAACAAAATAGTGTTTACTGTGTAAAACAAACAATCGATTGGTGTAGACCAACGACCATTTGTGAATTGTGTTCAATAAACTAAAATTATAACGATAATTGCAGAAGTAATTCAGAAATAAATGTCCCTAACATTTATTACAAGATGTGAAAAAATAAACACAAATTTAATTAATAAATTAGATACTATAAAAATAATAATGAAGAAAACATTCACCAATGGTTTTTTTTAAGTCAAAGGCTTCTAAATAAGCTGATAAAATGCTTAAATTTTAAAAAGAAAATCATTTTGCCACAAATGAAAACTATCAGAAGTAATTTTACTCTACGATTAATGTCATTCAGAGAAATCTTGATGAATAAAAAAAATGTAAGCAGCTAGCAATAAAAAAATTCTATATAGACTCCTAAATTTCAAAATAAAAAAAAATTTCAAAAAAAAATTCAACAGCAATTGTACGGCATACTAATATAATACGGAAAATAAACCTACCACGAATATTTTAGAGTTTTTGGTACCGTAAACTGGGGTCAATCGGGACAATTGGGGCGAATTGGGACAGCATTTTTAACCATGTTGGAGCACAATATTTTGATTTTTCTGGATGGTTTCGGTTAGAACAGACTCAGGCCAACAAAATGTGTAGATCCATTTCCAAATTTAAAAGCTTTAAGTGCTCTAAAAACTGCTGTCCCTATACAGACTGTAGTCCCGATCCACCCCAGATTACGGTACTCTGAGAATTTGATGATAGAAAAATTAAACAACCACCCACATATTGACATTTTGTCATCATATTGTGAATAATAATATGTGTCCAAACAACACAGTATCAATTCAGAAAAATGAATGTTACAATTAAAAACAAAAAAGCACACACAAACTGTAATTCAAAAACTTTGACCGATTAACATTGAGTTTAAAACGAATTATGATTTAAATTGAAAAAAAGTGCTTTCTTATTACTTTCGAATATTTAAAAACAAAACAAATTTAAAGCAAAATACAGATAAAAAATAGTCTAAGCTTTTCTGTGATTAAAAGTATTTGTTTTGTATGCTTATTTGATAAAAAAAAACTGTATCTCCTCAAAAAAAGAAAAAAAAAAGACCAGTGTTCAAAAACCAATCCTGCAAGGTCCAGATATATTTTTAGGATTTTATCAAGAAAAATTAAACGATACTGAAAACAACAGTGTTCGGACAATACAACATTGACAATGAAGAAATGGTTTCAAAATGCCTAAAAGAAATTTAGTATATTTTTTTTTGTGAGAGTGGATAGCAATTCAATATATGATATACCACATAATCATAGACAAGATAGAAAAATTGCAAAAGAACTTTGAAAAGCTTTTTTTCTTCACCCAAATGCAAAATATCAATGGTTATAAATATACCAATATATTTAAAAATCTATTAGTATCTAAAGCTAAAATCAATGAATCAAAATGTACTTATAATCGTAATACGTTAAAATAAGGGTGAATACACCTTAAAAGTTTTGTTTACATCACAAAATATAAGATTGCAAATAAAATGATTCAAATAGTGTGTGTCAACTATTAAAAAAAATACTCAATTAAATTTCATTCTGACTGTACATTATAACTCATGACTCTCGCAACAGAACTAAAATAATCATAAAAAGGTTAAAAGTGTTCAATATGATTCAAAGGGAGTGTATTTGTACGTCGAGCTGTGCGGTTCGTTTTTGCTCGGCGTGCTTGCTGGCGCAGGGGTAGCGGCTTCGGCTGCCGATCCCGATGATGCTATGAGACGCGGGTTCGATTCCCGCCTTATCCACTGAGCTTCTATCGGATGGTGAAGTAAAACGTCGGTCCCGGTTTCTCCTGTCTCGTCAGAGGCGCTGGAGCAGAAATCCCACGTTAGAGGAAGGCTATGCCCCGGGGGGCGTAGTGCCAATAGTTTCGTTTTTTTTTTTGCTTGCTTCGGTCCTATTTTTCGAGTGTTCCGTGTGCGTTCCGGTTAAAAAAAGTGTTTTAAAGTCTTTGCAACAAAGGGAACCTGTCGGTCGTTCACAGATTTCGCGGTGTCGTGAACAGTTTCTCTGTTATTTGTCGTGTTTTAAGTGACAAAAAGTTGGCTTCGCCATAATTTTTCGCTCTGAAAAACCGCAGCGAGACGTATCACACAAATACTAAGAAGTGATACTGTATTAGTGCGAGAGTTGGTAGGAAAAGAAGAGAGTGCTCTCTGGAAAGAGAGGAAGATTATTTTTATGCTGCTACGGCTCGTATTGAAGAGAGCAAGCGGATTGTGAGAGGCAGTCCATGTTGCTGACAACGGTCATCATCATCATCGCACCACTGCACTATGGTACATTGGGTGGCCAAGTTTCAAAAAAGTGACCTTCTCCAAATATTTTTTTGGTATTTTTTTCTCGAAACTAAACATTCTAACTAAGAAAAATCCAAATTTTGAAAGCTCTAAGTTTGTTCATTACGGAGACACGCAAGCTGAAAGTCAAAAAATGGAGTAAAAAACAAGCGTTTTTCGTAAAAAAGGCTGATTGTTTAATTTTAACATAGCTCAGCCATTTTAAATGTTTTATTAGGACAAATATACATCGTTGGAAAGGTAATGAGATAAGCTTTGAAACTATTAATAGATAAAATGTTGTTTCCAAACCAAAAACTGAAGTTTTCATCGAATAATTGGAGCATTTTTTTGACAAATCATATTTTTTTGTGTTTGTTAATCGAGTACTTTTTTTGCTAACCGATGCTAAACATGAAACTAAGATCACTTGAAAGATAGGATCATAATCTAACATTGCTGAAATTTCCAGCCTGCGATTTTTTGCGTTTTCGGAGATATGCCATTTTGAACATTTACGTTTTATCAAAATTTGCTGCAATCTACATATGCGCCCGTTTATTTCACTTGCTTTGCTACCTACTTCGTGGGCATCGTCGCTTCAAAAATCAATACCTGGTTTCAAGAAGTTCGAAATGGCTTAATTGGAATTTTCTGTTGCCTACATTTAAAATTGAGTACCTTAGTCAAAATAAGGTATTCGTAACGAAGTTTATCAAGCGAAACTGGAGAATGGAGAATCTCAGTTTGATACCGAAAAAAGTATTCAGCAAAATATTGACTTAGCATGATGAATTTCTGCGATCAATCCATGAAACTGATCCACATTTAAGTTCTATGTTGGTTACTACAAAACATCATAAAAAGTACCTTTAACATATCCTGAAGACGTCATAAACTCTATAATCAAATGAATTTTCATGAACAAGAACATTAGGGTTAGTAAGCATATGTTTTGTATTTTATCGTTTTACTTCATAATTAATATTGTGGATAAAATTAATTTTTCTGTTATTTGATTTAACAATTAAAATTTTCGCAATTTATGCCAGAAAGGTGAGGGGGGGGGGGGATTCAATTTATATGGCATGGACTCACAAAAAGAAACACACAGCAGTAAATAATAAATATTTGACTTGAAATGTATTTAATAAAAAAAAAATGTTGGAAGGGAGGAGGGGAGGGGGTGAAAGAAAGAGGAGGGAGGGGTTGTGCCCTTAAAGTGGGGATGTATTAGCTTATTCATAATTTAATAATATAAACTTGCATTACAATATATACGCAATTCTGTTGCACTTGCAAATGTATGAAAAGACTATTTATTATAAACAATCAACTATTGAAAAACATGAAAAGTCATAAAAATGGACGTATATCATTTCAATACCATACAATTACCCAAATTTGTATGAAAAAACATTTTTAAAGCAAAAAAATAATTTGGCCGCCTGTTTGTATGGGGATGGCCCATAGTGCACTGCTGATGATTTTTCGCGACGTTGGAGCTCTCACACAGACTACGACACCTGCTTAGCAGGGTTGGAGAGCATGAGAATGTGCTGAAGTATCTCGTCGCCTCTCTTACACTGGAAATGGTAGGGGATATCAATAGGGTGGTGCTAACAGGTAAAACTTTTCCATTTTTAGAAGTTTTTTCAGCAGCATTCTCGTTACGGTAAGTCTGATTATTATTATTATTATTTTGCAATGTAAAATAATTACATATTTTCACACGTTTTTGGAATTACGACAACTAAAAAATATTTGAATTCTAGAGTAAATTTTCAAAAAAACCTATGAGTCACGGGTTTCCTACGCTGATAGGATCATTTGAAAATTTTATCTAGAATTTTAATGTCAAACTCACCAGTAGCATTGGTGATAAATGTTATTACTTTTTAGTAATAATGTTCTCCTCTACCAACAGTGAGCGAGTTGTGGCGCTATAACCACGGCAAATAGTGTCCAGGGCATTCGCGGAAATTCGATGTCCCATCCACGAGGGTCCCGGAGCACCAAAACTTCTTAGGATGGTGGCTCCCAACGTTAATTGCCTAAACAAACAGGAACGTGAGCGGGGGATCCCCACGTTTCTTCCTCCCCTGTAGATTCAGAAATGAATTGTTGTTTGAACATTCGTGCTCAAACTCAATCCACTTCAACGAATCATCTTTGCGGTAAACTTTACGCAGTTGGCCTGGCCGCTTTAACGTTTGTGATGTTTCAAAGCAATTTATTGCATTGGGGCACTGCAATTGTTAATAATGACAAGAGGATGCTAGGCGTTAATCAACCTAAGGCATTTTCCAGGATGCCCTCGAAAGACTGGCTGCGCTAGGGTTAGATTAGATTAGATTAGATTAAAGTGTTCAATATGATTCAAAGTTAACTAAAACAATTGATTAAAAATAGTTTTATTTTTCAATTCAATGAAATCTTAAGTACAGCAAAAACATTAGGAACATATTTTTCCTTTGACAAAATATAAAAGAATAGGAATTTAATCATACTAACTTTCAAAATCAGAAAACGTTATAAAAAATATGACTATGTTGTCTTAAAACAAGTAACTGAACTTAATTTAGGTAAAAAAAACAAAAAACAAAAAAAACTGCCATGTATAACTAAAACATCGGAATACATTGGATCAGTTTACAGAAAGAAATAGATGAAGATTTGAAACACTAAATTATGCATAAAAATCGTTGCAAGCGGTAAAGACTACACATGAGTTCAAGAACTATTACAGATACTGTGTCAAATGAATTCTCAACAAACGATAACGTTAAGGATAATAATAATAAAAATTACATAAATTAAATCGGACAGTTATAAGCAATAAAAAAAAATGTAGTACAAAATAACCTTGATGCCAAAAAGGCTAATTAGCATAAATTCAGTTCTAAAACCAATACAACTGTTGTAAAAAAGTATCTCAAATATTGTGTTAACTGGTTGAGAAAACAAACAATAATTAAAAAAATGTATATTTGAAATATTATAATGAAAACACATCCACTTGTGTTACATTTAAAAAAAAAAAAAACAAAAAAAAATCAAGAAGCAAACCATGAATAAGAAATGTATAATTACTCAGTTATTTCATGTAACATTTAATCTATTAACTCTTCAAACAAAAAAAGATAGCCAGGAACACAAAGTTAAACAGATAATTTTTAAAATTATGAAAATATTTTGAATTATAATTCAAATCCACATATATGAGGATCGCCTATGTTACTAAGCAAAACTATGATCAAAAACACATCTTAATTATTTAGGCGTAAAGAACAGAAACACATTTATATTATAACGCATGAGGACATGCTTTTTCACCCCGGAGGAATTATGTTCGAAGTAAGTCCGATAACACGATCATTATCGGACTCTCTGTTTTCCTTTCACCAACAAACCGAGCCCGATAACATGATCATTATCGGACTCTCTGTTGCTCTTTCCCAACAAGCCCAAGCTTGTTGATTTAGGCTCACCTGGCTAGGAAGGATTTGTCTACCTAAAATCCTTCCAACTAGCTAGCTAGGATAAGTTTTAGAAATAAGCCACCAGTCTGTAACTACCTCTTAAGCGGAGCGAACACGGCTCAAATAAAAATGCTTAAAGACCCAACCTGTCTTTAATTATAATTAGTTTGCACTGCGATGAAAAAAGTATTTTTAGGCTGGTATAGTTCTAAGCATTGCTATTCTTTTTTCAGATGTGTCTCTCAGCTCATCCGATCTGCAGCTTGATCTGCAGCCTGGAAAGTTGAAACATCCCTTCGCAAACTGTGGATGTGACCAGAAAACATCCGATGACCATTCACCTAGTACGGTGTACACAACGTTGCTGCTGAACCAGTGCAGGTAGAAGTTAACATAATTTTCGTGGTGTAAACTCACAATTGTAAATGTGAATTCTCGATTAAATTTTCAAAAGGCCCTATCTGCACAGGAAACCCATGAGGGATAGGTTGTTTTGAAAATTTAATCTAGAATTAATAGAAAAATGTAACGTTTTTTTTGTTTGATTTTAATTTATATAACAAAATACAAAAGAACAACCTGCAAAACGACGATAAATAAAATTTTCATACTGATAAAAACGTTTATTGCTTCAATAAAATATTTTGTCAACGTGATTAATATTTTTATCGATTTGATAAATTTAGCTTTTGACGTTTCATAAATCACGTTTATCAATCGATAATTTATTTTGTCAAATTGATAAATAATTATTATCAAATTGATAAAGAAACTTATTAAATTTGATAAAATAAATTATTGGTTGCCAACCGATAATTTTATTTATCGAATTGATGGCAGAAATTTATTGAATTGATAAATCTTTTTTCTGCGTGAACATGTCCCGGAACGATCGGAAAGTACCAGGCCCTTTTACCAAACTGATGGGGCCCTGGAATGCCAACCTGCCGGGGAAGCAAACATGCAATCGCGGCGGAGGAAGTGGCAGCATCCGACCAGGCTCACCAATCGCGTTCTTCGACAACAAATCAAGAATAGGAAAGAATTAGTGCAATTTGTTCGATCAAACATCCTTGATCATAAGTCAAATTTGAGCTGCAAATTTGTTTAGGTTAACCTTGAGTATCACCACAGCTCTTTTATTCTTTACTCCGTTGGATTTGGATTTTGATGAGTTTTTATACGCATTATTTTTATGTTTTGTCTTGCTGCATTTCAAATACATGCTTTAATTTTGTATTAAACTTTATTCAATACAAACCTCATAGCATGGATTTTAACGGTGCAGCCCACACAGAAAAAAATATGTGAATTTACTCGACACGGAAAAAATGAATCACATGTAAACTCAGTTGATGTAAACTTGAGATTCGACGTAAACGGTTGAATCACACGTAAAATCATGTTTTTACGTATAATTTGTTGCAAATTTACATAAAATTGCATTTAAATTTAAATCACAGACAAACAGACGTGACTCTCCATACAAATTATTTCTGAAATCCATCGTCCTTAATCAACCCCACCAAATCACGGCGACGCCAGCGCTGCCTGGTGAGCTGATGCCGAAGCGCAGCCCAAACATACCAATACAAATCCATTACTGTCATGTGTCATGTCAGTGTATGCGTGAGACAATCAAGCCTTAACGATTGTAAACATCAACAGCTGACCGACATGATTTTGTTGATGCTGAGCTGATCGTCAGTACCCGATGCAAAAAATAAAAATCAACGTCGAAGATGACGGTGAATCAGTTCCGTTTCCAATGGCAGAACCTCATGAGCCAAATCATGCGGCAGCACCAGCAACGACGCACTACAACCGCAACCACTGTTCCTCCCCGTTGCTTCCAAGTTCTGTCGAAGATTCCTCCTCCCCCAGGTTTGGAAACATCCGCGGGGAACGTGTCCACGGCGCAGTTAAGTTGCGCCAAACAACAAAAGCAAGGCAAAAGGTTCCAAAAAATGCTGCCGTTAAATTTATATCGAAACAGAACCACAGAAACTGAACTGTGGAAAAAAGATTTAGTGGCGCAACATAGCCAAAAGGCCAATAGGACGACCAGCAGCAGCAGTCCACGAAGGATAAGCAGGTTGCTCCGAATGAGATGACTCCTCCGCAGTAGCGGGCGCCTCAGCAGCAGCCTCGACATCGGCAGGCAGTTGAACAGGCCTACCGGGTTAATATTGGGGCATGAGGCTATGGCCAAGGCTGCCCCAACCTTTTCCTGCAAAGCCTGGATTGTGATTCTCCGTTAAATTTCCTGAATTTCATAAATTTTTGTGTTCTCATTTGCTGTCTCGCACGTGCTCACGCTCAACTTAAAAACAAAAACACGCATCACACACACTGAGAAAAGACGGGTGAGCTGTCACGACAGCAGCGCCATCAGCGCCGGGTGAGTGGATGCCGAAACAAAATTGCATTTGAAATAACCTTTTTTGAAGGACGATGGTCCGGCACTCGAGTGTCCCGTCTGTTTGTCTGTGTTTAAATGTTTAATGACGTGCAAAAGTGTTCACGGCGTCTTTTTCAGGGGGTAGTATTTTTTGAGAAATAGCAAGAAAACTGTCATATACATATGAAAGTGTGGAACATCCCCGTTCATTTGCGGGGCGAACGAAAATCTTTGGTCGGGAAAAATCAAAGTTATCCTCATTTGAAGTTTTTGAACTTTTTTCCTATGGGGCCAAATTTCGTCTATTTCAATTTAGTATTGTTATAAGTCTACATGGGCATGATTTATGGTTCAGATCATATGATTTCTTATGGGAAATGATGCAAGGAAGATTTTTCCTGAAGCACTCAAAGTGATTGAAAATAAGGGAAAAAAGTTATGAAGGTTTTGTTGGAAATTTGGGAGATTTTCTGATAAAATTGCACACCTCTTTCCCAAAAACCGCAATGTTTTTGATATTCAGATCATTATTTTGATTAATTCTTTATTGAGAAATGTTTCTGGGCCCATTGAGTATATAAATCACTACAGAAAAGTGTAATTGGTTGGGTTTATGCTCAACTGTAAGCCACTTTTATGAATTTTGGATTTTAACCGAATCAACATATTTTTGTTTGTTTTTGTTATAAAATGTACCGTTTCCATTAGATTTTCACATTTGTATTAGTCTTATTAAACCTCACAAGAGATCTCGTACTTATATTGAGGTCAGGTGATAATATTGTAAATCAAAATCAAATCAAACCATCCACATTAACGACCCCAGGTCTTTTGTGGTCTCTATTGCAAGTTTCTGCTCGAACCTAGGAGTCCGAAGGCTTGAATGGGGAGAGCACCCAAACCTCTTTCTACTCCAAGGAGCCTTCCACCCCAGTGTTTGAACTGACGACCTTTGGATTGCGAGTCCAACCGCCGCCAGCGATTCCACCGGAGTAGGCTTGGTTTGGTGTGTTGTTTGTAATTATGGCATGGAGACGACTCCTACACCTGGAATAACTTAACGGCCTAACAACAACCAAGGCCGGGACCGACGTTTTACTTCCTCATCGGATGGAAGGTTGGAGCAGATGGGAATCGAACCCAGAATCATCCGCTTACAAAGCGGACAGCGTAACCATTCGGCCACGCACTGCCACTGTGATCAATTATTTGTGTGTTTTTTTAGCAAAACAATTTAATTGTTGTATTGTTCGTTGTTTCAAATTTGGATGCCAGACTTGTTTAGTATGTTAAGCTCAATTATTTGAGATTAAATTAATAGATTTACATACATTTAAACTTTATAATTATTTTTACGCAATATTTATGTTATTACCAATAATTGCATGTTCAACTCTGTAGTTTCAATACAAATAATATAGCCCAAATGGAAATACAAATTAACAAAAGGCATAGAAATAGAAACCCTGTGATTGTATCTACACTGCATGTCTCAATTAGATACAAAACATATCATGTGGACCATGTACTCACAAAAAAAAGTGAAAATTTAATGTAAACGGTACATTTTATAACCAAAACACACAAAAATATGTTGATTCGGTGAAATCCAAAATTCATAAATGTGACATACAGTTGAGCTTAAACCCAACCAATTACACTTTTCTGTAGTAATTTATATACTCAATGGGTCCAGAAACATTTCTCAAAAAAATATTCATCGAAATAATGATCTGAATATCAAAAACATTGTGGTTTTTGGGAAAGGGTTGTGCAATTTTATCAGAAAATCTCCCAAATTTTCAATAAAACCTTTATAACTTTTTCCCCTTATTTTCAATCACTTTGCGTGTTTCAGGAAAAATGTTCCTTGCATCATTTCCCATAAGAAATCATATGATCTGAACCATAAATCATGCCCATGTAGACTTATAATAATACTAAATTGAAATAGACGAAATTTGGCCCCATAAGAAAAAAGTTCAAAAACTTCAAATGAGGATAACTTTGATTTTTCCCGACCAAAGATTTTCGTTCGCCCCGCAAATGAACGGGGATGTTCCACACTTTCATATGTATATGACAGTTTTCTTGCTATTTCTCAAAAAATACTACCCCCCTGAAAAAGACGCCGTGTGTTACATCATAAATGATGTAACATTCGTAAATATTTTTTTGAGTGCAGGCAGTACACATCCCAATGCTTATGAAAATTACATCAGATTCTAGATTCAACGGAGTAAAAAAAAAAATTTTGGATTGGGTAAATTTACGTAGATTTCATCGGAAATTTACATGTTTTCGTGACAGTTTTGTTCGGTGCGTTTACATCGGATGGCATTTAAATTTCCGATGAAGTTCATGTAAATTAGCATCATTAATGACGTGCACTTTTGGTACATCATAAATGATGTAAATTCACCGGATTTTTTTTTCTGTGTAGGCCAAATTGTTAAAGTCACTCACAAAATGTACTTTGAGTAATTTGAGTTCATTTCTGACGTCACGATTTTCTCCTCTCATAGAGGATCTTAAGGGCATCTCCACCGCAGGGACCTAATTGCGTTGCAAAGCTAATTTGGCACCCGCGTCAAGCCCACCGCGGTACTTGTGCGAGAGCTAATTTAGGTTCGAGTTCATTCGTGTTCATCCGAATCTAAACAAAACTCAGGTTAGCTCCGGGATCTACCGGGAGCAAATCGTCTGACGGATGGTTTTTTCAAGCAAAACAATGTAATTGGGTCAATTTGAGTTTGTAAACAAAGAGTTTATCCTGCTCACGTCAGTAAATGTTTACATTAGGAGTGATGATTGATTTTTCGATTTCAATTCTTCGAGTTTGGAGATATTTTCCCTCCCGTGCTGCAAGTTCACGCATGAAAAATGACTTTTGGTAATCTGGGGTGATGTAGTTTTGTTTTTTAGGTTAGATTGGGGCTGTGTTTGATTAATTTTGGACAACGCATTGTCGATCTACTGCCAGACATGCAAGAGACAAGTCATTTGTATTGAGTAAAAGCAAAATTCAAGCAAAACATTTTAAATAAGCCAATACGGATTTGAAAACAAGCAATCCGAGCAGTTGGGTCCTAAAATGAAGCTTAGATTGCTGATATTATTGATTACAGCGATAAAGCTTATTTTTCTGAGTACGACCACAAAGAATTTAAAATGGATTTTTAAATCAATTTTGAAAAATTAACTTCGCGGTCCTTCTTGACAGAAAAGCTCCTACTTGACAGCTCGTTCCAAGGGGACCATAATTGATCCATCGAAAAAATGTTGTCTTGTCAAAACAAAATTGCATTAAAATGAAAAACAGTGATCAGAAATGGTTTTTAATCGTGTTTTTTACCGTTGTATATAAAAATTTACATAGGGCTTTAGTAACCAATTCTGATCTTAAATTCTTAAATTCGTAAATTCTTAAATTCTTAAATTCATAAATTCTTCAATTCTTCAATTCCTCAATTCTTCAATTCTTCAATTCTTCAATTCTTCAATTCTTCAATTCTTCAATTCTTCAATTCTTCAATTCTTCAATTCTTCAATTCTTCAATTCTTCAATTCTTCAATTCTTCAATTCTTCAATTCTTCAATTCTTCAATTCTTCAATTCTTCAATTCTTCAATTCTTCAATTCTTTAATTCTTTAATTCTTCAATTCTTCAATTCTTCAATTCTTCAATTCTTCAATTCTTCAATTCTTCAATTCTTCAATTCTTCAATTCTTCAATTCTTCAATTCTTCAATTCTTCAATTCTTCAATTCTTCAATTCTTCAATTCTTCAATTCTTCAATTCTTCAATTCTTCAATTCTTCAATTCTTCAATTCTTCAATTCTTCAATTCTTCAATTCTTCAATTCTTCATTTCTTCATTTCTTCAATTCTTCAATTCTTCAATTCTTCAATTCTTCAATTCTTCAATTCTTCAATTCTTCAATTCTTCAATTCTTCAATTCTTCAATTCTTCAATTCTTCAATTCTTCAATTCTTCAATTCTTCAATTCTTCAATTCTTCAATTCTTCAATTCTTCAATTCTTCAATTCTTCAATTCTTCAATTCTTCAATTCTTCAATTCTTCAATTCTTCAATTCTTCAATTCTTCAATTCTTCAATTCTTCAATTCTTCAATTCTTCAATTCTTCAATTCTTCAATTCTTCAATTCTTCAATTCTTCAATTCTTCAATTCTTCAATTCTTCAATTCTTCAATTCTTCAATTCTTCAATTCTTCAATTCTTCAATTCTTCAATTCTTCAATTCTTCAATTCTTCAATTCTTCAATTCTTCAATTCTTCAATTCTTCAATTCTTCAATTCTTCAATTCTTCAATTCTTCAATTCTTCAATTCTTCAATTCTTCAATTCTTCAATTCTTCAATTCTTCAATTCTTCAATTCTTCAATTCTTCAATTCTTCAATTCTTCAATTCTTCAATTCTTCAATTCTTCAATTCTTCAATTCTTCAATTCTTCAATTCTTCAATTCTTCAATTCTTCAATTCTTCAATTCTTCAATTCTTCAATTCTTCAATTCTTCAATTTTCAAATTCCTGATTTTGAATTATTTTTTTTAATTTTTGATAAAAATTGTGTTTTTGAATGTTAGAATTTCGGGTTTTTCGTAAATTTGTAAATTTTACTTAATTTCGATCCCGTCCGTGTGGATCAATTAGGTTTTACGCCGACTCGATTTTTAGGTTAGAAATTTGACAGTTCGGCTGCACTGTTTACATTTTTTGCACGTGAGTCTAAGTAAAAACGTGTGTGTGTGTGCGCTCGTGACGTCACGCTGTAAAACCTAATTGGACAGCGCAGTGGACTCACAATCCAGAGGTTGCTGATTGGTACTAGCAATAGTGGCCGACAACTATAAAGACAACTTCTTTTTTACTCCATTTCGACCAAAAATCTATATCTGTCCTTTTAATTTCAAAATTCTGTATTTTGAGGTTTGGCGGGGATTTTAAATATTATACAAGATTATTAAAAAGGAAAATTCCAATTCTTCGATTTTTTCATGAGAACATATTGCAAACAAGCACCGCGTGAAGAAACGTCAAACGCCACTTTTCGTTTATGCTGCGTACCACTTAAGAAAAATCTTTTCGTGACCCTTTCCCTGACCGTTTCTTGGGCGTTTTTTTATATGGAGTTTTGCGTTCCTTCGGATCTGCGTATCAGCCTTTACGGTACAACCATTCAAAATATTTTTAAATGAAATGAAAAAAATAAATAATAAAAATAAACGTATTCGTAATTTTTCTTACTCCTCACTGACGTGAGCAAGATACACCCTTTGTTTACAAACTCACATTGGACCAATTACATTGTTTCGCTTGATATATATTTTATACATAATTTAAAATGTTCAAATCAGTTTAGTTATTTTTAAATTTTGGGCATTCATGTTTAAATTTTCGGTGATATTTTTTTTTATATTAATATATGTGGTTGATTATTTTTATTTAAAAATACAAAAATATATAAATTCCACAACTTTTCAATTTAATAAAATCGTTTTGAACTAAATTACTGATTTCTTTAATATTCATTCAAATTTGATATTCAAAATAAATGCATCTTCAACCAAAACAAATACAAATAATTCAAAAAATCGCTGAAAAAATTAGCCACCCGCAGCTCGGGGACTTCTCGAGCACCTATCTTGGCCACTCGACGGATCCCCGATGAACTTTTTCTTCGCTGAATGAACTCGAAGGCTAATTTAGCTTTAGCTTTGCTACCCGCGGTGCGAAAGTTGGGGTTCAAACATGTCGGGAGCAAATCGGGTGAACTCTTTCAAAATTTTGAAAATGATATTTTATTGATGTAAGCAAACAATTTGGACATATAATGCAATTGGAAGCATGTTCTATCATGCTAGAATGTAGTTTTATTGATTTCGATCAACAAAACGGCTAGAATTTGAAAATGAATAAATTAGATCCCCGCGGTGGGCTTGATTCGGTAGCCAAATTAGCTCCCAGCGGTGCGAAAACGTGTATTAGCTACGGAGCAAAGCTAAAACTGGGGATCCAACCGATAGGTTTGCCACGCAATTAGATCTCTGCGGTGGAGATGCCCTAACAGGTACGGCTATGTTTCTAACGTTGTATTGGTGTCAGCACAGACAGAATTTTTTTGTCAGGTTTAGCAACGAAATGAATTCAGGGCCCAAAAAATGTGACGTCATACCGTTTGTTTTGGTGGCGAAACACAAGTGATTTCTGAGTTTTTTTTAAGTTTTGCGACGATTCGAAGGAACCTGCGCCGCGCAAGTGTCCTCCTGCCATTAATTAAACCGTTTGGCCACTCGGATGACAAGCTACAAAAGGAAACTTCTCATAAAGGTGAGCTAAATATTAAAAAATTGTAAGTTAGATTCGAACCCATTTTGATTTATTCCAGATGTGTCAAAAATTCCGGGACCGGAATCCCAATTCGCTGGTCGTCCAACTGCTGGCATAGAGAGAAGTGCCCGTAAGTGTCTTCTGGGGACCGACAGCAGCGGTGGCGATGCATTTCAGTATGCGATGCACCCGAATTTGCTCGGCGGGTGCGGCGAACAAGTTCAACACCAATCCGATCAGCAACAAGTAATCCCTCACAAGGCCGCGAAATGTTCATCAGCAGCGACATCAGCAGAAGCAACTTCAATCCCAGCAGGTCGTCTTGTTGAAAAACGACATCACATTGGACCAGGTCGTAGTAAGGTTTGAAATGGATGACTTCAGCAAGCGCACGAAACGCAGGTCTCCGATGATTTGTCGCTGGTCGAGCGCACGCTGCCGCAGGTGCTGCTAGCGACCAAAATCAACTCTCACGCGTCTCCCAGACCGGCGCCCAGGGCATGCAGGTGTATGTTGTTTCGTCAATCTTAGATATTGAGATTTTAACGGCAATTCTTTCAGTCACATCCTGCTTGGCCACAAGGGAATCGATATGCCGAAGATCTCGGCGATCGAACTGTTGGATCCGATTTTGAGGACGGACATTGAGAGCTTTCTGCGCAATGAGATGACCTGGTTCCAGGCGGCGCAAAACGCCAAGTGGGAGTACACGATGAACGACTGGAAGCTGGAGAAGGTGAAGCTGATGAACGCGTTGATAGGGATGTCGCAAAATAGGATAAAAGTACGTGACGAATGTGACGCCCAGTCCGCGCACTCAGGAACCGCTGCGAGCCCGTTGCACCCAAATGTAGTTAATCCAGCAAGCCAAACGATACTTGGAGAACCGTTACAACCTTTTCATGCAGACGGTCTTGCGGAACATCTGCGAAATGCAAAACGCGGTTGAATTTCAAGCATCCTGAACCTGGTAAGATCGTTCGTCGGACTTAATCAGAACCAACCAGAACACAGTAAAAAATTGTGTAAAATTGGAAGGTGTAATTTAGGAAGGTTGAATATAACCTCTTTTATGATGTAATTTTACCTCAATTTAGACTAAAAAGTGACATTACACCAGAAAAGTGGTAAAATTACATATTTTCAGAGGTAAAATTACACATTTTGTCTGACATAAAAGATGTACCTCAATTTAGACTAAAAAGTGACATTACACCAGAAAAGTGGTAAAATTACATATTTTCAGAGGTAAAATTACACATTATGTCTGACATAAAAGATTCTTAGATGTACACAGAAAAAAAAGTGTAAATTTACCCGACACTGAAACCATGTTTAAAACGTAAACATGCTCAATGTAAATTCGAAATTCAATGTAAAATGTTAGATTGCATTTAAAGTACCTGTATGTAAATTGAAATTCAACTTAATGCATAAATCGCATTTAAATGAAAATTTTGTTTCAGCGAAATCATAAAATTGAAAATTTTAAAAGCATGTAAATGTACTTTTGATGTAAATTTTTGTAAACGTAAACTCATAAAGCCTTGAAACTTGTTTTTACGAATGACAACTAAAGTGAAAGACCAAAACAAACCAGTTCATTTTGTGACGCGTAGTGAAATGGAAGTGGAGTTGTTTTAAAGTTTGCTAAAAGTTCTTTCTAATGAGGTGAATTGTTAAGTCAGAACTCAGGTAATGTAAACAAACATTAATGTGATTCAAATGTGAACGATCAATGGATTTCGATTTGTTCAGTTGATTCAAATTATGTTAAAGAAATTGTTGTTTACATTACAGCTGGATGATCTACACACTACATCAAGACGTTCTGCAAGGTGGACTGCTGCTTTACTGGTCCACTTTGGAGCGGCAAAAGATGCCCGGATGGAAGGCCGTCTGTAGACGGCTGCGGACACTTACCAAATCAAAAACTAACGTACGCAGCAGCATGCACCCACCAGCCACCGATGTTGTTTACGGCTTACAGTGCCCATCATCTTTGCCGTGATTCCGGAACCGCAACCGTATTGTTCCCCTGGCGCTGACCTACCTCTGCTTTCTGTGTGTTAAACCTGTACTGGAAGTAGCACTTGCTGTCCGTGGAGGCGATTTAAAACAAGTCGTGTCCTGTTCCCGCCGATGTTGGCCGATACGGAATTGCTCCGGCGACGAAAAAAGAGAACGTCCCTCAGAAAATTACTGCTTGAACTCGGTTAGGTAGCACTCTCTGGACTTCTATATGTTGCATGTTCTCAGTGTTTTTTATTTTCAAAAAAAATATATCTGTTTTTTAGGAACTTTGAAAAATAATGAATTATTTTGATTGGATACGTTTGACAACTGGGACATCGTCCGGCGCCAACGCCAACGCTGGAGTTGTCAAAAATGTCGGAGTTAGCACGTTTATCTTAGCACACCAAGAATGTTGATTAATACAAACTCCGATAAAAAGGTCAGCCGCATTTCTAATCCAAAAGTGGGTACAGTATAATTAGGCACTTAAAAGGTAGAAAATTACTCTTGCTATTATTGAAAAGTAAAAGTTATTAGTGGGTTTTGGCTTTAAAACTTAGAGATTGTTGAACTGCATATATTCATTAGGGTGGGTACGTTTTTAAAAAATCTCCGATCAATTTTTAGTATGGTTTTCCTTGTAGGGCCCATAGGGGCTCTCATGCCAAATTTCAGCGCATTTGGTTGTAAACTGGCTACGCACATCAGGGTCAAATTTTAAATGAGAAATTTGGACTTTTTGTTCAAACGCTGCTACATGTCTGGGAAAATCATGCCCCAACTTCTGGTATGGTCAGGCCTAAAGGGAATGGTCTGCGGAACACTTTCCCGAAAAGAGCATATGGATTCGTTGTACCTAGAGCTGGCGCATCAGCAAAACATCCGATGTGGATGAGAAACGGCTGGAATGTTTCATTTCAAACCTTTTTCAACTCGAAAATAATTTAATTTTTCATAAAATTTCATTTGTCATAAAATTAATAAAATCAAAAAAAATAAATTTACATAAATTTTCGATCTCACTAGGTTTTTTGGCCTGAAATTTTGGCTGAAGACTCTCAAGACATATTCCGTGTGCATGACAAAGCCCTATTCCCACTCTTTTAATACAAAAACTGACGATTTTAAATACGAACATCAGAAAAACAATTTTATATATTTTTTTTTATAAAACAAACTATTTGAAAATCGACCTTCGACATGCACACGGGACCGGTTTTACGAGTCTTCACCAAAATTTTGAGCCAATTTGGGCAAAGCAGTGATGAGAAATCGTGGCATCTTATTTGAACTGCTAACTTCAAATACAACCAAATGTATTGAAATTCATTTTGTTAATAGTTGAAAATGTATTTATACTCTGATAACACATTTCAAACAAGTTTGTGCTCATACCTTTAGCTAACTTTTATCAGCGCAATGGTATTTTGTAATTAATTTTGAAAATGAAATATTTCGCTTATTTTCTCGACAAAAAGTATCATGATTGACAGCTTGTACCATGGGAGCCATAGTTGATTCGCGGAAAAAATCGAGGTTTTTAAGCGAAGATGGCGTTCGAATGGTGAACGCCCGAAATGTCAAAATCACGCAGTGGTACCAACATAACGGAAAAAGTGTTCCATGGCATGACAGCCACATTTTTTCTCTAATGTTGGTGCTACTGCGCGATTTTGACATTTCGGGCGTTCACCAATCGAACGCCATCTTCGCTTAAAAACCTGGATTGCCTTGTAGATTTATTTTGTTACAATAATATTTTAAAAAGTGGTCACAAATAGTCTTAAAGCCCTACGTAAATAAATGTACAACGGAAAAAAACACGATTAAAAGCCATTTCTCGTCACTTTTCTTTATTTCAGTGGAAAAAAATGGCAAGACAACATTTTACATCACATTTGTGTGCAACTGTCGCTTTGAAAAACTTTTTCAACTGACATCAATTTATTGCTTTTTTGCTAGTAAAAAAAACTATACAAAAGTGTGTAATCCCATAAGTGTGTAAAAGTGCATAATGTTTTATTCTGATTCTCAATGCGTGTACCAACACCTCGTTCCTAACTCCGACAGTTTTCAAACCAGTCTATCAAACATACCTTGTCATTGAAATTGAGCTTAAATGTCAAAGTTTTTGAAGAAACCAAAACAGGAAAATAAAACGGCGTTCAGCACCGACACTCAGAGTTTTGCATCCCAAACCCGTCTTGTACATACAAACGGATGGACTCCGGTGGGCCTTCAAGTCATGCACCTGATCATATCAGTCACGCAGGTGAGTATTGGCGAGTTTTTGTTTGTTTATGTAAACATATAGTTTGAAAAACCGATCATACTCAAGGCGCTTCTTCAGCTGGGTTTGGCAACAAACTCACCATCCGGCGGAAGTCCCCAAGTTGGAACCAAAGCTTAAACATTGTTAGAGCTTATGAACTAAAATGCGTTTCTCTCTCTATTCACAGTTCTCTGATCCCCGGCTGATCCACGACTGCGGAAACTTGCAGACGTTCGATCTCCCGCCCAAATCGAGTCGAACCGGGTGCTCCGATGCCTCTACTCACGCTGGACATTCAGGAGGCGTTCTTCAACTACCAAAGCCATACGGCTGGACAGAACTATCAAGGTCAAGCAGATACTACCGGTGATGGATCGCTCAACTGAACAAGAGAATGTTTGTGTCGAACCGGTCGACTCGTTCCGGAGGCGGCGGTACTGACTCCGTCGTCTTCTACGATTCTGACTGAATCCTACCGCAGGTTCGGTGCTACAAGTTAGGAGCGGCAACTTTACGACGACCTTCTTCAAGAGTTGTACTCGGCGGCGCGGCTTGAGTGAGGGTGTCCACTAAACTTGAAAACAAAACATCTGGGACTACGATGCCGCCACCAACGGACTGGGCAAAACGTTCCACACGCTGTACAAGTCCACCTCCACCAGTCATACGTCTCTCTGTGCTGTGGTTTTTTGATGACCGTAAGTTATTTTTAAGAATTTATGAATACTGTTCAATTGTTAAATACAACAAATTTTCGCTCCGTTGGATTTTTAATTCGATGTAGTTTAAATGTTTGTATTCCATACTGTGTTTCTTTATGCTATTCAAAAAGTATGTTACAAAACAATGGAGTACTCGATTCGAGTGATAATCGAGTCGGGTTCTCCATTACCGTAGCTTTTGAAACAGCGCCAGAATACAGAGAACAATGACAAGCATTAAAATTACAACGGATTCAAAATTCAACGGGGCGAAAAAAAAATGTTGCTCCGGTAAAATTACATCGATTTCATCGGAAATTTACATGTTTCTGTAGCGACATTTGATCGGCACATTTACGTGGGATGGCATTTAAATTTACAATGAATTAGATGTAAATTAGCATCATTAATGACGTGCACTTTTGGTACATCATAAATGATGTAAATTTACCGGATTATTTTTTTCTGTGTAATATTACCATGATTTTTTTTACTGTGAACCTAAACTCGAGCGTCATCGGTCCATCATGTAGATGGACAAGTAAACGGGAAGCCTCTCTGACCAATAGTCTACAATTGGGCTGCGGCGACATCGCCTCTACCTGTTACGACATCCAGGAGCAGCACCTGGAGGTCACCAAAAGCTCCGATGACTTCCTCTGGATTCAGCTGTCATTTATACGCCCAGAGTTGGATGACAACTCGAAACCTGTGACCTACTCTGGCCTCCAAGTACACAGAAAAAAAAATGTAAATTTACCCGACACTGAAACCTTGTTTTGAAAGTAAACAAGCTCAATGTAATTTTGAAATTCATTGTAAATAGATGTATTGCATTTAAAGAGCCTTCATGTAAAGTCAGATTCAACGTAATGCTTGAACTTCATTTAAATGGAATTTTTGTTTTTGACTCGTCACAAATTTGAAAGTTGAAAAGCATGTAAATGGCACTTATGATGTATATTTGTGAAATTTAAAATTTGAAAAACATGTAAATTTAAAGTTCAAATTGTTTTGCGAGTGACAGCTCACAAAAACAAATCAGTTCATTTGTTGTTAATGCTTGGTGCGCTTGGTGCGGAGTTCAGTGAAAGTGTTTTCGTATCAAATGAAACGGTAAAACGCTCTATTTTAGTCAAAACAAACTAGATAAATGTCATTAGTGGCAAAACGATTTTCACGACAGTCGGCAAACAATGGTCAGCGGATGTTGTGGCCGTACTCCGGGAAGAATCCGGAAGGCGGTTTCTAAATAAAGTTGATTGGTAAATAATGAACATTGGTAAGCATTAAAAATTAATAGTTCAAGCTAAACATTGTGAATGGACCAATGTGGATTTGTAAATAAAAAGCTCATTCTTAAAGCAAACATTCACTGAAGGGAAAAGGGAAACAAATAGTACATTTGTTTACAAATTCACATTGTTTTGCTTGAGTTGTTACATTAGTTCACCCAGTTGCTCAAAAGCGGTGTTCGGAACCAGATAACTGTCAACCGGGTTTCCCGTAATTGTCGTAAGATTTACACCCAAGTTCTTCCTTAGACCTAGATGCACCTGCCTTTATCCTCTTCTTTTTACTCACTCTGCTGTCTACGCGATTGCTCATGCTCTTTCCCGCGGTGGCTCGATACGGTGATGCTCCGCCAGACTTCCGATTCCGGTTCTCGTCATTCCGCGTCCCAGCATCACGGCGGATTGTGCCACCATGTCTACCGCAACACATGTTCACCCTTCGTCGGTCTTCGCCTCCTCTAGCCGCACCGCAGCTGCAATTGTCGTGGCCCGTGGGGTGCGGGGCAAGGGGGACTGGGCAACGCCTTGCCAGCGACCCCCCACGTCCGGAGAGCTTGACGCGATACGAATACCCTGTGTTTTCCGCCGCAAATTATTATTTGGTAAACAAATTAATTCTATTTTAATTTACCTCCTTTCATTTCTTCATTTTATTCTCGCCTTTTCTTCCTTCATCTTCGCAAGGAATCAAACAAGCCACAAATCCCACCCACAATCACACTCGAACCGCACACCATTCAGAGCAGCTTACGTCGAGTTGGCGTTCGGACCGCGGCGGCGACCGAAGGCCTGCACCACGTTGGCAAAGTTGCGGTTGTACTGGATGCGGCGCTTGGCACGGCTGGTCTTCTTCTTCTTTTCCTTCTTCTCGACCTTCGGCGTTTGGCCCTTGACATTGCCGGCACGGGCCAGCGAACCGTGTACCTTACCACCGAGCAGCGGCACGGTCAGGTCGAGTTCGGCCGAGCCGAGGGCGGACACGAGCGAGTCGTGGGCGAGTAGCATGCCTTCGCAGGACAGCACCAGTTGGGCCGGTTCCTCGATGCACTCCAGGGCGGCGAACTTGACCTTAACATCTTGGATGGTTTCCGGGGTCCGACCTCTGCAACTGCATCTTGATCTGGCGTTTCTAGAACGGCACGAATCAGAAAAAGGACGATTTGCTGGTGCTTTAAAAGCACTTTTCCCGAATTCAGCATTATTTTTTTGCAGCTTCAACTGATCACGGCAAATGATTATAACTGAGCAAGTTGTCAACAGCTGTCAACGTTTAGTGGAATCTTCCTTCTTTGTCGTTCATGGTGCAAGCAGGACAGAAAGAGCGAATTTGACAGGTGCACGCTCAGGAGTTTATAATACACTGTTGACTCAAACCTACACTGAGCAAAACTTACACAGCTCAACGAAGTGTTCTACACATGATCTGGCCCTGCTGTACAGAGCACTCAAATATCAATCGCAAAACACTTGAAATTTCGGTGATTGGTCATGAAATAATGTCAATAGCCAAACACTTGAATTTTAAATGGCGTTGAAAAAAAAGTACGTACAAGCGATTTACAGGTTCTCGCTTGCTAGTCGTGCACGCTACCACTGCGCCGGCCGGCCAGTTGAAGACGGGAGTGTTTTTTGTGCTATTGGTTCTTGTCTCGCTTCTAGCCTTCGATGAAAGTCGCGCAAAAATCAAACAGTGGAACACATTAAATTAATTTGGATAATCACGTTGACTTTGAATAGTGCCTGTTTTGGGTAGATCTTAAGATCATTTTCAAGTGTTTTGCTCATCACTTTGAATAGTTCAAGAAGGTGGGACAAATTCATGAGCAAAACAATTGGAAAGCTTGAGCCACCCGAATGAAAATAACATGTTAAAAAATACCAAAAAGTCAACCGCCCAAACACATGCATTTGATAGTGGTTTGGATTGATGTTGAAACACAAACCAATTAGATCTACGATGTGACTTTATTCAATCATTCAAGTGTTTGGGCACTTGAATAAAAAGTGTGGCATATTTTCAGTGTAGTTTGGTTGCTTTCATTTTGTACTCTAAACGTGAGTAACCTACTTAAGCTACACTGAGCAAAACTTACACAGCTTAACGAAGTGTTCTACACATGATCTGACCCTGCTGTACAGAGCACTCAGAAATCAATCGCAAAACACTTGAATTTTGGGCACCTAAAGATTCTGTCAATTCAATAGCACAACACTTGAATTTGATGTGTTGTGTTACATGGAAAAACACGTTATATCTATTGGTTTTAAATGATTTTTCCTTCCATAATCAATGCATGTTTGTATGTAATAGAAATGGATTTCGGTTTATTTAAGCCTTTCAGGCCTGATGGGTCATATATGACCCAAATATCAAAGCTTTTTTGAAAATTCAGGCCCGAAAGGGTTAAATAAGAGAAGAAGTTGCGTCATGAAATTATTTTGACAGCTTTTATTTGCTTGTCAAAAATGGAACATTATTTTTGTTGTTAAATTGTCTCTTCTTCCGGTTGTCCCTGCTTTCAGGATCGTCCTTCTGGTCAGGTTCGGGTTGTTCGCCACCACCGCTTTCTGCGGAGATGGAGGCCCCCGGGGAACCTTCTTGTTGATTCGGAACCGCGGTTGGTTCCAACGAATCAAACTGTGCCTTGACCATCCGAATGACGCATTGCTTGGCCCCTGGGTGGAATGTATCGAATCCTGCTTCTCACCGCTTCTTGTCCTCACCGACACCGATTCTCCAGCGCCCGGCGGGTGTTTTCCTTAATTTCATCAAACGCTTCCTGGTACGGCATCTGCAGCTCAATCGCATCCTTCCTGCAATTCACACAACAAAAATCCAAAAATCAAAACAAAACCCAACAAAAAAATCTTTTTCCCCACTCACCAAGTGGATGAATCTCCGGAAAAGAACCTCTATCGCCAAAGTTGGCCTCCTTCCGGGTCCGGGAGACCGAGCCCTTCCGCTGACCATACGGATCCTGAGCCCGAGGACGCAGCCTTGTGGTGATGCTCGGCTTCGCGGCCACAAACCAGGCAGGCAATTTACTGGACAGGAACATGGCGGCAGCGAACTCACGCGATCATTCGGGCCTGCGAAAAACGAACACACCGGACCGCCAAAGCACAAATGAAGAAACGAAGCAAAGTCTGACGAAGCTGTCACGAAACTACATTTCAAATCAAAACAAGATCAATTTCAAGTGTTTTCCTCATCACTTTGAATTGTTCAGCACAGTGGGGCAAATTCATGAGCAAAACACTTGAAAAGTTTGAGCCACCCGAATGAAGATAAGGTGTCAAAAAATACCAAAAAGTCAATCGTTTAAACACTTGAATTTGATAATGGATTGGATTGAAATTCAAACACAAACAAATTAGATCTAAGATGTGGCTTTATTGAACCTTTCAAGTGTTTGGGCACTTGAAAAAAAAGTGTGGCGTATTTTCAGTGTAGTGAAGTCCCACCGAGCGCTCAGCCGTTGTATGCTTCCCAATCCCAAAAACGCCTAAATGCATACTACATACTCATGCATACCCTGTTAGTCTGAAGTCCGGCGGTCGTGCGAGTGGAAGCGTTATCTACTCGAAATCGATCTTGTCCTGCCTTTTTCGGACGATTGTCGTGCGTTTTTCAGCGTTTGCAAAAAAAACTAGGCAGGCGATGACACAGTTATGATCATGACCGAGGGGAATGTCACTCCGCGATAACACACTAAAACGCACAAAAATGAGCTCGAAAATCCTTAACGCTACTAATCGTGCCGAGTTTTCACATAACGCCACCCTAAAGCAAGTTATCGCAAGTTATCGCGCGTTAAAGCGAGTTAAAGCGGTCAGCGTCTGCTCGATTTTTGAACTGAAAGAATCGAACTTGCAACCTTGCCGTCTCAAATCGAGTAGTTTTTGGCAACTCTTTTTTTTGTTTTGATTCTGTTCCTGCAGTTTTCGTGAAAAAATAAACAGAGCAATCTGTGAAATTTATTTTTGCTTATACGCTCGAAAAAGTGTACGTACTCCTGAGCGAACGGTTCCAGCCCACTCGGTGGCGAAATCGTTGGAATTTTTTGTCGCTCTGCTGTTGGTCCCCACGGTGCAGGTGGCGCGTACGACGTGAGGAACTTGTATCGAGGCCGAAGCGGGTTGATATCGAGGAGATGATGGGTAAAGAAGCTGCGCCGAAATCGCGTGACTAAGGATAAGCCGATCGAGGAGAAGAACGTAAGCGGGTTGATATCGAGGAGATGATGGGTAAAGAAGCTGCGCCGAAATCGCGTGACTAAGGATAAGCCGATCGAGGAGAAGAACGTAACAATCGGTTGATCATCATGGTCCGTTTCTGCATCCGCTGCACGATGTCGGGAACAAAAGTGGTGCCCCCGACCGGTGCTTCCTGCCGAAGGCTCACATCCACCTGGACCGGCCACACCAAGGACATTTCCGACATCCGGTGGTTCCCCAAATTAGCCCTTCTTCTACTGTCCTGCAGCCCAGATCAAGATCTGCTTGTGAAACTCGAGCCACCAGCCGGCCATGCGGAACGTGAGAATTAAAAATTGCGGCGAAAAGTTCGTGTCGGCCGAGTACGATCGCTACCTCAAGCTCTCGGACACCGAAAAGGGCGACGTCGCGTCACGCTTTAGCTCACGGAAGATTCAGTTTTGCGTCGTTATCCGTTACAACAAGCAGCACGGGAGGAAGCGTGGCGGGAACGTCCGTCTTGAAGATCATTTGCAGTAGTAGATTGAACTAACCTCAAATTTTGTTCTCTTACAGTGGGACACCCGCAGTGGTGAAATCGTTCAGAATTACGACCAACATCTGGGTACCGCCATGATCACCTTTGTCGACGAAAACTGACGCTTCGTGACGACCTCCGACGACAAAAGCTTGTGCGTCTAGGAGTGGGACATTCCGGAGGACATGAAGAACATCGCCGATCCAACGATACACCCGCAGTCAACCTATTCTCGAAGAGGCAAGTGGTCTCCGGTTATGCGTGTAATTGGACTTTTCCCGTGGCATGAGCAACCTTCTGGACCTCCTGTCTAGCGATTGTGCGAAAGAGGCAACATCTGTTTAACGGCATGTACGAGCAGCTGAGTGTCTTCGTAAGTCGGTCGGTGGTTGCCCGCCTAAAAGGGAATGTCTTCGAAGGCACCGCCAGCTGCAGGCCATCAAGAAATGGTGGAAGAGGCGCATTAGGCCAAGAACATCAACATTCCGGTTGAGCTGAAGGTTGGCGGCTGAAGGTTGGTGGACAAGGCTGGACGTGGTACCGGAGGTGTTCAACAAGAGCAGTAACTCCAAACTGGAGGTTCCCTGGTCACTGGCCACGTAGTCACCCATCGAAGAGACCCGGGACGAGTTCACCTGATTCCTCCGCACCTGAACCACCGCGGCCACTTACTGGCTCGTTGCATTTTTGTTGTAAAGGGAATTGAAATATACAAACGCATTTTTTAAAAGTGTGTTTAGTTTTCTTCAGCGGAGGATTTATTTATTAGAACAAAACGCATCACATTACAATTTCACAGTCGCTGCTGTAATAGAATAACTTTTCGCAATAGTTTTGCATCTCAATAAAAATTTACGTTGCACTCGCACTAGTCCGGATGGTCGCACACTACCGATGCTACTTCTTCTACTTGCGCTGCGGCGTGTTGTCCGCGGCTTTCTTCTGCGCAAACTGTCGTAACCGCAACAGCCTATGGAATTACGGGCGCTTCTTTGATGCACCAGATGTTGCCGTTGCGGTTTTCCGAGCTGGCCTGGTTGCCCAAATCCATTGTCGTTCGTTTTTTGTCCACGGCCAGCCGCTCCGTCGTTTTGTTCATCTACATTGCGGGTTCGATCACTTTGCCTCCCTGGACGACATGAAGGAATTGTCGTCATCCGGCTGTAAGGCTGGATTTTCATGGATTGTGCAACGACATCGAGAGCACGAGCATCGAGCCAACTCGATGCTCGTGGCTTGCGTTACTTCATTTAGCTTAGACACAACCCCAAAATCGACTTTCCAGAATAAGGAACACTTGCATGCAAGTTAACGAAGGATGGAAAATGACAGATTCAAACGTAAACAAAGCAGCATTGCGTGGCGATTGGAATTCCAGAACAACTTTTGAAATAAGCTGATGTTGTTCAATAAATCTTTTTCAAAAAGGCGTATGATTAGACTAGCGCTTAATTTAACTAAACAAAGCAGCATTGCGTGGCGATCGGAACTCCAGAACAACTTTTGAAATAAGCTGATGTTGTTCAATAAATCTTTTTCAAAAAGGAGCATGATTAGACTAGCGCATAATTTAATTAAATAAAACCTCTTGCCTCATGTTCGTTGCGAAAAATCATGCAAAATAGATGAGAGATAATTGAGGTTTTGCAGCGCGACTGTGTTTCAAATGTAGGTGGCGCCAAAATGAGGTTACTTGTATACTTGTATAAAATCGTATTTCTTTCTGCTGGATTGAAGAACAAAATTGTTTATTTCTCATGGTTCCCTGCATCAATCTTGATGAAACTGGTTGCAAAAGACGAGAAAATTTTTTTGCTTTAAAATAATGAACATCTTTTTTTTGGGCGCGCAGAAATATGTGACTTTTTCTAAAAAAAAACATGTTTTGGAACACTAAAAATGAGTTTCCCCGTTTATATCAATGAAATAAACAGTTTTATAATTGATAACAGATGTGTTTACGTGTATTCAACAATTTTTATTGATTTTTGACAGACTTTCTTACCAAATAGTCCAAATTACTATCTTTTTCTAAATTTACAGTTTTCTCATAGAAAAATCAAACAAATATTGGAAAGTTGTACACCAAATTGTTGGAAATATTTTTCTCATCCGAATCCGGCATAAGTTTAATAAAAATGTTGATTATGAAGGAAAAACACATATTTTTCAAAAAATAAATCATAGGTTTACGCTATTTGTTCATAGATGGCGACACGTGTCTTTTAGCTTAGCTGCAAATTCTCTATAGAGTGGACTAAAAATTGGAAAAATTTCAGGAATTTCAAAAAAATTAAGTTATTTAAATCTTTTTAGAAATTTTAAGAAATAAATAATTCAAGAAATATGAGAAATTAAAGAAATAATTAAGTGATTTAGAAAGTTGAGGAAATTTAAGAAATTAAAGAAAATAAAAGAATTAAGAAATTTAAAGAATTAAAAGAATTAAAGAAATTTTAGAAATTTTAGAAATTTTAGAAATTTTAGAAATTTTAGAAATTTTAGAAATTTTAGAAATTTTAGAAATTTTAGAAATTTTAGAAATTTTAGAAATTTTAGAAATTTTAGAAATTTTAGAAATTTTAGAAATTTTAGAAATTTTAGAAATTTTAGAAATTTTAGAAATTTTAGAAATTTTAGAAATTTTAGAAATTTTAGAAATTTTAGAAATTTTAGAAATTTTAGAAATTTTAGAAATTTTAGAAATTTTAGAAATTTTAGAAATTTTAGAAATTTTAGAAATTTTAGAAATTTTAGAAATTTTAGAAATTTTAGAAATTTTAGAAATTTTAGAAATTTAAGAAATTTAAGAAATTTAAGAAATTTAAGAAATTATAGAAATTTTAGAAATTTAAGAAATAAAAGAAATTTAAGAAATTTAAAAAGTTTAAGAAATTTAAAAAAAATTAAGAAATTTAAGAAATTTTAGAAATTTTAGAAATTTTAGAAATTTAAGAAATTTAAGAAATTTAAGAAATTTAAGAAATTTTAGAAATTTAAGAAATTTAAGAAATTTAAGAAATTTAAGACATTTAGGAAATTTAAGAAATTTAAGAAATTTAAGAAATTTAAAAAATTTAAGAAATTTAAGAAATTTAAGAAATTTTAAAAATTAAAGAAACTGAAATTTTTTTAAACAAATTTTAAAATTTTTAAAAATTTAAGAAATTTAAGAAATTTATGAAATTTAAGAATTTTAAGATATTCAGGTAATAATAAATATTAAGAAATTAAAGGAATTGAAGAAATTAAAGTAAGTAAAGACATTTTATATATTTTTAATATTTTAGAAATTATAAAAATTTTAGAAAACTTTGAAATTTTAGAAAACTTTGAAATTTTAGAAAGCTTTGAAATTTTAGAATACTTTGAAATTTTAAAAAACTTAGTAAATTTATAAGTTTAAGAAATTTTTATTTTTTTTTTAGAAATTTTAGAAATTTTGGAATTTAAGAAATTTAAGCAAAATTTAGGCAAGCAATCCGTCCAACGGTGCATGGCATCCTCCTGCAAAACAATGCCCAGAAATCCGGCCACCGGTGGACGGATTCCTCCTGCAAAACAATGCCCCGAAATCCAACCACCGGTGGACCAGTTCCTTTTGTCAACTTGGCCAGGCAATCCGTCCATCGGTGCACAGAATCTTCCTGCAAAACAACGCCCAGAAATCCGTCCTCCTGCAAAACAAAACCCTGAAATCCGTCCACCGGTGAACGGATTCCTCCTGCAAAACAATGCACCGAAATCCAACCACCGGTGGAGGGATTCCTCCTGCAAAACAATGTCCAGAAATCCGGCCACCGGTGGATCGATTTCTCCTGCAAAACAATGCCCCGAAATCCTTCTACCGGTGGACAAGTTCCTCTTGTCAACTTGGCCAGGCAATCCGTCCACCGGTGGACGGATTCCTCCTGCAAAACAATGCACCGAAATCCAACCACCGGTGGACAAGTTCCTCTTGTCAACTTGGCCAGGCGATCCGTCCACTGGTGAACGGATTCCTCCTGCAAAACAATCCCCTGAAATCCGACCACCGGTGGACGGATTTCTCCGGTAAAACAATACTCCGAGATCCAACCACCAGTGGACGGATTCCTCCTGAAAAACAATGTCCACCATTTCGCCATGCAAAATCAGCTGTTTTGATTGTTGACAAGGTCTGGTTTGACAGATAGAATTTGTTTCGTCAAGTTTCATTCCCATCCCGTACCAAGCGTTTCAAAGCGTTATTTAGGTTTGTGTCTAGGGTGCCGCTGAGGTAGCAAAAAGGCACTGAACGAGCATCGAGTTTCAATGCACGGACATTTTAGCAAAGCATGGTCGTGAGTATGCTTTCGATGTCGGTCGTCTAAAGATGCTCGTGCATCGAAAATGAAAAGTCGGAAAATCGCATTTTCACAACTTTCCGGCGATGGGTATGTGTTTGTTTGTGCTTATACTACCATAAAATATCAATCCAAACCATTTTGCGATTTAACCTGATTGATAAAAATGAGTTTTCGGCAAAATATGACCACGAGCATCGAAAGCCGCTTTCGATGTCGGTCATCGAAAAATCCATGAAAATCCACCCTAACAGCTGGCGAAACGATTTTGCTTGCTCGCTGTCCATCGTGCAAGGCTCCAAAATCACCGAAGTAAGTTCCGCAAGTTGGAACGTACTTTCCACCGGTGGCCACTTCTGTTGGCAAATGACCAGGTTCTGCAGATGAATGGTCGTCAAGAATTCGGTCACACGCAAATGATCTCAGACGGGTGTACGGCAAGAAGGGTTTCTGAGCTGGAAAATGGAATACTGTAGAAGATTTGTTTTGGTTTAACAAAAAGTTGTATAACTTACACGGTTTGGTCAGCAGCTTCAGGCTAGCGGCGTTGTGGATGTTCAGGCCCAGTAAGTAAACTTGGAGATGGCCCGCGGCTCGTCGTTGTTGGGCGTGCATTTTAGGGCCCGTTTCTGGTCACTGTTTTGCCAAATTTCCAACTTGAAAAAAGCATTTTCCACCGTTGATTGATGAACGAATTGATGAACGATCAAAGTAGTGGTCGAGCCGTCTCAAGTCCTTGGAACAGGAACCCGTGGCAAGCGCTGGAAACGGTTCCGGCGGGTGATCTCTGCTTCACACTTTGTTTTTAGAGAAAAACAAACTGCTCGAATGATTTGACAACGAGAATTGTCATTGCCCTTGACAGTTCTCGCTGTCAAAAAAATCGAGCAGTCTGATGCGTGAACGCAAGAAAAGGTAAACCAAAAAGCGAGTTATCGCGGTTAACGCGAGTTAAAGCAAGTTAAAGCGGAGCAGCAAAAGTTAGCGCTGCAAAGGTTTGAAAGGGAAGCTTTATCGCACGGTGAACGCAGGAGTGACGTCCCCCTCGATCATGACAGTTAATTTTTGGTTGGTTGCCATTGTGATGAGTTTTTTTTTTCCGGTGTGATAATGTTTCAATTTTGTTTTAAAATGAGTGCATGTCAGCTTTGTGGAATAATGGAAGAGGTATACAAATGCAGCGTACAATTTTTGACTACATTTTCCTCAATCAACATTCTCTTTCAGACAAAGTCAAAACATGCAACTTTTGCCACCGAAGACAAATTCTGAGACGTCTGAGATCATGAAGGCTCGCATTTGCACTTATAACGCCTATTATAATGTTGTTTAATTTATGATTAGAAATAAAAATATAATGCAATTTAAATCTGTTTTGTAAACATCTAATTATCGCAAAAAAATCGAAAATCAAACGTCAGACAATGGCAGGACAATCTGAATAACAAAATCGCCCGAAATCGGCCCGACAACGGCCCGTCAACGTCGATTTTCTCAAACGTCGATTTCGACGATCGTCGGACAAAGTGTTGCATATACGCACGAAAAGGGCCCGAATTCCGTCGGACAAGCCGTCGGAATTCGGGCCGTTTTGTCGAGCCGTCCGGCCGTTTTCGGGCCGTTGTCGGCCCCGTCCGTCAGTCAGGGTACTTATTGGAAGCTCACAATTTTGCCTAACGCCTAAATGACAGGTTAGTGAATTACAGTAGGCGTTTCAAAGCTTTCAAGAACATTTATGCGGCTTTACCGTTACATCGTTGTTTACAACACGGAAAATTCTCGGGTGTTGAAACACTTTCTGCTAGTCATTTTGTAATCACTTTAACGCATTGGAGCAAGACGGAATTATTTTGTTTTCTCGTTAATTCTTGATATTTTGAAAAGTGCAAAAAAAAACACTCAGAGAATACGAACAATTTAGCGATATGCAGAAAACATTACGAACATCGCAAATTGTGAGCTAATTCTCTGTCTTAAAAACAATGTGTTCTGATTTAAAAAATCGAAAATGCTTGTGTGCGAGCACAGCTTACAATCGGCCATGGCAAATGGGGCAAAAACCAGCGCTTTTCAGTTATATGAAAAAATATGGTTGAGTTTCGAATTGTATTATGAATGGACCATTCTTTATTTTGCTATTTCTTTGAAAAAAAAAAAATCAACTGCCGTTAACTTCCTTTTGTAAGAAAGGCTCTATCTCACCCCAGGTGGGATTAAATCGGTTTTTTAATCTTAATTTTTTTATGCTTCAAATATTTTTATGTTTGAATTCTAGTGCAGACTAAGATTAGATTTACAGGAAAAATCTAATTGATTTATGAATTCTTACATAAAGTTTTCTTTACTTTTAATCTAGCAAGGTTTCTCAAATATAAAATTTCTAAACCATAAAATGTGCAGGATTTTGTTCCCAGAGTCAAGATATTTCTTGAATAAACATCGATTCTAATAAATGGTTACAATTCTATATTATTCAACATAATTTTTATTAGTTAAATCTCAGAAATCCAAAAAATGATTTCATTTGTGTTTTTGTTTTTGTTTAGAAAGATACAGAAAAGCTTTCTATAACCTGCACAACCAATTCACTTTTACGTTATTTTCCTCCTTTATCTTTTAAAATCATATTGGTTATCAACACTTATTTTAAAAATTAATTCAGTTTTGACAGTCATTTCAAGATAAAGAAATAAGTAAATTGAAGATTTTAATTTGTTAATCGTGCTCGCATTTATATTTTTTATCGTACAAGTTTATTTTTTATTTCAAGAAGATGTGTCTCAGAAACTAATAGACCAATTTCCAATGGTTCTTAGTCCTTACACGATAAAGAACAATACAAACTTTGCTTGAAGTTGCTGTTATATCATTTTCATTGAATTTACTTATTAAACAGTTTGTACACTAGTTTCAATGAATTTGATAATGTTAATTTTTGCGTTTTAATGAAATAAGCACTTCGCAGCACTGTGCATTTAATTTAAAATCAATTATTTCTATGAATTCATGGACTTTAAAATATGTTGACTCTGAATATCACTGGATAAGAATGTCTTCAAGCATTGTTTGATACTCGTTGGTTGAAATTTAACCGTTTATTCGATCGGAAAATTTATTTTTAATTTTTTTTAATTTCAAAGATAAGCAACACTGAAACGATACATTGAAATTTTATTTAAAAATTACCTTTAATCTGATTTATTTTTTTTGCCAATTTTTTAAATCCTCAAATTCTGAAACAAATTTGTCAGATAAACCATCACAGTGATCGCACAGCTGAAAATGTAAATCCAGATGGTTTGAAATTTGATAGTTCAAATTTACCAGTTTGTTCGTGGGTTTTTCTCTCAGTATAAACAACAAAAATATAATACTTATGGTTAGATAAATCGATATTTTTTCAGGATTTTTTTTGCTTCAAAATTTTTATTCAAGTTATGTATATTTTTAATTTAGCGACAGTTTATCACGACATTCAATTACAATTAAACAATTCAAGAAAATGTAAAAAAAACACTTTCTTCTCTTTTCCTTTAATACAAACTAGCTGTATGAATAAAGAGAAACATTTGACGAAGGAGTTTCTTCAATAAAGACATTGAAAACTTAAGAAGAAAATCTTTTTAAACATTTTTGCATACATTATTTTACAATTTTACAATTCATCTTAATAATTATACCATAAACCAAGTGATGGTAAAAATAATTTGCTGGTTTCCATACTCTTTGAATTTTCGCACCCAGGCCCCCTCCCCCGAACAAAAATCCTGGCTACGGCCCTGATTTCTTCTTTTATGCAGTGATGTCGCTGGAGTGCTCAATGACCGATCGGCTGAGGAGCATCGTCTCAAGAAGGAAAGCTTGGTATACGTGCATTTGTTTTTCCTATGTTGTTCACACATGGCACCGAACCGTTATGTAGGACCAAGATGCTCAAACGAGTCTGGATCTGGTTACCACCGACGAAACCTTTACGATACCGGAGTTACTATGACGCTGTTGGTCTCATTTCTTCAGGTGGGTCAAATTGTTGAACGAAATCAAACTTAATTGCGTAATTAATATTGTGTTTTGTTGTAGATCCTGGCTGCTGCCACCTCCGTCTAGTACGTGTCGCCGAATTGAAACTCGACGGTTTAGTGCTTCAAACCAACGGCTAGCTGTCCGCCTTCCTCAGATGGATGAATTTATCGATACGGTGGAGAGCGCGCCAATCATGATGGGCATCTTGCCCTACGGCACAAGGATCTGAAACGTGTCGATGTACGGCCTCCGGCACAAGCCACTGAGAATGATCCCGCACTTACGAGATTTGGATCTGATGATTATTGTAGTGTTGATATCATCTTTGTAACCTTTACATACTGCGCTTCAGATCGAGGTGTTAGGAGAATCGATCTGATATCGTCTTGCCCGCCACTCGGCCTGACCCTGTGGGAAAATTTATCCTTGCCACACCCTGCCCATTTCGAAACGGTCATCACTAATACTTGCCGATCTACGATCTGCTACGTGGACCAATCACAACTGGACAACGCATCGATCTCCTTTTGACCATCCGAGACGAGAGGGCTCGAGGCACGATCGATACGAAGGTCAAGTTCAATTGTGTCTCAACCGTGCGCGAGTACAAACCCTTGAACAAACCCGTCGAGCGAAAGTAAGTTTTGCGAGTCAGTGCGAAGAGCGATCGTTATCGCAGTGAAGGCTATCTTATAGCAGAGTGAGAACTTAGGCGACACCTGAATGGTCACTAAGCAAGCGAACTAGAGCGTTGCATGTGCTCTCGATAGGACTAACAGCAGTGAGTATTGTACGCTGTTCTAGAAATTTGACCCGCGAAACTAAACCACTCCTTTGTCAGCTTAACAGTCCTCTACTCATCAACGCAAACCAGTACATTACGTACTTTGAGTAGCTAAAAGCGGAAAAGAGGTAAAAGTGGCGGGGAAATCGTTGTAGTGCAGTAGTGCGCGCTTGTTGTGCCTCGATACGGCTCCGCGAATGTATCCTCAAAACCACGGTTACTCTGTTTTATCGCGACCCAAAGTGATACTAATCAACGCGGGAAGGTGCCGGGAATCAGTGCAGTGAATTATATTTCCCCTGCGACCGGTGGCGGAGCAGAAAAAGTGAAGATTATTCTGCTGCACAGCGGCGGCATCGTGGGAAGAAACAAAGGAAGCAAAACAAGTGATCGGTCGTGGCCTGGGCTAGTGTTTCGCTACGGGTGACGACACGCACACCATTAAAGGTCGACCGCGGTGTGTCGAGAGTGCATTTTTTTTGAGAAAAAAAAGTGGTAAAAGTTTTTGAAATTGTTGAAAATTTAGAAAGTGATTTCGGTAGCGCAAAAGCACACAAGCACAAAGCAGTGTATTTATGCTTTGCTGCTACGTTCTCTTCCGGATATGAAGACCGTTAGGCTTCGAGACAAAAGCCCCCGTTACGGTATCGAGAGAAAACCGGAGCTAAGTCTCGGTAGCTCGTAGGCGACCTCGTCGCCCCGAGGCTAGGTAGCGCGGCCCTGATAAGGCTGCCTACCGAAAAAGAGGATCGCGAATGGCAAGAAGATTGGAAATCCGGAGCAAACGGCAGAAGCTCATTAAAAAGCAGATCACCGATTGGCGACTCGGTTCTTGGAACTGCAGGTCCCTGAACTTTTTGGGTTTCCAGTTCGCATTGGCGAATGAGTTGCAACCTCGCAACTTCGATGTTGTGGCACTGCAGGAGGTGTGCTTGGAGGAGGAGCAGGTGCTCGACTGGCCAGGTCGGCAGACCGATTCCCGTTTTTTTCTGAGCGGCGGCAAGGACAAGAAGCTGGGTACCGGCTTTATTGTGCGGGGCAAGATGCAGGATCGCGTGTTCGGCTTCACGGCGATCAGCGAGCGGATGTGCAAGTTGAGGATAAGAGGCCGTTTCTTCAACTACAGCATAATCAACGTGCACTGCCCCCACGAGGAAAAGTCCGATGATGAAAAGGAAGCATTCTACGCGACGCTGGAGGAGGTGTATGACGGCTGTCCGCGGCAGGACGTGAAAGTCATCATTGGGGATATGAACGCTCGGTTTGGGAGGGAGGAAATGTATCGGCCGACAATAGGCCCACAAAGCCTGCACCCGGTCACGAACGACAACGGCCAACGCTGCATTGACTTTGCAGCCTCCCGTGGAATGGTGGTCAGGAGTACCTACTTTCCTCGCAAGGACATCCACAAAGCCACTTGGACATCACCTGACCAACGGACGAAAACGCAAATCGACCACGTCCTGATCGACGGCCGATTCTTCTCGGACGTAACGCACGTGCGCACCTTTCGCGGTGCGAATATTGACTCGGACCACTACCTAGTTGGAGTTGACATGCGCTCAAAGCTGTCGACGGTGTTCAACCAACGCCGAAGCCGGCGGGCCCCTCCGTTCAACACCGCATGTCTGCAGAGCGGAGATGTGGCCCACAGTTACGCGCAGCAGCTGGAAGCGAATCTGCCAGGTGAGGAGGAACTTGGCGCAGCCTCGCTCGAAGATGGTTGGAGCCGTATTCGCTCAGCCATCGGCAGTGCAGCGGAAGCCACACTGGGTAGTGCGATCCGAGTCAGCCGAAACGATTGGTACGACGACGAGTGCCAACGTATTACCGCCGAGAAGAAGGCAGCTTACGACAGGAAGCTGCACAAGGCGACGAGAGGGAACGTGGAACGATACAGGCAGGCTCGGAATCGGCAGGTCGCGGTCTTCAAGCTTAAGAAGCGCCAGCAAGAAGACCGAGATTGCGCGGAAATGGAGCAGCTATTCCGAGCTAACGAAACGCGGAAGTTTTACGAGAAGGTAAATCGGTCCCGCAAAGGCTTCGTGCCGCGAGCCGATGTGTGCAGGGACAACGAGGGAAACCTGATCGTAAACAAAAGCGAGGTGTTGGACAGGTGGAAGCAGTACTTCAACGAGCATCTCAATGGCGATGAAGCGGACGGAGACGGCGTTGGAGTCAACCTTGGAGCGCCCGCAGCTGATGAACAGTTTCCAGCACCTGATCTGGAGACGGTGAAGAGGGAGATCAGGAAGCTGAAGAACAACAGAGCTGCCGGCAAGGATCGGTTACCCGGTGAGCTCTTCAAATATGGAGGAGAGAAACTGGCGAGGGCGCTTCACTGTGTGATCTCCAAGATCTGGGAGGAGGAGAAGCTACCGGAGGAGTGGATGGATGGTGTCGTGTGCCCCATCTACAAAAAGGGCGATAAGCTGGACTGCGGCAACTACCGCGGCATCACGCTTATCAACGCGGCCTACAAAATCCTCTCCCAGATCCTCTGCCGTCAGCTGTCACCCCATGCAAGGAGGTTCGTGGGGCCCTACCAAGCGGGCTTCACTGGCGCGCGCGCCACCACGGACCAAATATTTTGTCTCCGACAGATCCTCGAGAAATGTCGTGAGTACAACGTGCCCACACATCACATCTTTATCGACTTCAAGGCGGCCTATGATACAGTCGACCGCGAGCAGCTATGGCAGATTATGCACGAGAACGGGTTTCCGGCTAAACTGACTCGACTGATCAAGGCTACCTTGGATGGTGTGATGTGTCACGTGCGTGTTTCGGGGGATTTAGCGGAACCCTTTGGATCACGCCGAGGGCTGCGGCAAGGTGATGGCTTATCCTGTGCGCTGTTTAACATCGTCCTTGAGGGCATTATTCGAAGGGCGGGCATTGACACGAGTGGCACGATCATGAACAGGTCCTACCAGCTGCTTGCTTTTGCCGATGACATCGACATTGTGGCAAGAAACCTGGAGACGGTGAAGGATGTCTACACCCGACTGAAGGTACAAGCAAGGCGTGTAGGACTTGGCATGAATACGACGAAGACGAAGTACATGAGAGGAAGGGGTTCGAAGGACGTTGGCCCCCCATGTCTCACCCCTCTAGCTGTGGATGATGATGAGTTGGAGGAGGTGAGCGAGTTCGTGTACTTGGGATCGCTGGTAACCGCCGACAACGACACCAGCAAAGAGATCCGGACTCGTATTTTTGCCGGGAATCGTGCGTACTTCGGATTACGGAAGACTCTCACATCAGATCGAGTGCAACGCCGCACGAAGCTGACGATGTACAAAACACTGATTAGACCGGTAGTCCTCTATGGCCACGAGACTTGGACGATGCGGCAGGAGGACGAACGTGCCCTTGGAGTTTTCGAACGGAAGGTGCTACGAACGATCTACGGTGGAGTGCAGGTGTCTGACGGAGTGTGGCGAAGACGCATGAACCACGAACTGCACGCGTTTCTTGAAGAACCGACCATCGCCACCCAGGCGAAGATCGGGAGGCTCAGGTGGGCCGGCCATGTCGCCCGAATGGACGAGAGCCAGCCTGTCAGACTGCTTTTTGACCGCGCTGAACCAGCTGGCGGTACAGGCAGAAGAGCAGGGAAACCGCGCGCACGGTGGGGAGATCAAGCGAATGGTGATATCCGGAAGATCTGTAACCTGGGAAATTGGAGAGTAGCAGCTCAAGATCGAGAAAGATGGAAGCGTCTTCTTGCTACAGCACGCGTACCTGGTGCGCTATGCTGATTGGTATGGTATGTATGGTAAAAGTGGCCAGGAAAAGTTAGGGTCAGATCGCTAATTATGTCGTTCTTCTGCCTGAAGAAAACCTTCAGGGAGAAGGTTTTTCTCTTTGGTTTCTTCTCAGCAAACCACGCGGCGATCTTCGCCGGCCCGAACTCCGGACAGCATCTACCGGAGCGCGCGATCATCTGTAGCGTCGGACAGCACCTGCTCGCTGACCACGTGGTGCACGCGAGGACGTCGACAAGCCCGTAGGAAACCACAGCCACGGTTTCCGAGCTAAGGGCGCAGCCTGCAGGGGAAATCCAGTTTCGACTGGTCGCCTGCCCGACAAAGTGATTTACGGTCACTCCGCAGGGGTGCGTACTTCACGTCTGGTAGTGGTCTACCCGTAGGGGCGCGCCAAAACCCCGAGCAAAAGGGAACCACCGGCGGCTGTAAAATCTTGGGGATCCACTGCTTGCGAGCAGCGATCGCGATCGTCACCGGACGGGTGCGATCCATTTGACGTCCTCCACCTTCTACGCCGACGCGCGCACTTGGGCATCATCCGCAATCCGCACACACGCACGAACTCAAGCTCGACACACACGTGTACGCCATCTTATCGTGTGACAAGACTCCGCAGCGCCATCAACATCCTGCTGGAGCAAACCCGGTCGCACTGCCTTGCGACATTTCACCTCGTGCTTCACGCCAGCTACAACCACGTGGGGGACAAACAACTACCACGATCAACCTCGTCTTCGAGAAAACGCTCGGACATTCCAGCCTCGTGGGTTTTCAACATCAACACGCGGGACAAGCCGCGAGTGCCATCTACAACCACGTGGCGGTCGACGACCACCTCTTCACCTGCGAAGTCCGTCGGGAAGCGTTCGGACGCTCCAGGCCACGTGTTTCACCTGCGGGACCAACCGGTCTCGTCGCCAACATCTGGGCGGTGATCGACATCACCCGATCGCCATCGAAGGCCGTCGTCAAGCGCAGAGCCGCTCCGGCCACGTGATCATCTCTTCGTCCTGCACGTAGTCATCTGACGACAAGACGCCGAACAGCAGACGGCGCACGCAGCTGTGGGGTTCACCCGCGTTCCTGCCAGCGGCTGCACGAGCATCGAGCGGCCGCGTGAACATCAACAGCACGAGCGGCAGCGAGAAGAACGACAAGCGAAAAATCAGGTCAGATTAGCTAGATTAAGCTCCCCAAGTCGTCCCTGATGCATTTTGCCAGGGCAAATAAAATCATGTTCATTCCCCAAGTACAGTTTGTTTATTCGTTGCATTATTGACTGCAATTTGGTTTTGGCTTTTAAATTCGATTTTGCTGTAGATTTTTGGGTTTCTTTGCCGTTGTACATTTGCGATTGTTCCATAACCCGCCCTGAGCAGAACTAGTCGGGCTCGTAACAGACCTTCCGCAGTGTGGCGATCGGGGCCACACTGGCGCAAAAGCGGGAGTGTTTCAAGAAGGGTAGTGTGTTGGCATTGGGTATTTCTTCCTGCAGAACCTGGCCGAGGAAGGTTGGCATTTCTGTATCGTATTGGTTCTCCTCCACCTCGGTTCAGCTTGCTGCGCATCGTACGACTCCCGTACTGTTACATTTGGCGCCCAACTATCGGATTTTTTTTGTAATTTTTTTTTGAATTCCCGTAAATTTTTCGGAAATTTTCTTCACGCATTCGTGATATTTTTTTGTAGATTTAATTGGTTCTCTGAAATTTCAGATTTTCATTTACCGCTATCGCTACCGTTTATTTAGATAATTATTATCTAATTTACTTAGTTCTATCCCTAAAATCTTCTTTCCTTTTTTCCTTTTCATTATTTTTCTCTCTAATTAGCAGAATATTTAATTTTTGAATTTGTTTTGCGCGTTTAGTGTTTTTTGCTTTACATATTTAATCACTACTTATAGTTAATCATTTAGTAGCACATTTTCAATCAAGATGTACGATTACAGTGCTGATGAGTTAGAACACGATGAGGTGATTTACGAGCTTTTGCTCAGAGGTGTCCAAATTTATGATAATACACCTAAAGAAAACTTAGTTCGAACACTGCGCGCAGCATTGCAAGATGATAGAAAACATCGACCGTTTTACCAATCAAATCAAACTTTTTTCGGTGAACTAAAAGTAGTCAAAAAGAAAATAGCAGAGATTAGTACAATGCTAGCGCTTAAACCTGAGCACAAACTTCGATCGCGACTTATTCACTTGAAATTTCGTATTCTGCGGTTGACAACAAACCAAGAAGCGTGCAGAGATTTGAAGCACAAATTTGTTAACGATATCGATAAATGGCTAAACATGTACTTTCCTGGCAAGAAGAAGAACACGATTACAGAGGCGACATCAAACCAGGTTCAGCAAGAATCTGTTACCGTTACGACATCAGCAATCCATTTTGCTAACCATCGCTTATGGTTGCAAATAGGAGTAGGGTTTATTGCTATAAATTAACGATTTAACTTGTTAGTAGGGCTTTAAGAATTAGGGATGTTTGTGTTGTTTTGTTTAAAATGATTTGTCATTCGTTAAAATTAAAAGATTAATTCACAAACATATTACAACAGAGCACAGTTTAGGAAAAAGATCAAATAAAGCACACGTTACTCGCGAACCGAAGGGAACCATATTTGTAAAAACACTATAACAGCACACACGTTGGGGGTATACATCGTGACCCAAAAAGGGAGATTGCCAGTTGGATTAAGGGCATGCATGGGAGAAGGAAAAAGGGAATAAAAGAGGTTTTGTGGCGAGAGCGAGCCAACAATCGATCTTGGGTTCACTGATTAGGCCTTTTCCACACCAACTACTGATCGAACCACATCGTCATCCCGTCATCAAGTGATCAAGTGCAAATCTATATCTACTGCGTTGTGAGAAGTGGAAAAGTTGCTTCCACTGGAGAAAGCAATTGTATCAGGTATAATTAACAAACTATAAACCCCAAGTGTGATCCCCAAATTCCTGGCCAGCTCGCTAACCTCTCCCTTCTACGTGCACGGTTGGTCCCTCAGGGCCCGTAATTACCAATTTGAGTCCACGATAGCACGTTCGTTGGACCAAAAGCCCACGCGGTCAAGCACCTTGCCCAGAAGGGCAGACCGGACTCTAGAAGCTGCGCGAACAGCGCCGTCGTCGGATAGCCTCGTCCCGCCGTTGGCAGGACGACCGACGCATCCCAAGCTGTTGGTGGATCGCTTGCCTAGGAAACCGCATGTACCTCGGCGACAAAGGCGATCACCCACGAGGTCCAGGTAGCAGCTCGACGACCGGCGATTGGCGACAGCACGTACGCCGCCGGTGACACCCAACAACGCCAGTTTCGGCCCCACCGTAGCCGAAAGACCGCCACGAGTTCCAGCAAGCGGCCTCGAGAAGGCCAAGTTCAGCCGACGACGAAGCGCACGTGGCATCGTGCACCGTTCACCACAACTCCAGCACCAGGCCATCCAGATCGCCGAGAACGGCTGACTTCGCACCGCACGTGGCCTCCCACCGGCCAACCACAGAAGCCGCCATCTTCAAGAAGCCTCCAGCATGCCCCCCGCAACACACACACACACGCCCACAGTGAGTAAAATAAAAACCGTCTAAAAGTGATTATTACAGGGTTTGTCCTTTTGATTATCCGAGCCGCCTTGCAAATTAGAGCTCCTTGCTTTGAAAACCACGCCAGTCGCGCAAAAGAGGCCCCGAGCCCACCCCTGTCCGGTCGTGGCTCTAAGACCAACCGGCAGGGGCGTCTTAAGGGCCTCCTGGCCCAGAGGGTACGTTGTCCCGTAGTAATAAATGGCGCCCAACTAAAGATAATTAAAGGTAATCAAGAGGTCAAACACAGTTCGCAGCAAGTGTGCTAGGAGGTTTAGGTATTTTTTTTTACGCAATTTTTTGAAGACTCTGTTGAGGGAATGCTGTGTTGGCGCGGTTTCATCAACATTTGCTTTGTTTCAATAGTCAAGGCTGATTGTTAGTGCGCGAACGTTATTGAAAGTTCTCATTGGTTGAATTGAACAGCAAATACCGGGAGAATTACAAGAAAAGTTGATGTTTTTTATAATTACTGGGTCTTGATACACCAACTAAACAGAATATTGAATTATTCAGGATTTACTGTGTTTTTTTATATTTGTGCTTAGAATGAAGCTCCAAGAAAATTTCATGTTGTAGAGACATTTTTTTCTATTTTTGTATATTTTTGTTTCGCTTTTGAATATTAATATTAATCAAGCATTCTTTCTCTCTTAAATTTCTAGGTTTACAATTTTGTATATATTAAAAGATCAACATGGAATTACAAAAGTTATATTACAATATGGATGTGTCTCATTTGGCAATTGATGAAATTGAGCATGAATTGTATGTACGGAAAATTTCGTTTAAATCGAATGAACTTGAGAGTACCAAGCGAAGAAGATTGAAGGAAGTAATGAAAAATGAAAGGGAAACAAACAGTTTCAAAGCTTGCAACTCGTGGAGAACACTTCCCGAGGAAATTACTTTGATAAAATCAAAACTTCTTGTCATAACAGGATTATTGGAAAATCCTAAAACACCGGCTCTTCAAAGAATAAAATTGAAAACAAAATTAATTCATTACCGAGTGCGTATTTTTCTGGCAACAAAAGCTTTCAGCGCTCATAAATATGCTTCGCAACTAGAAACTTTGGGTAAACAGGCAAGTAAAATTTACGTTACACACTTTCCGGACGAAACAGGATCGGAAGAGGTTCCGGAGAGCCAGGACAAGCTCGATGAGGATGTGGCGAAAGCCCTGGAAGAGGTACGTAACGAGATCGAGATCATGAATGAATCTGTTGTGGGAGTGGAATTAGACAGTGAAAAGGGTTTGGAATCGGTTGGAAGTGAGAAGACAGCGGATTTTCAAAAAGAGATTCAGGAAGTTGAAGTTCGCAAGAAAAGTCTGATTGAAATGCTTGAACAGTTTGAAACAACGGAAAATTTGGAAGGAAATAAGGTGATTGAAAATTTGAAGTCATTTGTACAAGAAACTTCTGAACAACAAAAAGCTATGCGGGAACAACAGATTGAAGAAGAAAATCGCAAACTTAAGGAGATTGAGGAAAACATGAACAGAAAAATTAGGTTGGAACAACTTTTGGTAAAACTTAATGATCATTTAAAAATTGCTGAGTCAAAACCGACCAAACAAATTGATTTTCCAAAGAAAACTGATCCTGGCGAAAATTCAAAAAATCGTCAGTATGATTCAGAATTCGATTTTGATTTGGACTGCTTTTCACAGTCTTCGAGTGACGACAGTTCGTCCAAGAGTAGCTCAGATATCAGTACTGCCGCGAAACGGAAGTACCTGAAACGAGCGAAGAAGAAGAGGAGCGGAAGGGGAAAGTCCAGGTCCAAAGTAAAGGGAAGAAAACACCAAAAGCAAAAAGTTAGTTTTTCTGGGACAAGTGATAGTGTTCAGTCTACTGATAGTGAATCGTCTAGCTCTTCAAGCTCTTTCAGCACTTCAAGCACTTCTAGTTCGAGTTCTGATTCTTCGTCAGACTCGAGATCAGCTAGAAGAAAGAACAAAAAGCATAAGAAATCCAAGAAGAAACACTATCATCTTAAACGGATCCCTGTTTCGGAATGGAGACTAAAATACGACGGAAAAGATCAAGGGCGGAAGCTTTCAGAATTTTTGAAGGAAGTTAAGATGCGTCAAAAGGGAGAGAAAATTACGGACAAGCAGTTGTTCCAAAGTGCACTTCATTTATTCTCTGGTCGTGCTAAGGACTGGTTTATGGAGGGTTTTGAAAACAAGGATTTTCGAAAATGGTCGGAACTTAAAAAGGAGCTTAAACGTGAATTTTTGCCACCAGATTTGGATTTCCAGACAGAAGTTCAGGCGTCCAATCGACGACAAGCTCGGGGAGAGAAATTTGGTGATTATTTTCGTGATATGCAGAAATTATTTCAATCTATGACCAAACCGATGTCGGACAGGCGTAAATTTGAGATTATTTGGCGCAACATGAGATATGATTATAAAAATGCTCTCACCGCAGCAAGAATTAAATCTTTGTCTAAATTAAAGAAATACGGTCGTATTCTCGACGAAAATAACTGTAACTTGTTTCAAAAACCGGTCGATGCTTCATCCCGACCAAAACAACAATATGTTAATGAGATCATAACTTCTGGAAACCCGAAACAAAAGCAAGGTTCCAACAATTCTTACAACAACTCCAAAGTTTTTAGCAAAACAAAACCGAAAGCGGGTGGAAAAGAGGAAGAAGACAAGTTCGAGCGCTCTAACCAGGAAAAGGGAGGAAAGTTTAAACCAAGGGATAAAGAAGAAGCTGATGCAATGGAAGGGACAGCTGCAGGCACGATGCAAGCATTGGTTGACCGATACAAGCGTCCACCGCTAGGAACATGCTATAATTGTGGTCGTCATGGGCATCATTATTCAGATTGTTCGGACAAGCGTGGAAATTTTTGTCGTATTTGTGGTTTTCCTGATGTACACACCACCAAATGCCTATTCTGTCAAAAAAACGGACAGAATTCAGCCTGAAGAGGCAGGTTGGATCTGCCGCTGAAAATCCTCCTACTTCCGGGATAGTCACACAAGAGATGTTGTCAAGTGGGTTTAGAATGTTTTCAGCTGACGATTATTGCTCGGAGAAAAATGTAGAGGAATTGTTTATCAGACTGGAGGGGGATAATCGGCCATTTGCAAAAGTATGCGTTCTAGGAAGAGAATTGATTGGGCTATTGGATAGTGGAGCGCAAAGGACAGTGTTAGGGTATGGGTGCAAAAAGCTTTTGAGGGAGTGGAAATTAAAAATTTTCCCCGCGGAGATCGCCTTGAAGACTGCTTCGGGATCGCAAGTGGAGGTGGAAGGTTGCGTTCATTTACCTGTAACGTTCAACAATGAAAACAAGATTATTTCAGCCCTCGTGGCACCAAAATTGAAACAAAAGTTGATTTTAGGCTATGATGACTTCTGGAAGGCGTTCAGAATTCAGCCCGGAGTCCAATCAATAGGTTGTATTGAAAAGGTAGATTTAACAAATATTTCGAGGGTTGATGAAATTTGCACGGAAGACGAACAAGAAGAGGAGATAGTCGAGATTCTCAATGACTTGCAAAAAGCCCAATTAGAGTCAATTAAAGAGTTGTTTAAAGTTGCAGTTGATGGGGAGACACTTGAAACGACTCCTCTGATCACGCACAAAATTGATCTCAAACCAGAGTTTGTCAATGCACCACCTGTCAGAATAAACCCATATCCAACATCACCTGAACTCCAAAAGAAGATTAATCACGAACTTGATAATATGATTAAACTGCAAGTGATCGAGCCTAGTAGGAGTGACTGGTCTTTAAGCACAGTGCCGGTAATCAAACCTACGGGAGAAGTGCGTCTGTGTTTGGACGCCCGTCGTTTGAATGATCGGACAGTGAGAGACGCTTACCCCCTCCCACACCAAGATCGGATATTGAGCAGACTGAGTTCATGTAAATTCTTATCAACGATTGATTTAACAAAAGCATTTCTACAAATACCACTGGACCCAGCCTCGCGAAAATATACTGCTTTCTCGGTGTTGGGACGGGGATTGTTTCAGTTCTGCCGGCTCCCGTTCGGTCTAGTAAATAGCCCAGCGACCTTGGCTCGCTTGATGGACGGAGTGCTGGGGTTTGGGGAACTGGAACCGAACGTATTCGTTTACCTCGACGATATCGTGGTAGTAAGTGAAACGTTCGAAGCGCATCTCTCACTGCTGTCCGAAGTAGCACGACGTTTGAAACTAGCTAATCTTTCGATAAATATCAACAAGTCTAAATTTTGTGTGAGTGAGCTTCCTTATCTGGGTTACATACTCACACCAGAAGGATTGCGTCCCAACCCAGAGAGAATAGAGGCAATTTTGAACTACGAGCGACCAAACTCTCTGCGCTCATTGCGGCGATTTTTGGGAATGGCGAATTATTATCGGCGCTTTATTCCCCATTTCTCTGACATGTCAGCAGCATTAACCGATCTTCTCAAGAAGAAGCCCAAATCCCTTATTTGGAACCCAAAGGCGGAAACATCGTTTTTGCAATTAAAAGAGAGCCTTATCGCAGCACCTGTCCTCGCGAACCCAAATTTTGACTTGCCCTTTCAGATTCAATGTGACGCGAGTGATACTGCGATAGCGGCGATTCTCACACAGGAACACTTCGATGGAGAGAGAGTGGTAGCTTATTTTTCTCAAAAGCTCTCTCCCGCGCAACAAGCTTACGCCGCATCTGAAAAAGAAGGTTTGGCTGTGTTATCAGCAATTGAAAAATTTCGTCCATATATTGAAGGAACACATTTTATTGTCGTGACGGATGCCTCAGCACTCACGCACATAATGAAAGGAAAGTGGCGAACCTCATCTAGATTGAGTCGATGGAGCATAGAATTACAGGGTTATGATCTGGAAATTCGACACCGGCGCGGAAAGGACAATGTTATCCCTGATGCATTGTCGCGCTCGTTGGAGATTTCTTTGCTAGAAGAGGATGGAGACGCATGGTATTCCATGATGTACAACAAAGTACTTGCGTCTCCAGATGAACATATTGACTTCAAAGTAGAGGAGGGAAAGCTTTTTAACCCGTATAGGCCTGGGTGAAATTGGAATCACTAAAATGGCCATAACTCAGCGAAAACTCAACCAATTTACATACTTCTTTATTAGTTGGACTCGTTAGAATGTCTATTTTCCGAAAATGACCCGCAGAACCCGGAAATGTTCCGGTGGCCGGAGATATTCCGGTGGGTCACTGGGTCAAACAGGGTCAAAAATGGCAATTTTTGGGTCCCGCACTATTTTGTTGATAGAAATCTTGGAAAAAACACATTTTTTCATGTTACGATCTTTGTTCTGCCAACAGACAATACTGACCAATGATTTTGCACCACCGGGGATGTTCCGGATTGAGCGGGCAGGTTCCCTACCCCGGGGGAACCGGTCAAGGGACGGTCAGAAATAAAACTATTTCTATCATGGCAATATGGGTGTCAAAGTTCATCATTTTCAAAATCAAGCTCATCTTTGATCCCCAAAACCACTTTTGGACCGATCTGGCCACTTTGGGACCGGTTCCCGGTACTCCAGTGAAATCCGGAATAAGGCAAATTACGGGAATATTTCTGAACAATTTTGACTGGGCAATATGGGAGTCAAAGTTCATCATTTTCAAAACAAAGCTCATCCATGATCCCCAGAACCACTTTTGGATCGATCTGGCCACTTTGGGACCGGTTCCCGGTACTCCGGTGGAACCCTGAATATGGCAAATTACGGGATTATTTCTGTATAATTTTGACTGGGCAATATGGGTGTCAAAGTTCATCATTTTCAAAACAAAGCTCATCCATGATCACCAAAACCACTTTTGGACCGATCTGGCCACTTCGGGACCGGTTCCCGGTACTCCGGTGGAACTCGGAATATGGCAAATTACGGGATTATTTCTGTATCATTTTGGCATGGCAATATGGATGTCAAAGTTCATCATTTTCAAAATCAGGCTCATCTATGATCCCCAAAACCACTTTTGACCGATCTGGCCACTTTGGGACCGGTTCCCGGTACTCCAGTGAAATCCGGAATATGGCAAATTACGGGATTATTTCTGAACAATTTTGACTGGGCAATATGGGTGTCAAAGTTCATCATTTTCAAAATTTAGCTCATCCATGATCCCCAGAACCACTTTTGGATCGATCTGGCCACTTTGGGACCGGTTCCCGGTACTCCGGTGGAACTCGGAATATGGCAAATTACGGGATTATTCCTGAATAATTTTTGACAGGGATATGGATGTCAATGTTCATCATTTTCAAAATCAAGCTCATTTATGATCCCCAAAACCACTTTTGGACCGATCTGGCCACTTTGGGACCGGTTCCCGGTACTCCGGTGGAACTCGGAATATGGCAAATTACGGGATTATTTTTGACAGGGCAATATGGATGTCAATGTTCATCATTTTCAAAATCAAGCTCATTTATGATCCCAAAACCACTTTTGGACCGATCTGGCCACTTTGGGACCGGTTCCCGGTCCGGTGGAACTCGGAATATGGCAAATTACGGATTATTCCTGAATAATTTTGACAGGGCAATATGGATGTCAATGTTCATCATTTTCAAAATCAAGCTCATTTATGATCCCCAAAACCACTTTTTGACCGATCGCCACTTTGGGACCGGTTCCCGGTACTCCGGTGGAACTCGGAATATGGCAAATTACGGATTATTCCTGAATAATTTTTGACAGGGCAATATGGATGTCAAAGTTGATAATTTTCAAAACCAAGCTCATACATAATTTCCAAAACCACTTTTGGATCGATCTGGCCACATTGGGACCGGTTCCCGGTACTCCGGTGGATCTCGGAATATGGCAAATTACGGGATTATTTCTGAATAATTTTGACAGGGCAATATGGATGTCAAAGTTCATCATTTTCAAAATCAAGCTCATTTATGATCCCCAAAACCACTTTTGGACCGATCTGGCCACTTTGGGACCGGTTCCCGGTACTCGGTGGAACTCGGAATATGGAAAATTACGGGATTATTCCTGAATAATTTTTGACAGGGCAATATGGATGTCAATGTTCATTATTTTCATAATTTAGCTCATCTATGATCCCAAAACCACTTTTGGACCGATCTGGCCACTTTGAGGCCGGTTCCCGGTACTCGGTGGAACCCGGAATATGGCAAATTAGGGATTATTTCTGAATAATGATGAACTTTGACATCCATATTGCCATGCCATAAATTATACAGAAAAATCCCGTAATTTGCCTTATTCCGGGTTCCACGGAGTACCGGGAACCGGTCCCAAAGTGGCCAGATCGGTCCAAAAGTGGTTTTGGGGATCATGGATGAGCTTGATTTTGAAAATGATGAACTTTGACATCCATATTGCCCAGACAAAAAATATTCAGAAATCATCCCGTAATTTGCCATATTCCGGATTTCACTGGATGGAGTACCGGGAACCGGTCCCAAAGTGGCCAGATCGGTCTAAAAGTGGTTTTGGTGATCATGGATGAGCTTTGTTTTGAAAATGATGAACTTTGACTTCCATATTGCCCAGTCAAAAATTGTTCAGAAATAATCCCATAATTTGCCTTGTTCCGGGTTCCACCGGAGTACCGGGAACCGGTCCCAAAGTGGCCAGATCGGTCCAAAAGTGGTTTTGGGGATCATAGATGAGCTTGATTTCGAAAATGATGTACTTTGACATCCATATTGCCCTGTCAAAATTATTCAGAAATAATCCCGTAATTTGCCATATTCCGAGATCCACCGGAGTACCGGGAACCGGTCCCAATGTGGCCAGATCGGTCAAAAAGTGGTTTTGGGGATCATAAATGAGCTTTGTTTTGAAAATGATGAACTTTGACATCCATATTGCCCTGTCAAAATTATTCAGAAATAATCCCGTAATTTGCCATATTCCGAGTTCCACTGGAGTACCGGGAACCGGACCCAAAGTGGCCAGATCGGTCCAAAAGTGGTTTTGGGGATCATAGATGAGCTAAATTATGAAAATGATGAACATTGACATCCATATTGCCCTGACAAAAATTATTCAGGAATAATCCCGTAATTTGCCATATTCCGAGTTCCACCGGAGTACCGGGAACCGGTCCCAAAGTGGCCAGATCGGTCCAAAAGTGGTTTTGGGGATCATAAATGAGCTTGATTTTGAAAATGATGAACATTGACATCCATATTGCCCTGTCAAAAATTATTCAGGAATAATCCCGTAATTTGCCATATTCCGAGTTCCACCGGAGTACCGGGAACCGGTCCCAAAGTGGCCAGATCGTTTCAAAAGTGGTTTGGGGATCATAAATGAGCTTGATTTTGAAAATGATGAACTTTGACATCCATATTGCCCTGTCAAAATTATTCAGGAATAATCCCGTAATTTGCCATATTCCGGATTTCACTGGAGTACCGGGAACCGGTCCCAAAGTGGCCAGATCGGTCCAAAAATGGTTTTGGGGATCATAAATGAGCTTGATTTTGAAAATGATGAACTTTGACATCCATATTGCCCTGTCAAAAATTATTCAGAAATAATCCCGTAATTTGCCATATTCCGGATTTCACTGGGTACCGGGAACCGGTCCCAAAGTGGCCAGATCGGTCTAAAAGTGGTTTTGGGGATCATAAATGAGCTTTGTTTTGAAAATGATGAACTTTGGCTTCCATATTGCCCTGTCAAAAATTATTCAGGAATAATCCCGTAATTTGCCATATTTCGGGTTCCACCGGAGTACCGGGAACCGGTCCCAAAGTGGCCAGATCGGTCCAAAAGTGGTTTTGGGGATCATAAATGAGCTAAATTATGAAAATGATGAACATTGACATCCATATTGCCCTGTCAAAAATTATTCAGGAATAATCCCGTAATTTTCCATAATCCGGGTTCCACCGGAGTACCGGGAACCGGTCCCAAAGTGGCCAGATCGATCCAAAAGTGGTTCTGGGGATCATGAACGAGCTAAATTTTGAAAATGATGAACTTTGACACCCATATTGCCCAGTCAAAAATTGTTCAGAAATAATCCCGTAATTTGCCATATTCCGGATTTCACTGGAGTACCGGGAACCGGTCCCAAAGTGGCCAGATCGATCCAAAAGTGGTTTTGGGGATCATAGATGAGCTTGATTTTGAAAATAATGAACTTTGACATCCATATTGCCATGCCAAAAATTATACAGAAATAATCCCGTAATTTGCCATATTCCGAGTTCCACCGGAGTACCGGGAACCGGTCACGAAGTGGCCAGATCGGTCCAAAAGTGGTTTTGGTGATCATGGATGAGCTTTGTTTTGAAAATGATGAACTTTGACACCCATATTGCCCAGTCAAAATTATACAGAAATAATCCCCTAATTTGCCATATTCCGGGTTCCACCGGAGTACCGGGAACCGGTCCCAAAGTGGCCAGATCGATCCAAAAGTGGTTCTGGGGATCATTGATGAGCTTTGTTTTGAAAATGATGAACTTTGACTCCCATATTGCCCAGTCAAAAATTGTTCAGAAATATTCCCGTAATTTGCCTTATTCCGGATTTCACTGGAGTACCGGGAACCGGTCCCAAAGTGGCCAGATCGGTCCAAAAGTGGTTTTGGGGATCAAAGATGAGCTTGATTTTGAAAATGATGAACTTTGACACCCATATTGCCATGATAGAAATAGTTTTATTTCTGACCGTCCCTTGACCGGTTCCCCCGGGGTAGGGAACCTGCCCGTTCAATCCGGAACATCCCCGGAGGTGCAAAATCATTGGTCAGTATTGTCTGTTGGTAGAACAAAGATCGTAACATGAAAAAATGTGTTTTTTCCAAGATTTCTATCAACAAAATAGTGCGGGACCCAAAATGGCCATTTTTGACCCTGTTTGACCCAGTGACCCACCGGAATATCTCCGGCCACCGGAACATTTCCGGGTTCTGCGGGTCATTTTCGGAAAATAGACATTCTAACGAGTCCAACTAATAAAGAAGTATGCAAATTGGTTGAGTTTTCGCTGAGTTATGGCCATTTTAGTGATTCCAATTTCACCCAGGCCTATACGGGTTAAGTTCATTCCTGCGCAAACCGAAGTGCTCGATTATAGATTCGAGTGGAAATTATGCGTACCAGAGAGGATGAGAGAGGATATCCTACGAAAAGAGCACGAGGAGTCTTTGCACGTTGGATATGAGAAACTTTTGGAGAAATTGAGAGCGAGATATTTTTGGCCAAAGTTAGCATTTTCGGCCCGTAAATACATAGAAAAATGTAGAATTTGTAAGGAATGCAAACCCACAAATACATCACAACACCCAACAATGGGGACCGCGCGTTTAGCTACAAAGCCTTTTCAAATACTTGCAATTGATTTTATCCAGTCGCTTCCGAGGTCTAAAACGGGAAACATGCACTTACTGGTTCTATTAGATTTGTTCTCGAAGTGGACCGTTTTGGTTCCCGTGAAAAAAATCTGTGCCAGTTTGGTTGTAAAGATACTTGAGGAACAATGGTTTCGTCGCTACTCAGTTCCCGAGATTCTGATAAGCGATAATGCGACCAGCTTCCACAGTAACGAATTTAAAGATTTTTTGCAAAAGTATCAGGTGCAGCATTGGGCCAACTCCAGACATCATAGTCAGGCCAATCCTGTTGAGCGCCTGAACCGAAGCATTAATGCTTTAATTCGAACGTATGTCAAACAAGACCAGCGTCTTTGGGACAGCAAGATTTCACAAGTTGAGTACACGATCAATAACACGTGGCACTCTTCTACGGGATTTACGCCGTATAAAATATTGTATGGGCATGAAATAATTTCCACAGGAGAGGAGCATCGGCGAGATGCAGATGCGTCCGAAATATCTGATAATGAAAGAATTGAAACAAAGTTAAAAGTTGATCGAAATATTTATGATTTGGTTTACAAAAACCTAGTAAAAGCACACGAGAAGAGCGAAAGAGCGTACAATCTTCGGTTCCGCAAGCCTGCCCCGGTGTACCAGGTGGGACAGAAGGTTTTTAAGAGGAATTTTGCACTTTCTTCGGCTGGGGACGCCTACAACGCCAAACTGGGTCCGATGTACGTTCCATGTACAATCGTGTCAAGGCGGGGCACCAGTTCGTATGAATTGATTGATGAGCACGGTAAAAATTTGGGTATTTTCTCGGCAGCAGATCTCAAACCGGGAAATCCAGAGTAAGAAGAGCGAAAAGAATGCATTTTAAAACAATTTTTGCGTTGTTTTGTTGAAAAATGTAACATTTTACAAGTTTTAGAGCGTTTTTTGTGCTATTGTTTAGAACCACGTTGTGTCAGCAATAGTTTGTTAAAAATGTCTGATCATGATCAATCCTTTTGTCTGAAAAAGAAATAATTAGAAAGAGAAAGATAAAGCAAGTTTGATGATTGTTTTTTGTTTGAAAAGCCTTTTCTGGTTGAATGTCTCAGTGGAAAGGAGAATATAATTATAACAATGTATGATGAATTCTAGCGAGGCAGAAGTAAGATACAAGCAAAACAGATTAATGATAACAATAAAGGAAAATGAAATGCTTGAAATTGCTGTGCGTAGAAATTTTTGACTAGTCATTCTACCCTGCTGTGCAAAGATATTCCAAATTGATTAACTGAGTATACAAGAAAACCCGATTTCCTATTTCCATGTTAAAAGGAAAAGCTTGGAACGCATTCGAATCACAACATTGGGAAAATTTGCGGTAGTTCCTGAGAGAGAACGATCTTCTCTTCCTCAGAATGGTTTTCTGTTCTGGAATAGTGGGAGTAGAAAAGATCTAGTAATTGTTTTGAAAAGTAAATTCGTTGGAAAATATATTTTCTTATTATAAGATTAAACTATTTGCTGCTTCGACGAACGAATGTCAATTTTTGGTAAAGCCTAGTATATCGTTACCTGGCTGCTTCCCTGAGTCAGCCTTGATTCAGTTGCAGCTGTGTAAAAAAATTAATAAATATTTATAATATTTTTAATTTTTTTGGGGAGGAGTAGATGGTAGTGTTACCGTTACGACATCAGCAATCCATTTTGCTAACCATCGCTTATGGTTGCAAATAGGAGTAGGGTTTATTGCTATAAATTAACGATTTAACTTGTTAGTAGGGCTTTAAGAATTAGGGATGTTTGTGTTGTTTTGTTTAAAATGATTTGTCATTCGTTAAAATTAAAAGATTAATTCACAAACATATTACAACAGAGCACAGTTTAGGAAAAAGATCAAATAAAGCACACGTTACTCGCGAACCGAAGGGAACCATATTTGTAAAAACACTATAACAGCACACACGTTGGGGGGGTATACATCGTGACCCAAAAAGGGAGATTGCCAGTTGGATTAAGGGCATGCATGGGAGAAGGAAAAAGGGAATAAAAGAGGTTTTGTGGCGAGAGCGAGCCAACAATCGATCTTGGGTTCACTGATTAGGCCTTTTCCACACCAACTACTGATCGAACCACATCGTCATCCCGTCATCAAGTGATCAAGTGCAAATCTATATCTACTGCGTTGTGAGAAGTGGAAAAGTTGCTTCCACTGGAGAAAGCAATTGTATCAGGTATAATTAACAAACTATAAACCCCAAGTGTGATCCCCCAAATTCCTGGCCAGCTCGCTAACCTCTCCCTTCTACGTGCACGGTTGGTCCCTCAGGGCCCGTAATTACCAATTTGAGTCCACGATAGCACGTTCGTTGGACCAAAAGCCCACGCGGTCAAGCACCTTGCCCAGAAGGGCAGACCGGACTCTAGAAGCTGCGCGAACAGCGCCGTCGTCGGATAGCCTCGTCCCGCCGTTGGCAGGACGACCGACGCATCCCAAGCTGTTGGTGGATCGCTTGCCTAGGGAAACCGCATGTACCTCGGCGACAAAGGCGATCACCCACGAGGTCCAGGTAGCAGCTCGACGACCGGCGATTGGCGACAGCACGTACGCCGCCGGTGACACCCAACAACGCCAGTTTCGGCCCCACCGTAGCCGAAAGACCGCCACGAGTTCCAGCAAGCGGCCTCGAGAAGGCCAAGTTCAGCCGACGACGAAGCGCACGTGGCATCGTGCACCGTTCACCACAACTCCAGCACCAGGCCATCCAGATCGCCGAGAACGGCTGACTTCGCACCGCACGTGGCCTCCCACCGGCCAACCACAGAAGCCGCCATCTTCAAGAAGCCTCCAGCATGCCCCCCGCAACACACACACACGCCCACAGTGAGTAAAATAAAAACCGTCTAAAAGTGATTATTACAGGGTTTGTCCTTTTGATTATCCGAGCCGCCTTGCAAATTAGAGCTCCTTGCTTTGAAAACCACGCCAGTCGCGCAAAAGAGGCCCCGAGCCCACCCCTGTCCGGTCGTGGCTCTAAGACCAACCGGCAGGGGCGTCTTAAGGGCCTCCTGGCCCAGAGGGTACGTTGTCCCGTAGTAATAAATCAGAAGGAACACAAGAAGAAGCGGCAGGACTAGTAGAAGCAAATCAATCTAATCGGACTAGTGCGAACGAAGGGTCAGAAATCAGCCCGGACATTCATATGGTTCGTTCATTTGACCTGAATCAGAGTGGATCGAGTAGTTTCGCGAATTTAGAGACAAATGTCATCAATAATTACAACGCAAATCCTAATGCAAGCAGACCATTTTGGGACAGTAACCAACAGGCATCTAACATTAACAATCACCCCTCTGGTGCCATTCCAAGAATTCCGCAATTCGAGTTTCCGCCTCCTAACCCGCAGAGACAAGCACCTAATCAGATCCAAATTCCTCAGAATACAAACCCGAACAATCGCCCACCTGGTGATATTCGAAAAGATTCTCGTTATGATTTTCTTACAGACGCAGAAAGAGAGGCTTTGCAAACGATAATGAACGCGTCTTCAAATCCACCACTTCCGGTTTCAAACACCCAACCTTCAGTTGAAAACAACACCAGACACAACGCTTTTTCGTTAAACCATTCACAAAAATCAAAAGGCAACGCGATAAACCAGTCATCAGTACCCCAATTCCCACAACAACATCAAAACCCTCAGAAGAAAAATTTGCAACAACAACAACAATTTTCCCAACAACACCAATACTCCCAACCTCATCAACAATCCTCTCAGTTTTCCCAACAACAACAACACCCACAGCAACCAAATCAATTCCCTCCCCCTCAACTCCCCCAATCAGTCCCAATCGCGAATAACAACAATAGAAGAAACAATAACCAAGACAATAACAGATTCAATATGCATTCATTTAACCAGGTAGTAGACGAAATACAGTTTTCAAACACATCCACACTTAAACGACCAGCTGATGCGTTAAATAGCACACAACAGGGACAGCAACTTTCTCAAACAAACAACAACGACTTTCGTAATGAGATTAGAGCAATGATACAAGAAGTAGTCAGGGAATCAGTTCATGATTATTTCGGCAATTTAGAGTCGCTACCGACCCCAACCTTACCGCCTACACCAAACGTCGTTCCAGATCGCGTAAGACCCGAAATAAACAATAGAGCTCAACGCAATCCACCCGTGATCAACAACAATTTTCCATTCTTAAACAACAGCGTACCGAATGAGATACAAAATCCCGGTATTAACGCCGGAAACAGAAATTTTAATCAAGATCCTCAAGACCAAAATCAAAACAATTACCAGAACAACTACTTGAGAACAAAAATTGAACGTTGGCCCGTGCAGTTCAGTGGTGAGCATAGCACAAGATCGTTATCAGTTAGCGACTTTGTACGACAAGTTACAATCCTGGCGAACACAAACCAAATTAGTCAAGATCAACTTCTTCAAAAAGCATACCTGTTTTTCACAGGAGAGGCTCAAAAATGGTACTTTACGTATTGGGAAAAGTTTCAAACGTGGGATCATCTTGTTTATTACCTTAAACTTCAATACGAACATTCTAACAAAGACAATGATATCGAACATCAAATTCGCGAACGCAAACAACGTGGGAATGAAAAGTTTAGTTACTATCAGGCAGATATGGAAAGGCTTTTCCAAAATCTGTCGTATAAGATTGATGAAACACAAAAGTTGATAATCATTCATAACAACACAAAAATTTCTTACAAAAAAAGACTTCAATTGACCCCGATTAGTTCACTAGATCAGCTATCACAATACTGCTACAACTTCGACAGTCTCGAACCTGGGTTATTCCCTCAGCTCGGTTCGGGTAATCAAAGACTTTCTACAGTTAATCAAATTGATCAAACGAATTTAGACGAAGAATACGAAGAGTTCTCAGATGACGAGGTTAATGCACTTTACAAATCGAACAACAACAACAAATTCAAAAACCGAAACCAACATCAGAAAGTAAGAGAAGATAGGCCTGAGAGTTCAAATTTAGCACAGAAAACACCTGATTTGAGTATTTGCTGGAATTGTAAGCAAAGAGGACATTGGTATTCAAATTGCCTCGAACCAAGAAATGTATTTTGTTTCGCATGTGGTGAGCCATCGTTCACAATCAAGACTTGTCCAAATAAGCACAATTATCGTTCTTCTAGTCCAAAAAACTAAGCCCCGGGGCGACCCAGGAAGAATCCCTGCCGCCGTCCCAAGAATTCAACTATTTTAATCGCGTCTTTCAAATTAACACAAGTCCTTCTCGTTGCCCCCATGCAACGGTCGAGATCCTTCAAGAAAAAATTGTTGGTCTTTTAGATTCAGGTGCAAACATTACCGTTACAAATGCAATCGATCTTTTAGAACGATTGAATTTGAAAATTATCAAAAACCCTATTCGAGTTCAAGCAGCAAATGGTTCGCAACTTTCATGTTTAGGTTTCGCTTACATCCCATTCACATTCAACAACAGAACTACAGTTTTACCAACAACAGTAATACCAGAACTATCAAAAAGGTTAATTTTAGGCACAGATTTCTGGAAAGCATTCAATATTCAGCTGTCCATTGAGGGAAAGCCCATTCCAAATATTGATTTAGTTGAGAATTCTACCGATTCAGTCCACATTATCGAATACGACGACGATAACATTTGCTTTAATCTACAAGTAGACCCCTCGTTTCGCGGTCCTGTAGAGCCAACAACCAAAGACGAAAGTTTAGATATCCCATCCGTAGAAATTCCGGAACAGGACCTTACGAGACCAGAAGACGTAGTAACTGAACACATACTTTCTAACTCAGAAAAACTAAATTTGTTTGAGATAATTAAGAGGTTTCCGCGTACAGTCAATGGAAATATTAGGTTTTACACCGTGACGTCATTTGACAGCTCGTGTGCACTGTTTACATGGTCTTCGTCGATTATCGACGAATTTCTGCGAACAAAATCGACGACTGCATCGAACTGTGCTAAGTCCATGTAAACAGTGCACTCCTTTCTAACCTCCAAATCGAGTCGGCGTAAAACCTAATTGGTAGAACACATTTAATGCAACACCGAATTGTACTAACCAAAAGTTTAAATGAAATTAAACACAAAAAAGTACCTATTTACCCACTCTCGCCAAAGATCGAGAAAGAAGTGGATAAAGAGATAGAACGTTTAAGGAGCATGGATTTTATTGAGGAGTGCGAAAGCGACTTTCTTAACCCATTACTTCCAGTAAGAAAAGGTGAAAACAAATGGCGCTTATGCTTAGATGCTAGGAGGTTAAATTCATTCACTAGACGAGACGAGTACCCTTTCCCTAACATGTCCCAAATTTTGCACAGAATTGAAAAGTCGAAGTTTTTCACGACGATAGATTTGAAAGATGCTTATCATCAAGTTCTATTGCACCCAGATTCACGCGATTTAACTGCATTTCGTACACCAAAAGGGCTATTTCGATACAAAACAATGCCTTTCGGCCTGCTTAACAGCGGCGCAACATTAACTCGTTTGATGACAAAAGTTATTGGTTTCGATTTAAGTCCAAAAGTTTGGGTCTATTTAGACGACATTATAATAACATCAAATACGCTGCAAGAACATTTCGATTTGTTAGAAAAAGTTTCCGAACGCCTCAGAAAAGCAAAACTTACAATAAGTGTAGAAAAATCAAAATTTTGTCAAAAATCTGTTCGTTATTTAGGATTTGTTCTAAGCGAAGACGGAATCGCTGTCGACGCTTCCAAAATTCAACCAATACTTGATTACCCAGTACCATCAAGCGTTAAAGATATCCGGCGACTTTTAGGAGTCGCTGGGTTTTATCAAAAATTTATTGAAAATTACAGTGCGATAGTCACACCAATATCTGATTTACTCAAGAAGTCAAAAGGAAAATTTAATTGGACTGAACAAGCAGATCAGGCTCTTCTGGCGCTGAAATCCGCTCTAACCTCACCGCCGATCTTGGCCAATCCCAATTTCAGTGAATCTTTCACGATTGAAACTGATAGCTCCGATATCGCCGTTGGCGCAGTTTTGACGCAAACCTTGAATGGGAATCGTCGTTGCATTGCATACTATTCAAAAAAATTATCATCTGCACTGAAAAAGTACAGTGCGACAGAGCGTGAATGCTTAGGAGTTCTCATGGCAATTGACCACTTTCGTCCGTTCATTGAGGGTACAAAATTTACAATCATGACAGACGCGATGAGCTTAACTTTTCTAAAAACGATGTCCATCAACAGTAGATCACCCAGGCTGGCCCGTTGGTCAATGAAAATTCAAGACCTTGACGTAGATTTTGTGTACAAGAAAGGTAAAGAAAATATTACAGCTGACGCTTTGTCAAGATCATTAAATACAATTTCAACTCAGCTTCCTGATGCTCAATATGAAGAACTTCGTGATAATATCAAAAAATACCCTGATAAACACTCAGATTTCAAAGTTGTTAATAACAAGATTTTCAAATTTGTAACTAACGCTGGCAAGTCAGATGATCCGACATTTCGGTGGAAGTACTACCCAACAGTGACAGAAAGACCAACTATAATCCGCGAAACTCACGAGCAGGCCCATTTGGGATTCGAAAAAACGCTAAGCGTCATTCAGCAAAAGTTTTTCTGGCCGCGAATGAGTGCTGAAGTCCTCAGGTATTGTAGGAAATGTCTAATTTGCAAACGTTCTAAAGTAGCTAACATAAATCCAAACCCACCGTGCGGGAAGGAAAAGATCTGCCACAGGCCATGGGAAATGATTTCGATCGACTTTATAGGGCCATACCCTAGATCAAGAGCAGGTAACACTTATGCGTTAGTAGTCACAGATCACTTCTCAAAATTCACCTTAATTCAGGTCATGCGTTTTTTAGAACTTTACAACGTAGATCACTGGAACTTAGCTGTCTATCGACCGAGTCCTAATCCAACAGAGCGCGTAAACCGTGTGATAGTGGCAGCGATTAGGAGTTCCCTCGAAGGTAAAACACAAAAAGACTGGGACCAGGGCATCCAATCTATCGCAGCAGCAATTCGAAATAGCGTTCACGATAGCACCGGTTATTCACCATACTTCATCAATTTTGGTCGTAATATTATCAGTTCCGGCCTAGAATACGATCACCTTAGAGATAGTAACTCCGATTGCTCGTTCGATCCCGCGAAGTTAGGCAAAGATATTAAAAACCTTTACGAAGCAGTGCGAATCAACCTCAAGAAAGCGTACCAGCGATACGCAACAAATTACAATTTAAGATCAACAAGAAAAGTCGAGTTTAAGGAAGGCGAAACAGTCCTCAAGAAAAATTATTATCAGTCTGATAAAGCAGCTAATTTTAATGCAAAACTGGCCCCGAAGTACAGCGAAGCAATTGTTAAAAGACAAGTTGGCTCGAATACGTACGAGCTCTGGGATAAAGATTTGAAGAAGAGGCTCGGCGTTTTCCACTCGTCAGTACTGAAAAAGATCTAATAAAAAAAAGAAGAAACCAGCTTCTATCCAGCTGGCCCAAAAAGAACAATACATTTAAAAAAACAAGCTATGTCGACAATAGAAGCAATTTTCTAGGTCAACCAAAAGAAAATCAAAACAAAACACATTTATTGTTATCAGTTCCTCGCGAGATTCGTCTTCCCGAGCGATCCGCGACAGAGATAGATAGAGATCAATTTTATCTTCGTGCGTAATATAATTGTGAGAGTTTCGAATATAGAAATATCGATGTCGTTGTATATATTTTATTTAAATTTACTCATACTATCAAATTTTCCTCTACTTTGGCTGTTTCAAAATAATCTAGCAATAATCCATTCCATTATAATCAATATAATCTGTACAACAGAAAATCACAAATACAAATATAATCCCCTTTGTAGCAATAGTTCATTTTTTTTCATTTCATTTGTTTTGATCACTTTTTTCCATTTGCACCGTTGGTTGGCTGATAGTGCTCAAGCAAATGTATGTTTCAGTAGTAGATAGATCGTCGTATGTGAGACAGCAGAAGCGACGGCTTCTCGGATGATTAAGTTATGCTCGCAGAATGTATGAGATCGGTGCGCGCGCGAAATACTTTAGTTTATTTTGTTTTTTTTTTTCATTTAGGGTAAAAAAAAAATACTCGAACATTTTCGGGAATACGATTTACCGTTAGCGTTAAACTCTAGTACTAGTTAATACCAAATATATTTGGTGGACAAATTACCGTTTACTAAATCAATTAGTGTGTCATAGAATGGACCACGAAAAGCTCCAGAAATGTCTGGACATGCAATGATACGCAGAGTGTTCGTTACAGTATGCAAGGACAGGTGTTGAGGCAGCATAAAGTGTGTGATTTATGCTTTAGTTTTACTATAAGTCCATCCAACAAATAGCCATTTTGCAATAGAAATCCATTTATTTTTCAAGCCACTTCTATCTCTTTCTAACCCTTTTCTATCTATTACCGTTCTTTTTTTAATCTAATTATCGTTTTTTAATTTGCATTAAAAAAATATTTCAAACTTCAAAAAAATACATTTTTGAAATCATAAGCTGAATTCCAGCGAAAATTTTAATTTCCTTAAGAAATTAAAATTTTCTTATTTGAAATTGGGGGTAATGTAACCTTTACATACTGCGCTTCAGATCGAGGTGTTAGGAGAATCGATCTGATATCGTCTTGCCCGCCACTCGGCCTGACCCTGTGGGAAAATTTATCCTTGCCACACCCTGCCCATTTCGAAACGGTCATCACTAATACTTGCCGATCTACGATCTGCTACGTGGACCAATCACAACTGGACAACGCATCGATCTCCTTTGACCATCCGAGACGAGAGGGCTCGAGGCACGATCGATACGAAGGTCAAGTTCAATTGTGTCTCAACCGTGCGCGAGTACAAACCCTTGAACAAACCCGTCGAGCGAAAGTAAGTTTTGCGAGTCAGTGCGAAGAGCGATCGTTATCGCAGTGAAGGCTATCTTATAGCAGAGTGAGAACTTAGGCGACACCTGAATGGTCACTAAGCAAGCGAACTAGAGCGTTGCATGTGCTCTCGATAGGACTAACAGCAGTGAGTATTGTACGCTGTTCTAGAAATTTGACCCGCGAAACTAAACCACTCCTTTGTCAGCTTAACAGTCCTCTACTCATCAACGCAAACCAGTACATTACGTACTTTGAGTAGCTAAAAGCGGAAAAGAGGTAAAAGTGGCCAGGAAAAGTTAGGGTCAGATCGCTAATTATGTCGTTCTTCTGCCTGAAGAAAACCTTCAGGGAGAAGGTTTTTCTCTTTGGTTTCTTCTCAGCAAACCACGCGGCGATCTTCGCCGGCCCGAACTCCGGACAGCATCTACCGGAGCGCGCGATCATCTGTAGCGTCGGACAGCACCTGCTCGCTGACCACGTGGTGCACGCGAGGACGTCGACAAGCCCGTAGGAAACCACAGCCACGGTTTCCGAGCTAAGGGCGCAGCCTGCAGGGAAATCCAGTTTCGACTGGTCGCCTGCCCGACAAAGTGATTTACGGTCACTCCGCAGGGGTGCGTACTTCACGTCTGGTAGTGGTCTACCCGTAGGGGCGCGCCAAAACCCCGAGCAAAAGGGAACCACCGGCGGCTGTAAAATCTTGGGGATCCACTGCTTGCGAGCAGCGATCGCGATCGTCACCGGACGGGTGCGATCCATTTGACGTCCTCCACCTTCTACGCCGACGCGCGCACTTGGGCATCATCCGCAATCCGCACACACGCACGCACTCAAGCTCGACACACACGTGTACGCCATCTTATCATGTGACAAGACTCCGCAGCGCCATCAACATCCTGCTGGAGCAAACCCGGTCGCACTGCCTTGCGACATTTCACCTCGTGCTTCACGCCAGCTACAACCACGTGGGGGACAAACAACTACCACGATCAACCTCGTCTTCGAGAAAACGCTCGGACATTCCAGCCTCGTGGGTTTTCAACATCAACACGCGGGACAAGCCGCGAGTGCCATCTACAACCACGTTGCGGTCGACGACCACCTCTTCACCTGCGAAGTCCGTCGGGAAGCGTTCGGACGCTCCAGGCCACGTGTTTCACCTGCGGGACCAACCGGTCTCGTCGCCAACATCTGGGCGGTGATCGACATCACCCGCTCGCCATCGAAAGCCGTCGTCAAGCGCAGAGCCGCTCCGGCCACGTGATCATCTCTTCGTCCTGCACGTAGTCATCTGACGACAAGACGCCGAACAGCAGACGGCGCACGCAGCTGTGGGGTTCACCCGCGTTCCTGCCAGCGGCTGCACGAGCATCGAGCGGTCGCGTGAGCATCAACAGCACGAGCGGCAGCGAGAAGAACGACAAGCGAAAAATCAGGTCAGATTAGCTAGATTAAGCTCCCCAAGTCGTCCCTGATGCATTTTGCCAGGGCAAATAAAATCATGTTCATTCCCCAAGTACAGTTTTTTTATTCGTTGCATTATTGACTGCAATTTGGTTTTGGCTTTTAAATTCGATTTTGCTGTAGATTTTTGGGTTTCTTTGCCGTTGTACATTTGCGATTGTTCCACAACCCGCCCTGAGCAGAACTAGTCGGGCTCGTAACAGACCTTCCGCAGTGTGGCGATCGGGGCCACACTGGCGCAAAAGCGGGAGTGTTTCAAGAAGGGTAGTGTGTTGGCATTGGGTATTTCTTCCTGCAGAACCTGGCCGAGGAAGGTTGGCATTTCTGTATCGTATTGGTTCTCCTCCACCTCGGTTCAGCTTGCTGCGCATCGTACGACTCCCGTACTGTTACATCTTGACTACATCAGCTGTAAGAAATGCATTTTTTATTTTACAGTCAAGCTCGCAGAGATAAATTCACAGTTTGATAAGCTTTTTTCCTATACTTTTATATTACTCCGTTGAATTTAAAATCTGATACTACTTTTCAAGTTCTTAGCCCAATGTAGTTTAGAATCATTCACTTTTGTCTTTTATGATTAAAAATAAGTACTCTTTGAATGAAGTCAAGTGCTTAATTTGATCAGAAAGGATAGAAAAACCACATTTGGCCATGGAAGCATTTGAAATTAACATCGGATTTAAAATTCAACGGAGTAAAAATTTTTTTTTGCTTTGGTAAATTTACATCATTTTCATCAGAAATTTACAAGTTTTCGAATGGTTGACTGCTCGGTGCGTTTACGTCGGAAGGCATGTAAATTTCAGTTGAAGTTAATGTAAATAAGCATCATTAATGACGTGCACTTTTGGTACATCATAAATGATATAAATTTACCGGAATTTTTTTTTTCTGTGTAGTTATCCTGGTGTAGGACGGCGAGCTGCACTTCAACACCACCGAGCATTCCTTCCTATCAGGTGCTTGCGCAGACCGACCAGTTGGAAGCCGGCATCGAGTTCCTGTCGCGCTTCGACAAGTTCCGGCCGCACGCCGTGCACATCGCGCAGACGCTCAGCGAACTTTCGTCGGTTTGGCGGGCCGCACAACCTGCAGTACCTGTTGCTTTCCGTCGATATCGAGAACCCGCAGCCGATGCGCCCCAATTTACTCAATCAAGCTAAACAACCCCCCCTCCCTCCAGTCATGGCATGCTTTTTCATCATTTTATTTCTTGCGATTGGATGTTTGGATCATTTCCTATCGAACACCACGATTATGGTCTGGTGAGAAGGGATTTAGAGTCTTCCATTCAGGAATAAATAAATTTCTCGATTAAATCTTTCACTTCTGCTCCAAAACACGATTTCATGCAAAACATAATATTTGATTAATCTGTTGAAACGGTGAAATTGTCCTTAAAAGTAAAAAAAAAAGCAATGTGAACTGCATTTTCTATTGATTTTGTATACCATCATGTAGAAGCGAGAACGGTATGACGTCATCATCAGAGGCATCGCGAATGTTGACACTTTTTCGCACAACAACACTAAACCAATACGTTTTCAGCCGGACCTTTTAATATACGGACATTGCATGCCGCGCGCTATCTAGGAATGCCAAGTTTTTAGGTTTAGCATATATTGCATATATTGGGTTGCAGACAATTTTCCATTGCAGACTTTTGCAGTTCTTTTTGATATTATTTTTTTTTGCTACGGTTTGATAATGCTAACCTCCATATCACGCCATGGCGGAAGGCAATTATTATTGAAATTGAATGTACCTAAAATGTTTTTTCGTGGAAAGGTAGCTAAGGGGGTCCCTTTTCGATATTTGTGTCCTAGAAAATATTTCACCGAGGCATTTTCGATTTTTTGTCATTTTCTGTTTTTTAACTGTATAAATGGAGGCGCACGGTACTTTTGGTTACTTTTCGGTTGCACAACACCTCCGAAATGCTTTTAAATGCAATGGATCCATGAAATATTTCACAATATTTAAGGCCCCAATCACCCTTACGCCCCCCCATCCTCATAATATATTTAACAAAGATAATAACATTATTTTTAGTATGAAGCGTCCATAAAGTATGGCACACTAAAATCAGCTACCAGCACTAAAAAATAACTTCCTCCCACCTATGCCACACATTGTTACGCTAGCTACCCCCCCCCTTCCTTAAAAAGTCCGGCACGTTTTGTACCTTAACCTGTTTTTTTTGGACATTTTTACTTTCTTTTAATTCTGAGTTCAATCAATGCCTTGTATCATGTTTGATTTATGAGTTAAGTTTACTTACTTTTACTGCTCGTACAACCTCCAAGTCATGAGCTGTCTCCAGATGCGCTGCCACTGGACTCGGTCCTGGGCTGCTACTCTCCAATTCCGACTCGGAACTCCCACACTTCTCAGATCTTCCTCCACTTCGTCTAACCACTGTCGTGACTTTCACCCGATTTATTCCCCGATTTATCAATATTTCGGATTCAAATAACAAGACGCGTCTTTTCATGCCCAAGCAAAACACACGACTGCTTTATTTCTCGTTTTCTCACGCACACATTCTCAACTTCTCTCTCGGCTGACCTGCTCTCTCATTACGCTACATGAACGCTCTCTCTCCTCACTCTCTCTCTTCTCTGCCACACTCATTCACTACATCCTCGTTCTTTCCTACTCTAAAAATTCAATCATTTATTCAGATTAACATCAGCTTGGTGATCCTTTTATGCGGGAAACTCAGCTCATCTCAGAATTCGGCTTCAGCAGATGCTTCTCCGGTATACTTGATCGTGACACATATCAGCCAGAACCCCAACGTCAACGTGGTTAAAGAAATAAAAAAACGACAACTTGGAAAGCTATCGTGTAATTAATTGATTGAATAATATATCTGGAAATATACCCTACAATCTTCCCAGAAATTCTATTACGAGCTCTAATTCAAGTCGTGTAGGTTACAAGCCTATCATATTCTTAAATCATCACTTCAAAAATATTGAAAATCTAAACAATTCCTTTACCAGCTTGTTCAACAATCACTTATATTCATCTTTTCTTCATCTTCCCTGAATCCAATCATAAACTTAAATTTAAGTTTTGCAAGTAATGCCTATCGATTCTTAAACCATCACTTTAACAATATTGAAAATCTGAAAACAACTTTCCAACTTCCCAAAAATCGATAAATTTTAGCTCTTATTAAATCTTCCCTGAATTCCAATTATGAGGACGAATTTAAACCTGTCTTTTTATAAATTATTTCTCAAAAAAATCTGAAAAAATAAAAGTTTTTCCAAACTTTTCCAACAATCGATAATCTATTAATATATCTTCCCTGAATCCAATTATGAACTCAAATTTAAGTCGTGTAGGTTACAAGCCTATCGTCTGTTAAATCATCACTTCAACTTGTTCAACAATCGATAATATACCAATTTACGAATTCCAATCATTGTCGTGACTTTCGCCCGATTTTCCATGAATTTTGAATATTTAGGACACAAAAATAAGCTCTAAATTAGGTCGTGTAGGTTATGAGCATCGATTCTTAAACCATAACTTTAACAATATTTAAAATCTGAAAATTCTATTCCCAACTTCTCCAACAAGCGATAAAATTTATGGGTAATTCTCTACCAACTCACACGAAATCGGGAAAAGTTGCCCCGACCCCTCTTCGATTTGCGTGAAACTTTGTCCTAAGGGGTAACTTTTGTCCCTGATCACGAATCCGAGGTCCGTTTTTTGATATCTCGTGACGGAGGGGCGGTACGACCCCTTCCATTTTTGCACATGCGAAAAAAGAGGTGTTTTTCAATAATTTGCAGCCTGAAACGGTGATGAGATAGAAATTTGGTGTCAAAGGGACTTTTATGTAAAATTAGACGCCCGATTTGATGGCGTACTCAGAATTCCGAAAAAACGTATTTTTCATCGAAAAAAACACTAAAAAAGTTTTAAAAATTCTCCCATTTTCCGTTACTTGACTGTAAAAAATTTTGGAACATGTCATTTTATGGGAAATTTAATGTACTTTTCGAATCTACATTGTCCCAGAAGGGTCATTTTTTCATTTAGAACAAAATTTTTCATTTTAAAATTTCGAGTTTTTTCTAACTTTGCAGGGTTATTTTTTAGAGTGTAACAATGTTCTACAAAGTTGTAGAGCAGACAATTACAAAAATTTTGATATACAGACATAAGGGGTTTGCTTATAAACATCACGAGTTATCGCGATTTTACGAAAAAAAGTTTTGATCAGGGACAAAAGTTACCCCTTAGGACAAAGTTTCACGCAAATCGAAGAGGGGTCGGGGCAACTGCTGTGTGAGTTGGCGGAGAATTACCCTTATTTTTTTTAAATCCAAACATGAGCTCAAATTTAAGTCGTGTAGGTTATAAGCCTATCGATTCTTAAATCACCACTTCAAAAGATTGAAACTTCGTAAAAAATCACCTACTTTTCCAACAATCGAAAATATTTATCTTCTGCTATACCTTCCTTGAATCTAATCATGAGCACAAATTTAAATTATGTAGGTTATGAGCCTATCATTTCTAAAACCATCACGTTAAAAGATTGAAAATGTAAAAAATCTTTTACCAACTTTAATAAATCGATATCATTTATCTTTTACTAAATCTTCCCGGAAATCCAATCATGAGCTCTAATTCAAGCCATGTAGGTGATGAGCCTACCGATTTAAAATTCTACCCTCTCAAGGAATTCACGCTAAAAGACTCCCACATCGACGCTTTATACTAACAAAAACGCAAGCCAATAGCTCAAACATCCACGCGTTACCCTATAGGGTACTCAAGCTCAGAGATTTATCCTTCACGCTCTATAGGTAAAAAAATATATCATCTTCACATGGAACTCAAGCTAAACATATACACTAAACTTAAGGTGGTTGGTCACTTTTTCGTTTGACACTTTATAGTTTGGACTCAAGCTAAAAATCATCTTCCATGCTCTACCCTCGCAGGGGACTCAAGCTCACAAACTCCAATAATAACGCTCTACCCCGGGGGGATGGCAACCCTATTCCGACCAAAGCAAACTGACAACAGTCGACATTAGCACGGTTGTCAAATGAGAGCCCACAACAAAAGCACTAGCTGTCAAATGGTAACCCATAACAAATCATTGTTTGGGTTTTTGATTTTCATATTTTCCGCAATTTAAACGATAAATTCCTGAAAAAAAAAACACGTGAATTGTGTTGCTGATGGCAAATTCTATCATATTCTTGTAGATTCCATCAACAATTCATATAGGAAAAAAAGTGATTTTTCTGTTTACCTTTTTGTTGCTTTTTTTCTTTTGGTCGATCAAACAGTGCGCCTGTACACTGCGAATCGGCATTACACATTTTTCAGTTTACTTTTACACATTTGCATGGGACTTTTGAGTTCAACCAGGATAACACACTTCGTGTAACCATAGTAATATGTATAATACTGATTCTCAGTGTTTGTTTTCTGAACTTCCAAGATGGCGTCTTCGTCGCTAGACCCTGCTCTACCCTCACAGGGGACTCAAACTCAAAACTCCAGCAATCACGCTCTACCCTTTCAGGGGACTCAAGCTCAAAACTTCAAAAATCACGCTCTACCCTCTCAGGGGACTCAAGCTCAAAAACTCCAACAATCACACTCTACCCTCACAGGGGACTCAAGCTCAAAACTCCAGGAAACAACGCTCTACCCTCTCAGGGGCCTCAAGCTCAAAAAACTCCAACGCTTTCATAGGGGACTCAAGCTCAAAACTCCCGCAATCACGCTCTACCCTCACAGGGGACTCAAGCTCAAAGTTTTTTTTTTTATAATCACGCTCTACCCTCTCAGGGGACTCAAGCTCACAAACTAAAATAATTACGCACTACCCTCACATGGGACTCAAACTCAAAACTCCCGCAATCACGCTCTACCCTCACAGGGGACTCAAGCTCAAAACTCCAACAATCACGCTCTACCCTCTCAGGGGACTCAAGCTCAAAAACTCCAGGAAACAACGCTCTACCCTCTCAGGGGACTCAAGCTCAAAGCTCCAACGCTCTCATAGGGGACTAAAGCTCAAAACTCCCGCAACAACGCTCTACCTTCACAGGGGACTCAAGCTCAAAGTTTTTATGATCATGCTCTACCCTCTCAGGGGACTCAAGCTCAAAACTCCAGCAAAACTCCAATAATCACGCTCTACCCTCAGCGGGGGCTCAAGCTCAAAACTCCAGCAATCACGCTCTACCCTTTCAGGGGACTCAAGCTCAAAACTTCAAAAATCACGCTCTACCCTCTCAGGGGACTCAAGCTCAAAAACTCCAACAATCACGCTCTACCCTCACAGGGGACTCAAGCTCAAAACTCCCGCAATCACGCCCTACCCTCACAGGGGACTCAAGCTCAAAACTCCAGGAAACAACGCTCTACCCTCTTAGGGGCCTCAAGCTCAAAAACTCCAACGCTCTCATAGGAGACTCAAGCTCAAAACTCCCGCAATCACGCTCTACCCACACAGGGGACTCAAGCTCAAAGTTTTTTTATAATCACGCTCTACCCTCTCAGGGGACTCAAGCTCACAAACTAAAATAATTACGCACTACCCTCACATGGGACTCAAGCTCAAAACTCCCGCAATCACGCTCTACCCTCACAGGGAACTCAAGCTCAAAAACTCCAACAATCACGCTCTACCCTCTCAGGGGACTCAAGCTCAAAAACTCCAGGAAATAACGCTCTACCGTCTCAGGGGACTCAAGCTCAAAGCTCCAACGCTCTCATAGGGGACTAAAGCTCAAAACTCCCGCAACAACGCTCTACCCTCACAGGGGACTCAAGCTCAAAGTTTGTATGATCATGCTCTACCCTCTCAGGGGACTCAAGCTCAAAACTCCAGCAAAACTCCATATTCACGCTCTACCCTCAGCGAGGGCTCAAGCTCAAAACTCCAGCAATCTCGCTCTACCCTTTTTTAGGGGACTCAAGCTCAAAACTCCAATAATCACGCTCTACCCTCACAGGGGACTCAAGCTCAAAACTCCAGCAAAACTCCAATAATCACGCTCTACCCTCACAGGGGACTTAAGCTCAAAACTCCAGCAATCACGCTCTACCCTTTCAGGGGACTCAAGCTCAAAACTTCAAAAATCACGCTCTACCCTCACAGGGGACTCAAGCTCAAAACTCCAGCAAAACTCCAATAATCACGCTCTATCCTCACAGGGGACTCAAGCTCAAAAACTCCAGGAAACAACGCTCTACCCTCTCAGGGGACTCAAGCTCAAAGCTCCAACGCTCTCATAGGGGACTAAAGCTCAAAACTCCCGCAACAACGCTCTACCCTCACAAGGGACTCAAGCTCAAAGTTTTTATGATCATGCTCTACCCTCACAGGGGACTCAAGCTCAAAACTCCAGCAATCACGCTCTACCCTCACAGGGGACTCAAGCTCAAAACTCCAACAATCACGCTCTACCCTCTCAGGGGACTCAAGCTCAAAGTTTTTATAATCATGCTCTACCCTCACAGGGGACTCAAGCTCAAAAACTCCAACAATCACGCTCTACCCTCTCAGGGGACTCAAGCTCAAAAACTCCAACAATCACGCTCTATCCTCGCAGACTCAAGCACTCAAGCACAAAAAAACGACATTGCTGTTTTCAAGATTCAACGTGATAATGTCCAGTAGCCTGTCCCATTTTGAGGTCATGTCGAGGAATTTCAGGTGCTCACTTCTTAAATGATAGATTATGATGTTAGGAACAATGTTTTCTTAGACAAGAAAAAATAATAAAATACTTTCTCGCACCCCCTAGTCGATTTACTGAAAAAAGTCACTTTTTTGAACAAATTTTCTAAAATCGCTTGGAATCAATACAAAACTGTTTCGATCAGGTGTGTATTATCTTCAAACGATAGGTTTTTGTCCATAGATTAAGATGCACTATCAATATTGGACCAAAATTTAAGTTTTGGACTCTCCCAGGCGGATTTGTGTCGAAAAAATCGCATTTTTCGAAACTTTTTCAGAAATGTTCATTTAATTTAGGGTAGCCTATTTTTCCCAGTAAAACCAATACATGCAGCTTGTAGGAAATTTCATGGCGAACATTTTTCCCTCTGAGAAAATGCAATTTCGACACTCCAGAGCCGAGATATTTGAGTTTTAGTGAGGAAAAAAGTGCCAATTTTCAAAATTTCTCAGAATTCAGAAGCAAGGCCTACTAATTACACGATGTAGCAAGCATATGTCTCAAAGGTCAAGGTATGCTTTTTTATAGTAATTTTGGCGGCTGAATCCAAATCTGAAATCAAATTTCGTGTAAACAGTGATGTTTTGGAGCTACACCCTTTTGGAATGTTATTTGCGTGTTTAAGAGGCAGTTTTTGTAAATATTACTCGGTTTGTTCTAGAGGTCGTATCGAGGTGCTCCGATTTGGATGAAACTTTCAGCGTTTGTTTGTCTATACATGAGATGAACTCATGCCAAATATGAGCCCTCTACGACAAAGGGAAGTGGGGTAAAACGGGCATTGAAGTTTGAGATCCAAAACATAAAAATCTTAAAATTGCTCGCATTTTAGTAAAACTTCATCATTTCAAAACACTCTTAGATGCATTCGAAAGGTCTTTAGAAGCACTTCAAAATGAGCCATAGACATCCAGGATTAGTTTAACTTTTTCTCATAGCTTTTGCGGGTTTCGCCTCGTAAGCGGAAGGTGATGGGTTCGATTCCTGTCTGGCTCGGCAAAGTCAGATCCCTTAAAAGAGTAAATATGCTCACTGGGAATACTGACCGGTAGGGGATGGGTTTCGACTAGCGGCGTGCTGGGTTTCCAATCCAGAGGTCGTGAGTTCGATTCTCGTACCGGGATGATGAAAAAAAAAATTACTGTTAAAAATGGATTTTTTTAAAACCTCAAAATCTTTTGCAACAGCCTCCAACACCCATACTCTTTAGCTCAAAAGTTAGGGAATTTCATGGACTATAATCCTACGGTAATAACTTTTGGCCAATCGCAGTTTTTCTCATAGTTTTTCGATTTTTCTATAAAAACATTTTACAACGTTAGTTATTGTCCCTACAGCATCCATAGCGGCACTTTTTAGTCTCAATTTTGTCATATTCGAAATCCTTGGAAACTTCAAACTTCAATGCCCGTTTTACCCCACTTCCCTCATCTCATCTCATCTCATCCAAATCGGAGCACCTCGATACGACCTCTAGAACAAACCGAGTAATATTTACAAAAACTGCCTCTTAAACACGCAAATAACATTCCAAAAGGGTGTAGCTCCAAAACATCACTGTTTACACGAAATTTGATTTCAGATTTGGATTCAGCCGCCAAAATTACTATAAAAAAGCATACCTTGACCTTTGAGACATATGCTTGCTACATCGTGTAATTAGTAGGCCTTGCTTCTGAATTCTGAGAAATTTTGAAAATTGGCACTTTTTTCCTCACTAAAACTCAAATATCTCGGCTCTGGAGTGTCGAAATTGCATTTTCTCAGAGGGAAAAATGTTCGCCATGAAATTTCCTACAAGCTGCATGTATTGGTTTTACTGGGAAAATAGGCTACCCTAAATTAAATGAACATTTCTGAAAAAGTTTCGAAAAATGCGATTTTTTCGACACAAATCCGCCTGGGAGAGTCCAAAACTTAAATTTTGGTCCAATATTGATAGTGCATCTTAATCTATGGACAAAAACCTATCGTTTGAAGATAATACACACCTGATCGAAACAGTTTTTGTATTGATTCCAAGCGATTTTAGAAAATTTGTTCAAAAAAGTGACTTTTTTCAGTAAATCGACTAGGGGGTGCGAGAAAGTATTTTATTATTTTTTCTTGTCTAAGAAAACATTGTTCCTAACATCATAATCTATCATTTAAGAAGTGAGCACCTGAAATTCCTCGACATGACCTCAAAATGGGACAGGCTAATGTCCAGGCATGTTGAACACGAGTCTTCCAGCCCAATGATCAGCAAACAGATCGTTCATATTTTTCTGCTGAACGATAAAACAAGGGAACCTTAAAATCGCATACAGAACCGTTGAAAACTTGTATACAGCCTCTCAATTATTAAACAATTTTAACCGCAAAACTAGCCCGAACCAATCCGGTTCTCTCACTAGAAGCAGTCCAAACATTATGCATTTAAATTACCCATGATCAAATCTCAACAACGTTAATCTTGTTGTTGAACAACAACATTCGAGAAAAGTATTATTTGTACTTAACTCTTCAATTCCAGCACCGGTACTACAAAAATCGAAAATTCCGTCCAACATCGGACCGCCATCGGTCCAACAGTAGAGAGATTACTATACAAAAACCTTCGTGAAAAGCCGGCCCACATTTATCTGTACTTTGTTCGTCTTACCTTAGCGGGGGAAACGCATCCATACAGATGTCATCTTTTTTTCTCCTTTTCACTTTTTTTTCTTCCGGGGGCTACTGTAAACTTGCAGCAAAAAAGAACCACCCAAACACAGCTCAAGAAAAAACAAAAATCGCCACTATGTCTTTCCCACAACACAGTTCGTTTGTAACCTCTCTGCTGCCACCAAGGTCACAGGCGTCAGATTTTCAACACTGCTGCAACTTCAAGAAAAAAAAACACCGACGCCATCATGGCAGCTGCTCATAGCCGCACGCCAAACAATCTCACAAACACAGCTGCTGTAAATTTTAAACACAACTGAAGGAAGTGAAAAATCGCCACTCCGTCATTCCAAACAATAAAACTCGGCTGCAAATCTTCTGCTACCACCATGGTCAAACAAAAACCGACGCCATCATGGCTGCTGCTGCTGCTGCACTGCAAATACGTTTCGCAAAATTCACTTCATTTCACAAAATTACTCTACACACTCGCGATGGGAGCAATTGCTGCGCCATTGTCGTGACTTTCACCCGATTTATTCCCCGATTTATCAATATTTCGGATTCAAATAACAAGACGCGTCTTTTCATGCCCAAGCAAAACACACGACTGCTTTATTTCTCGTTTTCTCACGCACACATTCTCAACTTCTCTCTCGGCTGACCTGCTCTCTCATTACGCTACATGAACGCTCTCTCTTCTCACTCTCTCTCTTCTCTGCCACACTCATTCACTACAACCACCTCGCACGTTGCGCCCCCCTCCGCCGCGTTCCAACCGGCTCCGAATTAAACACCAACTTCACCGGATTGATAGTCTGGTTCGGTTGGCGCTCATCCAGCGCGTCCGGCATTCTTGCCACCTGATCCGGCCAGCCTTGGCGACCTTCCGAATACTTGGCTTGCCGTAGAGTTGCGCCAGCTCGTGGTTCATCCTTCTCCTCCATACAGTGTTCTCACGCACGCCGCCAAAGATCATCCTAAGCACTCGTCGCTCGAAAACTTCAAGCGCTTGCAGGTCCTCCTCGAGCATCGTCCACGTCTCGTGCCCGTAGAGGACGACGGGTCTTATCAGCGTTTCGTACATGGTACACTATGTACGCCGGGAAAGGTGACCAGACCGTAAGGTCTTGTGGAGTCCGTAGTAGCAGATGAACTGGCTGGACCGGTTGATAATCGTGCCCCGCATGTTGAAGCCCGCCCGCCTCATAACACCTTCAAGCCCAATGTTGAAACAGAGGCCGGAGATACCGTCGCCTTGTCGCAGTCCCTTGCGCGATTCGATCGGGTCGGACATCGCTCCCGAAATCTTCACGCTGCACCGTGCCCCGTCCATCGTCGATTTCACTAGTCTGATCAGCTTCCCGGGAAAGCCGTTCTCGTACATGATCTTCCATAGCGGCTTTGAAATCGATGAACAGGTGGTGCGTCGGGATCTGGTACTTGCGACATTTTTGGAGGATTTGGCGCAGCAAAAAGATTTGGTCCGTCGTCGATTTCCCCTCCACAAAACCGGCTTGGTACGTCCCTACGAAATCCTTTGCTCGCTCCGACAGACGACAGAAAATGATCTGAGACAGCACTTTGTAGGCCGCGTTGAGAATAGTGATGGCTCGATAGTTCTCACATTCCAACTTTTCCCCCTTCTTGTAGATCGGGCATATTACTACCTCTTTCCACTCCTCCGGTAGCTGTTCTGTGTCCCAGACCTTGACTATCAGCCGGTGTAGACAGGCTGCCAGCTTGTCCGGGCCCATCTTGATGAGTTCAGCACCGATACCATCCTTACCCGCTGCTTTGTTGTTCTTCAGCTTCTTGATGGCATCCTTAACTTCCCTCATCGTGGGTGCTGGCTCGTCCTCGCTGTCCACCATAACGCTAACGTCGTTTCCCTCGTCGCCCTGATACTCCGCCTCTGGGCCGTTCAGGTGCTCGTCGAAGTGCTGCTTCCATCTTTCGATCACCTCACGCTCGTCCGTCATCCCGGCACATTTCGGCGCGCGGCATGAAGCCAGTCCGGGATTGGCTAAGTTTCTTGTAGAACTTACGCGTTTCGTTGGAGCGATACAGCTGTTCCATGTCCTGGCACTCCAACTCTTCCAGGCGGCGCTTCTTGTCCCGAAAGAGATGGGTTTCCTGTCTTCGCAATTGTTTGTACGACTCCTTGTTCCCACGGGTGTTGTGCAGCAGCCACTTGTCCCGCGCTGCTTTCTTCTCGTCCCAAATCGCCTGACAATCCTAGTCGAACCAGCCGTTCCGTCGAACTCGGTCCACGTACCCGATGGCGCTCGATGCCGCTACGTTGATGGCTGCTTCCATATGGCTCCAGCAGGCCTCCAGAGGGGCTTCAGCAAGCTCACCCTCGTCAGGCAACGCAACGTAGCGACCTCATGGTCCTTGAGTCGCTCCAGGTTATACCGCTGCGGGCGACGGTACCGGATCTTGTTGACCTCGGACAGGCGTTGGCGCAGCTTTGCCACCACCAGGTAGTGGTCCGAGTCGATGTCCGCGCCACGGTAGGTTCTGACGTCGATTATGTCAGAGAAGTGCCGACCATCGATGAGAACATGGTCGATTTGCGTCTCCGTGTCATTTGGTGATCTCCAGGTGTACTTGTATAGGGGGGTGTGCTGGAAGAAGGTACTACGAATGGCCATGTTTCGGGAGGTAGCGAAATCGATGAGTCGTAGGCCGTTCTCGTTCGTCTGCTGGTGGGCGCTGAACCTCCCAATAACCGGTCTAAACTCCTCCTCCTGGCCAACTTGAGCGTTCAAGTCGCCGATGATAATCTTGACGTCGTGTTTTGGACACTTCCTGTACTTCCTGTTCGCGGTCAAGAAGCTCGTAGAAAGCGTCCTTGTCATCGGCGTCGCTTCCCATGTGCGGGCTGTGCACGTTGATGATGCTCAGGTTGAAGAATCGGCCCTTGATTCTCAACCGGCACATTCTGTCGTTGACTGGCCACCAACCAATCACGCGCTTCGCCATTTCGCCCAGCACTATAAAAGCTGTCCCCAGCTCGCGTGTATTGCCGCCGCTCCAATACATAGTGTAGTCACCGTAGTCCCGGTGGTCCTTCCCCTCCCAGCACACCTCCTGAAGCGCCACGACTTCGAGACCGCGGACCCGCAATTCGTTGGAAAGAATTCGGTCGCTCCCATCGAAGTTGAGAGACCTGCAGTTCCACGTCCCGAGTTTCCAATCCCTGGATCCCCGAAAATCGGGTCGGCGATTGGAACGGCTCGCATCTGGAGCTCTCTGCACTACTGTTTTACGGCGGGTGCGTGTAGCCATCACCAACCCCCTGTCTCGCCGGAGGACCGTCGTACCAGGACTGTTTAGAGTCCCACCCTGGCACTGGGACTGTTAGTCAGCCGCCCCTAACCTGGGGAATAGACGCTGTTCCGAGCCGCCTCTAACCTGGGGAACAGACGCTCGAGGGGGGTGGGGGGCGTCCTAACTCTATCTGCTGTAAGCCGCCCCTAACCTGGAGAACAGACGCTTACCTCGACGATGGAGCAGGACACCGATTTCCTTGAGCCGCCCCTAACCTGGGGAACAGACGCTCGAGGGGGGGGGGGGGGTTGCTTGCTTCTATTGGAGCCGCTCCTAACCTGGGAACAGCCGCTCACGGGTAGAAGGAGTCGAAACCCCAATTGTTTTGGGCCGCCCCTAACATGGAGTACAGACGCCCAAACGGTAATGAGGGGGAGGGGGGGAAAGGGGGTATGCGTGCGCCGCGGTGCAAAAAATCACTGCACTTTACACTTTAGATTTTTTCCAAGAATTTCAAAAAAAGCTTTTCGACGCTTTTACTTTGTCGCGCTTTTGCTTCGATCCGACCCACTGTGCACTCTTCGATTTATCATCCACTCTTCAAAGTAGGTAGCCCAGCACACAGATCTTCGATGACGACGACGACACAACTACACACTATTGTGTGTGGACAAACGATGACGATGACGACGATGTGTACTGGCCACGCGGGGAGCACTTTATTGTTTTTTGTTTGGCCCGAACTGAACCGTGAGGTCGAACAAAAATTTCACCAAAATTTGACGATTTGCGATCGTCAGGCGCGGACTTCATAGGTCGCCGATTCGCGGCAGCTTCCGGAGTAGATCGACGAAAACAACACGCCGCGATGTGCCGGAAAACCACGGTTTTTCACGATTTTATTCGGCACGCCGGTCGGAACGCGGACACCGCACTTGCACACGCACCGAGTTAAGTTTATAAAACATCAAATAACTTTGTTGTAAATATTTTAAGCCTGAATTTTTTTTCCAGTACCCTTGGTTTCCTTACACAGTGATTTGCATATGCCTAGCTCGACTAATTTCGCACAACCACTAGCAGAAAAAAATCAGAATTTACGGTTTATATGGCAGACGAGTGTTAGATAGTGCGATGTCGGGGGTCGTGCATAAATCACGTGGCCATTTTTTGGAGAATTTTCGACCCCCCTCCCCCCATGGTTTTTCGTGGTTTCACGCCACCCCCCCCCCCCCTATATGGCCACGTGGCTTTTTTCTTCCAGGTGAAAAATCTAAAAAAAACTAAATTAGTATCGATATCATAAATGTTTATCCACTAAATTAGTATCGATATCATAAATGTTTATCCACAAATCATATACAGTCAGTGAGGGTGACTTTGGGTCAAAAAACGATATTACTGTTGTTATTTTTACATAGTAAAAACATGTTTAATTATATCCAAATAAATAACGTTGGGGAATGTTCTTGAATGATTTACCAACATTTTTTCCAGAATATGGCTAAGTATAATCACACCGTTCATAAATGCCAATCGTTTTAAAATTCATTCAGTCATTAACATTCGGTCATATAGAAAACATTTAAATTTATTGTTGTTTAGCTTTTTGAATTATTGCATTATCAAAAAAAATGTATAAGAAATTGTTTGTATGCGCTGTAAATTCTTCAAATAAATTAGCTAATTAAAAAAAACACAAATTTTCTTAAAAGTATGAAAAAAATATTACATTGCAAAGTTTGAGGTAAATTTAAATATTTAGTTATTCTTTAAGTGCTAGAACTATCCAGAAATCATTTGTGTAAATCAAGCATTTTTAATAGCATTGAATTCATTTAAAAAAACAATTCATAACAATATAACAATTAATCGATATGAGCATGAGCATGAGCATGAGAGACCACCCATGGTTGTCCTTCTCCGTTGCTGAACAGGACCGTAATATCCTATCAGCACTACCACTCAACGGATTCAACGATCTATGATGTTTCTCTTATCAACTCATCATACTCAGCATAACATTTACATAGACTAAACCGACCATGGAGTAGAAACGATTTAAATTTTTGAATTATTATAAAATAAGCAACCAATAAATGACTGAGAAGTTACGATGTTATGAACAGGAATTAAATAATCACGTTAAATTAACATTCATTGCCATGCTTCACGAGCTAAATTACTAAGCGGAAGTCTTATCACGGGACACGACTAGTCGAGTTGTAAGGTGATGTATATCTAGCGCGAAATTTAAAACGAATCTTCTCATTAAACAATTACATAAAACAAAGAAGAAACCGCCGGGTCCGGTGGTTTAGTGGTTAGCGTGGTAGCCTCTGAACCCCAGTATGGCCTGGGTTCAATCCCAGACGGACCCGGTGGCATTTTTCGAGACGAAATTTGCCTGACCACGCCTTCTATCGGATGGGGAAGTAAAACGTCGGTCCATTTGCGTAAAAGAGGTTTTGGGTGACTCACCACACATAACCTTCGGACGCCTAGAAATGAGCAGAATTTTGCAACAGAGACCGCCAAGACCCGGGGGTCGTTAAAGTGGATTACTTTGCTTTTTTTTTATAAAACAAAGAAACCCGGCTGTAATGTGTATCTGGACAGACTAGAAAAACGATCGCGACATTTCAACAACAACATCTACCCGGGTAGAAAATTAAATTTAATAGGCTGAACGAAACGTAGATAAGATTGACTAAAAAATATTTCAAAAATCATTCGAGTAGAATGTTCCTTAAAGGAACGAGCTCACCAATTCAGTGTCTGCTTGTCTCTGGAATCCATACGATCCCGAAAAACACCAAAATATTCCGACGACGAATGCGAAAAATCAAGCGACCCGACGGAACGACGCTCCAAATCGAACTGGCAAACTGGTTGTCATCGAAGCAACCAGAGCCAGCCGCAGACGCACGCGCACTAGTGTGGATCAGGGCTCCTTGGAAATGCAAAAATGTCCTCTAGACCATTGCATTGTTGATAAAAACATTGTTTTATGTATACAGAAGCTCCCTTAAAATTTTCAGCAAATTTGGTTCAGGTAACGTCCCAGCTCTTTAGCATTCAAGTTTGTATGGGATTTGCAAGAGGAATCTTTATTTTTTCATGTTCTAACAACAACAAATCTTCTACCGAACCAAAAATCCTGGAACCTCAGATATATATCAATTATAATATGGGGAACAATTTTGTAGAACACTTAATGTTGATCTGAGCAAAACTGACTTAGTTATAAGTGGATTAAGTGAAGGTCTCGATGTTGTATTTTTCAAAGGGCCTCTTTCCCCAAATTTTCACCTGATGGCTCACTTTGATCGATGGCAAATCGTTTGACAACTTGTTTGTTGTTGATGTCAGAAAATATGGGCATGGAGGTTTCAACTTCGGTGGAACAATTTAATCAGATTTCTTCCGTCTTTTTCAGGTTCCAGTTGAACATGAGCGTTTGGCCAGCGTAGAACATGACCAGGACCTGGCAAGAGAGATGGCGATCGATCTAAAAAACAAGTCGAATGCGCTGATTTTCGGCTTTACATTTAGGGCTTCCGTTTAGTGTGGGTGTGGTGGGTTTTGTAGAGGTTTGTTGAGGTGTTATCGTATCGTCACAAGCTATACCGAAGTTTGCGCTCCGACGAGGTTCGGGTCGCCAGGAGTGCTCCAGGTCCACTCTGCTAGGAGGGGACAAAGCGGGGGGAGGTTGGTTGGTCGATTGGCGGCTTATAGTTGCGCCTGTGACGTTCAGCAGAAATACGCAGACATTTCGCAACTTCCATTTTGTCGAATTGACAGACCCATCATCTGCTAACCCGGGCATGCCGGAAGGTTTGCCTTCTTTGCGATGAAAGCCAACAGGTTTGGGGGTTGTCGTCCTCAACGGTTACGGCGTGAGGAAGCGCCAACGACGGGGGAGGACATTATTAGACGTAGCCAAATGCCGCACGGGACGCATACTTCCTAGGCTGATCAATCCGGGTACACGCGCGCTTGCGAAATCACTAGGGACCATCCATAAACGACGTAGACACCTTGGGGGAGGGGGGGGTTGTTCAGCGATTGTCCACGCTCCATACAAAAAAGATTTGTCTCGTATGGAAATCGTCCACGAAGGGGGGAGAGGATGGGGTCTAAGATTTAAAAAAATCTCCAAATCTAACGAGTGTGAACTGTCCACTCGGACTCCTCAAGAGTAAAAAAGGTCGATATTCCCTAGATCAGCTCATTTATTTCACCCTTCCTCACCTTCCGAACTACATCCCGGAATCTTCCACCAATCGAACTCACACGAAAAGACGGAACCTAGGGGACCATCCATAAACCACTTCGAGATGCGAAATGTCTGCGTATTTCTGCTGAACGTCACAGGCGCAACTATAAGCCGCCAATCGACCAACCAACCTCCCCCCGCTTTGTCCCCTCCCAGCAGAGTGGACCTGGAGCACTCCTGGCGACTCGAACCTCGTCGGAGCGCAAACTTCGGTATAGCTTGTGACGATACGATAACACCTCAACAAACCTCTACAAAACCCACCACACCCACACTAAACGGAAGCCCTAAATGTAAAGCCGAAAATCAGCGCATTCGACTTGTTTTTTAGATCGATCGCCATCTCTCTTGCCCGGTCCTGGTCATGTTCTACGCTGGCCAAACGCTCATGTTCAACTGGAACCTGAAAAAGACGGAAGAAATCTGATTAAATTGTTCCACCGAAGTTGAAACCTCCATGCCCATATTTTCTGACATCAACAACAAACAAGTTGTCAAACGATTTGCCATCGATCAAAGTGAGCCATCAGGTGAAAATTTGGGGAAAGAGGCCCTTTGAAAAATACAACATCGAGACCTTCACTTAATCCACTTATAACTAAGTCAGTTTTGCTCAGATCAACATTAAGTGTTCTACAAAATTGTTCCCCATATTATAATTGATATATATCTAAAGATTCAGACATTTTGGTTCAGTACATGTTTTTTGCTGTCAGAAAATGTAAAAAGGTGAAGATTCTCCTTGGATTCTCCATGAAAATCGCATACAAACTTAAAAGCTTTGATGAATCCAGAACCAAATTGGCTGAAAATTTCAGGGGAGCTTCTGTAGACATAAAACTATGATTTAATCAACAATGCAACGGTCTAGCGGATATTTTTGCATTTGCAAGGAGCCCTGATCCACACTAACGCGCACACGCACACCCGAAAAACACCAAAATATTCCGACGACGAACGCGAAAAATCTAGCGACCCGACGGAACGACGCTCCAAATCGAACTGGCAAACTGGTTGTCATCGAAGCAACCAGATCCAGCCGCAGACGCACGCACACACCCACACACTCACCCGAAAAACACCAAAATATTCCGACGACGAATGCGAAAAATCAAGCCACCCGACGGAACGACGCTCCAAATCGAACTGGCAAACTGGTTGTCATCGAAGCAACCAGAGCCAGCCGCAGACGCACACGCACACACTCACCCGAAAAACACCAAAATATTCCGACGACGAACGCGAAAAAATCAAACGACCCGACGGAACGATGCTCCAAATCGAACTGGCGAACTGATTGTCATCAAAGCAACCAGAGCCAGCCGCAGACGCACGCGCACACGCACACACTCACCCGAAAAACACCAAAATATTCCAACGACGAACGCTAAAAAATCAAACGACCCGATGGAACGACGCTCCAAATCGAACTGGCGAACTGGTTGTCATCAAAGCAACCAGAGCCAGCCGCAGACACACGCGCACACGCACATCCGAAAAACACCAAAATATTCCGACGACGAACGCGAAAAATCAAGCGACCCGACGGAACGACGCTCCAAATTGAACTGGCAAACTGGTTGTCATCGAAGCAACCAGAGCCAGCCGCAGACGTACGCGCACACACTCACCCGAAAAACACCAAAATATTCCGACGACGAACGCAAAAAAATCAAACGACCCGACGGAACGACGCTCCAAATCGAACTCTTAACGACTAACCGGCGGTACGAAACGATAACGTGAAATTACTTAGCGGGGAGAACCGACCACGACGCGAACGTTTAACAACACCGAATCAACCCCTGAAAAATAATTTGATTTATATTGAAAAAACTCATTCATACAAACTCTTACACACCACACTCACCGAGACCTTAACCGTTAAAATTTGCAAGTTGCTTGAAAACTACAGTAATCTCTGTTTTATCTCATTTCAATTTCCAAATTCACGTTAGTTCAAGCTTATTTCTGAAGTTGCTTGACGCTATATTGTATGTAGAAGAAGCAACCAGCAAAACAATACATGTAACAGTTAAATTCATTTTTTTTCCTTCTATTTGTTTAAATATTTGAGATTGCATTTAATTCAATAATAACAAAAAAAAACTTCTGGCAATATTTTTTATCCGTTCTGGCATCCCTGCGTAGGAAATTATTCTCTCTTCCTCTCTCTCATCCATTCAAGCTTTACCAAGCACACACACACTGTCAAACGTAGGGCTACATGATAACAATGCAAATAAGACTGATCTCACCCGAATTCCACATTATCTTTAACCGCTACTAACGTGATCTTCGGCGCATGGTAGAAAAGGCATTGGGAGAGCCACCACTGCTGCGGACCAGCACCAGAAACGCTGCTTCGCCTCGTGCTGACAAGCGGAGAGGGTGTGCCGCTCTCCCCACCCGTACACATAATTCTGAAGCCTTGTTGCACACAAGCACGACGAAGAGCGCGTGCCATCCGTGTTGACACTCGCACACACTGCCGTGCGCTCGAAGCGAACGCCGGGTTTCCACACTACCAACGCGCACCGGCTTCCGATACCACATGCGAAGCATGATGGATCAGCACTTACATTCGGCTAAAGACTACTTCCGATTAGCCTCCCCCGTAGGCACAATTTTTAGCAATCACCAAGAAAGGCCATTAAGTTCCGAAACACCGAAAAACCCCTCTTCACGCAAAATTCGGGTATCGCATTATCACATCTATACAACAGCTCAGCTCTTTTTTTGCCCTTTCACTACTCAGCACACTCACACTATCGCGACCACGCACGATGTAACCTGCTGTAACCTTCATGTCATCCCAAAACCACACACGCATACAGACAACCAGACGTATTCGGTTTCCTCCCAGATCGAAAGTCCGTAAACCCACGATGTTTTGTAAGGCCACGATGTTTTTCGAAAATTTCGATGAACTGTATGCTGCGCGGTAGCGTAAAAGAGAAAGCATGCTCAGTGTCTTGCGAACCTTCGTGGTGAACGGACACTAGAGCTGCGGTATTTTTACTACCTAAGCTCAGAGTTATTTCAAACAAAATTCACAGTCTTTTTAAAGACTACCTGAGTTATTTTCCCAAATTCTAAACAGTCTTTTCAAGACTAACCCCACCTGAAATTTTGTTGTATTTTACAAACGAAGCCATCTTTTTAAGAGAACTTTGCTTGCAAAATGCGTCAAAACAAAGGTAAACGCAAATCTTCTGAAGATTTGGTCGTTACGTCGGTGAAGCGTTTGAACGCTAAGCCGGCTAACGGAAACAGAAAAAGAAAACAGCCTCATCCGAGGTCTGATTCTGATTCTGAAAGTGAGGTCAACCCTCCAATTCCATTGGCAAACAGTTTCGGTGTTTTATCCGAAACTGTTGACAAGGATCCTTCTCCTCGTACTGAGCCTTCTGCCGTCGAGAAACGAGTAAAGGCTCCGCCAATTGTAGTGACTTCCGTCTCCGATTTGGCCAGCTTTCGAACGCAACTGAAGAATTGCAAGGAAACTTGCAATTTGAAGGTTTCGTTTCAACTTGGCCGAAGAGGAGAATGTCGCTTGTTGACGGAATCTTTACAAGATCACCAAACTTTTGTTGGTTATTTGAAAAACCACAAACACAATTTCTACACGTATGAGACCAAGAATGCTCGTCCATTCAAGGCGGTCCTGAAAGGTCTCTCCAACGACTTGTTGGTGGATGAGATCAAAAACGAACTTAAGGTGTTGCTTGGCTTTGCCCCATCCCAAGTAATACCAATGAAGAAAAAATCAAACGGGAATATTTCTCGCTTTGGTTTGACTTCACAATTTTATCTGATTCATTTCATTAGAAATGAAATCAACAATTTGAAACTTTTGGACAAAGTTCAGTTTTTGTTCCATGTACGGGTAAAGTGGGAGCATTTTAAGAAACATGGCGGTAATGGCCAGAATCTGACCCAGTGCCGGCATTGCCAGGCATTCGGTCACGGTACTGATCATTGCGCCATGGTTCCAAAATGCATGGTTTGCGGGGATTCTTCTCACGACAAGGACAATTGTCCCGTGAAAGAAGTCACCCAATTTAAATGTGCAAATTGTGGTGGAAATCACAAATCAAATTTCTGGGATTGTCCCATCAGAAAAAAAGGTTTTGGATTCTCGTGCTAAGCATCAGCCGAAATCCAAACCGAAATTTTCTCAAAGTCAGGTTGTACCTGCATCTTTAAATCAAACGTTCGTGCTGTCTCACTCGAACAATACCTCTACCGTGGAAAAGTTAGGTAACAGCAATGGCATTTCTTATGCCAACGTCGTTTCGGGTTCGGGTTCATCCACGAATTTTAAATCCTCTACCAATTTTCAAATTGGGCAGGTACCTCAAATTTCATTTGAAAATTTTTCTGCTGGCAACGCTTTGGGATCTTCTGATCTCGGCGATGTTACGTTTGAAAAATGACTTTTTGCAAAACTCACTGTTTGGTTTGATTCAAACAATGAGTAATGCTACATCCATGATGGAAGCTATCCAGATTGGATTAAAATTTGCGAATGATGTTGTTCTTACCCTGAAGTTTAATCATGGATCTAAGTAATTCCATCAATATTATGAATTTTAATGCTCGCTCTTTAAAAGCGAAAGAAAATGAATTTTTCAACTTTTTACGAGTTCATAACGTGCATGTTGCTGTTATAACCGAAACATTTCTAAAAACTGGCACTTATTTGAAAAGTGATCCAGATTATAAAGTTATAACCAATAACAGAATGAATCGAAATGGCGGTGGAGTTGCAATAGTTATCCACCGTAGTATGATTTATAGCACGTTACGTGACTTTAAGTTAAAAGTTATTGAAAGTTTGGGCATTGAACTTGAAACTTCTTTTGGGAAAATTATGATTGCAGCTGCATATTTGCCTTTCCAATGCACTGGGGAAAATAAAAATTATTTCAAAGGGGATTTGAATAAACTTACTCGGCATAGATCTCGATTTTTGATCATCGGTGGTTTTAATGCCAAACACCAATCTTGGAATAATTCAAAAGTAAATTCCAATGGTAAAATTCTATTCAGAGATTGCACTTCTGGTCTTTATTCGGTTTTATACCCGAATGGGCCAACTTGCTTTTCTTTTGTTAGAAATCCATCAACAATTGATTTGGTTTTGACAAATCAAAGTCAGTATTGTGGTCCTTTAGTGACTCATGCTGATTTTGATTCTGATCATCTTCCAGTAACTTTTTCACTTTCTCATGAAGCAGTTACCAGACCCAATAGTTCTGTGTTTAATTATCACAAAGCTAATTGGGACAGGTATCAGCATCATATTGAGAATAATTTAAATCATGATTTTGTTTTAGAAACCAAAGCTGATATTGATTCAGCCTTGGAATCTTTAACTAATGCAATTTTGGATGCTAGGAATATTGCTATTCCTAAAGTCCAAGTCAAATTTGATTCTCCCATTATTGATGACGATCTTCAGCTTCTGATTCGTTTGAAAATGTTCGCCGAAGACAGTATCAACGTTCTCGTGATCCTGCACTGAAGCGAATTCAAAAGATTTGCAAAAGGTTATTGACCACAGATTCACTCTCCTGCGAAATGAAAAGTTCGCAAGAGATGTCGAACAAATTAAACCTTATTCCAAACCTTTTGGAAACTTTCAAAGGTTCTTAAGAAACCTCAAAAACCAATCCCTTCTTTAAAAGATGGTGATAATATTCTATTAACTAATGGGGAGAAAGCTCAAAAACTTGCTCAGCAGTTTGAGAGTGCCCATAATTTCAACTTAAATGTTTTGAGTCCTATTGAAGATCAAATTTCAATAGAATTTCAGAATATTGTTGAACAATTTCATCAGATGAAGTTTTTAATACGGATCTGAATGAAATAAAATCTATTATCAAAAAATTTAAAAATATGAAAGCCCCTGGTGAGGATGGCATTTTTTACATTTTTATTAAAAAATTACCTGAAGCAACTTTAAGTAGCTTGGTCAAAATTTGCAACAAATGTATTAATTTGGCATATTTTCCCAGTAGTTGGAAAAATGCCAAAGTAGTTCAGATTTTGAAACCGGATAAAAATCCTGCTGAAGTCTCAAGCTATCGGCCCATTTGTTTGCTTTCATCTATTAGTAAATTATTCGAAAGAATAATTCTTAATAGAATGATGACACACATTAATGAAAATTCAATTTTCGCTGATGAGCAGTTTGGATTTCGCCTTGGGCATTCAACTACTCATCAGTTGTTGAGAGTTTCAAATTTAATTCGAAGCAACAAATCTGTGGGCTATTCTACTGGCGCTGCTCTTCTAGACATAGAAAAAGCATTTGACAGTGTTTGGCATAAAGGTTTGATTGCGAAATTAAAAAGGTTTAATTTTCCGATTTATATCGTGAAAATTATTCAAAATTATTTGACGGATCGTACTCTGCAGGTATGTTATCAGAACAGCAAATCTGATCAACTACCTGTACGTGCCGGCGTCCCTCAAGGTAGCATTTTGGGTCCAATTTTATACAATATTTTTACTTCTGACTTGCCTGATTTGCCCCCAGGATGTCAGAAATCACGTGAAAAATCACGTAACCCCAATTTTCCCCTCGCTAGGCACGTTTTACGTGACACACGTAAAAACAATCTGAAAGTGTACCGGCAAAAAAAATATTTCACGTTGATGTTACGTGAAAAACCTCATAGTATTTTTCCACTAGGATCTTTCATGTAGCTTTTATGTGTTTTGAAATGTAACTTCAACGAGACTCGGGTGAGCCATTCGGCCAAATTTCTACGTGATTATTTTAGTATGAAAATTGTTGGCGTACGGTGAAGATCTGCTGCCGGACTTGCGCTCGCAAAATTTCATTAAATATATTTAACAGTAAGTTGAATTAAGTATAATTATATTTTGTTTTAATAATTCATGTTTATTTTGCAGATCTTTTGAAGCAGTATCTTCTTTTCCGGTAACCATGGAATTCTGGCCATACCCTCGAAAGTATTCCCAGGCGCAACTCTGCGATTTGGTCCGTCGGAATGACATTCATGGTCGAAGCTACCGTGGAGCGCGAGGCCACCGGAAATGTCAAGAACATGGCCAACGGGTCGTCGACCTTTTTCTAGTGTGCCCCGGAGAAGTTCGAGTACGGATTACACAACTCGTTTCAGGTCATAGAGCTAGTGTCCGGCCTCTGTCCGAGCATCCACTCCGGGTTTTTTTGTGGCCACCCTCTCATCGTCCGACTAGTTTCGCTACAACCGTAAGTAAAATTCGGGTTAAAGAGATTTTAACGATGATTTTAAGAAACATTATTTCTTTATTTATCAGGGAAAAATTCAAATCACGGTGACAGTACCAACGAAGACAAAACGGCAACGACGGGGCCTAGACGGGGCCAATCTTGTATGCCATCACTCGTAACAAAGATGACCAGTTAGACCAGCTGTCAGGTCACTCCGTCGGAACGATCGCCCTGTGGCCAACTTCGATTCGTTAAGCGGAAGTCAAAACGGATGCCCAACTTCGACACGGAACACTACAAAATCGTGAATTTGAATTATTTACAAAATGTTATTAAAAGAAAGGTTCAATAAACCATTAAATTAGAATTGAAAATTGCATTATTTTGTTATTTTAAACAGAAAAAATAATCTGAAATAAGATTACATAAGTACTAGAAGGTTCCTATAAAAATCACTAAAACGTTCATGTAGAATTCATCAGCTGATACATTTAGCTTTCACGTGTGAAACACGTAAAATCAACGTGAAATGATCTGGCCAAGCATATTCCGCTTCCACTAGAACCACCTCGTAGAAGTTACGTGAAAAGTCTAGTGGAAAAATACCACATAGCTTTTCACGTAACATCGACGTGAATATTTTTTTGAGTGCACTTTTTGCTGATGATACAAGCATCTCCGCCAAAGGCAAAAGCCTTCGTGTCATCACAAGAAGATTACAAAAAAGCTTGGATATTTTCAATTCTTATTTGAAAGAATGGAAAATTACTCCAAATGCTGCAAAAACTCAACTTATTATTTTCCCTCACAAACCAAGGGCTGATTTTCTTAAACCAAAAAGTCATCACATTATAAAGATGAATGAGGTAAATTTAAAGTGGGAGGATCAAGTGAAATATCTTGGACTTGCTTTTGACAAAAATCTTACTTACAAGGATCACATTGAAAGTATCCAGGTTAAATGTAACAAATATATTAAATGTTTGTATCCACTTATAAACAGGAATTCTAGACTTTGTCTCAAGAATAAACTGTTAATTTATAAACAAATTTTCAGACCTGCCATGCTTTATGCTGTGCCGATCTGGACAAGCTGTTGCTTAAGGGTGCACAGCAACCAAGGAAGTTGTTGTCTTCTTATTCCAAAATTGTCAAACTTACGGACCCAATCCTGCAAGAATCTGATTGTGAAAATAGTCAAACTTTGTTGTAAATAACTACGAAGACAGTAATTTAGGGGATGAATAAAAAATTATATCGATAGTTCCCGTATTTTCGAAGATACTAAAATTTCTGTAACAGAAATCTGGGTGCAAAAGCTATGGTTGATGTGTACCGTTAACCAGGAAGAAAAAACTTCAGAGGATTCAGAACAAAATTCTGAAAATGATTCTGAAACTTCCTCCCTGGTTCAGCACCAGTGAACTTCATCAATTAGCCGAAGTTGACGCTTTGGATGTTATGTCCAATAAGATAATTGATGCATTTCGACAAAAATCATTGCAGTCTTCAGCTGCATTGATCCGCTCTATATATAGTTTATAAGTTAGTTTTAAGGTATCCCTTTTCCCTTTTGTACATGTAGGACCTCCTACATTTGAAATCACTGAATAGCGAAAGCTACAATATTTCATGAATAAATAAAAGTTGCTAGTATTTAAAATTGAGGTGAAAAGTCATCGATTGTTATTGGACACTCAATAATATTTTAACTGAATGAATGTACATGGAAAAGAAAAACTGAATAAACATAAATTAAAAAAAAAAAAAAAGAAAGCATGCTCAAGCTTTTCATCGACGTTTCGCAAAGCACGCCATTTCGTTCTCTCGCGAGTGCAATTTTTTCGGAAGTTCTGTCAAATGGAAAACTTTTCGCATCGTTTGCGTGTTTGGTCGTGAATTTTTCCGGTGCGGTCCATTTTTTTTTTCAATCGTAGAAACAGCCGCAACAAGTCTGAAATCGGTGGTCAGGAGCAAAGGGCCCTGGTGCAGTGGCTTCAGCAAAGGGATAAGTAAATTACGGAAATGAGACGAATTCCGGCAAAGATATACTTAATATACAAATACTTTTTTCTTCTCCTTTCAGAGCTGCATTGAGACCCTGCCGGACACCGATTCCGGCGTGATGTGGCGGCCCTTCCAGAATCAAACAACCAACACAATTTTTGGTACCTGCCGAGTGGCCACCTGTGACGGATCGGTTTCTGGTGCTGGTGCCACCTATTCCTGGGAACGACGAAAATGATGAGGCAGGAAAATCCGGAAACCGGGAGAAGCTTCCGATGCCACCGGAGGAACAGGAACAGTAAGCCAGTAAAGCTCGTATGTGAAGGAAAACTAAACATCTTTTCTTTCAGAATTTCATCTCACAAATACCAAACCAGATCCGAACAACGACCGTCAAATTGTCAGCCTTGGCCAGCGAAGAAAGAATCATTGGTCTGCAGAACAGATCCAACATCCCCCCCCAGCCGTTTGGCCGGCGAAACCGTCTCTGCAGTTTGTAAACAAAGATGTTTTGAAACTAAAGATAGACGAACGGGAAACAAACCATCCGTCGGTCGCGTGCCACTTCGTTGACCGAGGAGAAACTGAACTGCTGGTGAGTTCTCCCGAAGCCTCCCAAGGTCCTCAAAACTGACCGCGCGTCAGAACCATATCTGCCAATGCCGGTTTTTGCGTTCGTCAACAAGAGCTTCAAATGAGACCAGAAGGAGGAGGAGGAGTAGCTGCAGGATGTGGTCAAGAACTTGGAAAAAGTCCTAAAGCGGCGTTCGGCCAACTTTGCAAATGACGGCACCTTGGCTGTACCAACATTGCGGGGCGAGAATCCCCGAGGTTCTTTGAACGCTGCGGCGCTGTGCATCGTAATACCTCTGTAACGCCCCAGACAGAACCAGCCGTTTCCCCGGGCAGATGTCAAAGTGTCCGCAGCGCTGCCCAACGGCACTTCTGCTGAAACGACCCCGCGGGGCAGGGCAAGGGCAGGGTCCCCCGAAGCATCCTAGCTGGATGGTTCCGACGAGATTCGTTGATCTTCGCAAGTTACCAGGACACACACTTTGACTTCAGAGACTGTATCATTTTGTCTCAGATCAAAACTTTGGCTTCGTAGTTGGACCACCTGAGAGGTGGCCAATTAGCAGCCGGTGGCAGCGGACTCAGTGCTAAAGGTAAAACAGTCATTATTTTAATCATCCAACCGTAAATAATTTTCCCCCTTCCAGGTAGTCGGTTCTGGATTCGCAACCGGCAATGTTCCGTTTTAGCGAATCAGCTTACGAGGACCGACGAGAAGTTGCAGCGCATCGAGGCGATCGCCAAGGACGGCGAGTTTGTTTACAACCAGAAGCTACAATTTTTGGACGAGGAGTCGGAATCGTACCCGCAGAAGGAGATTCTGGCGCCGTAGGTCAGCAAGCAACAGCTGCAACGCGAACGCAAAAAGCGTGAATCGGCCGTCCGTCAACCGCGGATTCTGTCTCTTGCGACAGAATGGCAACGTCGGCGTAGGAGTTCGTGGTCCGAGGTCAATGAACGACTTAAGTTGCGTCACGAGGAGAACCAGCGGATGAAGATATAACGTGACCAGGAAGCTTCAGGAGCAGGACGATCGCTTCAGCAGCAGTGAACGGGTTTCGTCCAACAAAATGAGCGGCGGCGGTTGCCGTACAACGACGCAGATTAATCGAGGCGTCCCGGAACGACGAACGCGTCCAGGTCCAGATCAAACGAAACCGGTCCACGATTCTGGACTATTGCTGGGTTGATCTGGCGCGGCACTTTCGATTCGAACAGATGAACCAGAATCAGCATCAGCATGTTTAACATGAGATAAGTGCATCCGGAGAAGGACGACGGGGCGGTGGCTGACTTACCGTGACAACAAATAGAATTAGCAGACCGGAGGCGACACGCCTCTTTCAGGACTACATTGGAGGTGTACTTGGACCCGATCCTGTCAAAGGACAGGTAAAATGGTAAAAATAGTCATCAGAGAAATCTTCCAAACTAACCTTCTCCCTTTCCAGCTCTAAAACCCTGCAACAACAAACACGATTCTTGCCCTGTGACGTATTCCAATCTGCCGAACTCACGCTTAATTACTTAGGGCGATCTGTTCAACACCGGAGCCACCTCTTCGTTGGCAGAAGGCCTCTGCAGCCGGATGATCATATGCTGACAGTGCGAGTCCCACGGTAAGAATAGTATTCTTGTTTATAAAGTTGAAACAAGTATTATCTCGCGACTGTATTCAAATCTTTCTAACATTTACAGACTCGACACTCCCGAACGGTCACCTAAACAAAAATGATCCACCACCGTCGGAGTGTCCACGTTCGTCGGGACCGATTAACGACGACCGAGACAATCGTGGAATGCGAAACAACAGTGGTGGCGGAATCGGATACACCAGTATAATACCGAGCTTCGTCTTGGGCGGCAGCGGCGGCGGTAAGAATCATCATCAATCGCACGGATCAAACTATTCGTGACTCGTACGAAGGAGGCTGTCGCGGACAAACGCAACCTCCAAGGTTGGCCACCCGGCATCAGCGAAACCAGCATCGGGATCACGACGATCATCGGCGGAACTCCGGACGGCGGAAATTGTCAGCAATACTCCGGCACTGCTCTGCTTCGTCACCGGATACGACACTTCATGAAGAGATGACCATCTAGCCGCCGAACTGAACCAGCAAATCTCCAGCAATGTCATAGGATCAGCGAAAGCTTCAAGGACCATCGAGTGCAAAAAACCGGTTGCCGGTGCTGATCAAGAACGTCCGCAGTGGCTTGTCCAACTCGAAAAGAAGCAGCGCATGCTGCAGCCGCACTCCAGCCTCCGGTTGTTCTTTACGTTGAAAATCAACCGTGCAACCTGCTGCGATAGATCGACCAGGCCATCGAAACGGAGAAACCAAATAAGGCGAAACCGACCACGCTGGTCGTCGGTCCAACCATCGGTCCAGCAGCCAAGAAATCGTTTCGCAGAACACCACGGCTCGTGTCTTGCAAAATACTTCCATTTCGCCCAATGCGGCACCTGTCGCCTTCCGGCACATGGCACCGTCTACGATAATCGAGGATATAATAAGGACAGGAGCGGTGCATCGTGCAGGAGTGCCGGATGCCGATCTGTCCGACATCTACAATCTCGTCGGTTCTGAAAAGTTCGTCGTCGCGTAATGAAAAAGGAGGAGCAGCAGCAAGAGACAATCCAAACCGCGGTGAAGATGGTCGTAAATCGTTCGCTGGCCAACACCATGGAGGACGTGTGCAAGAACATTATTGTCGTCGGAGAATCCGAACGGTAGTTCAAATCTGGAACGACCCCAGAATAAACCTCACGGATAACAACGCAAACCCGTCAGCATCCTCAAGACGGAAAAACCAGAACCATCCGGTACCAAAACTGGTCCCGACAAATCACTACAAAGAAATCATGTGTCAAAAAATGTTCTGGAGACCCGACCAGCCACACCCTCCACCATCACTTGAACGCCAGCAGGCCTACAATGATGACTCCAACCACAGAAGAACCGGAACCCCGGCTTCCAGAAAGAACCAGCCTCACCGCTCAACACACCTGCCGCCGTTCCAGACACTCCTCGATGCACAACTCGGCGGCTCGGAGAAGAACCATAATGGCATTGAGTAGGTTCTTGGCAAGAAAAAAAAATGCTGTAAAATTCCTCCTCTAAATTGTTTTTTTTTTCCTTTTCATTCTTTCCAGAACCGAACCGGACTCCAACTCAGCCGGTCTCAAACGTTGCCGCAATGGCCCGTCCTCACCGGGATCGAGAACGACAATGGTGGCTCATGGCCAGGCCACCTCGAATTAGGCGCAGGAATCGGTGTCACTGAAGGAAAGGAAGCATCAGTTCGATGGGGACGAACACGACTTAACGCTCGAGCGGTCACTGGCAGGATCTACTCCAATAAAGTGAACGAAGACCCTTTTTATGCAGCGATCTCGAGCTGGTCTGCACCCAACCCCAAACGCCGTCCGCAACCGGCACGTGGCCATGGCACTGCAAGCGCACTCGGATCGATGCCGCCCGAAACATGCCACACCGGACGACCACGTTCCTGCACCGCCGTTCAAGTTTCCTCGGAACGATCGCTTCACGAATCCTTTCAGGTCCAGATCACCCACAATCTGTCCCGCTGTATATACAGCAATTCCATTTGAAAAGAGCCTAAACCGAAAAAAAAGTTCTCCAATCGGGCTCAAAATTTTGCTGGGGGTTCCTTGGCCAAAATAATTAGACCCGTATTTTTTTTGTTTGGCCATTAGGGTGACCTACATCTTGCTAGGGTGGTTCGAAAAATGGCAATTTTCGTCATTTTTCGCAAAAAACACTTTTTTCAAAAAATCATATCTCCGCGCCATTTCATCCGATTTAGCTGTCTTAGACGCAAAAGAAAGGTGATGAGTTTGGCTATTTGAGAAAAATAGTAAGATGTTTGAATAATCTAGCTTAACATTTGAAAAAGTCGCATGAAAACTTAAAATGGCGTTTTGACCGTGTCTGGACCAAAGAGCCTATGTCTGAAAATATTTTTATCGGAATCCTCGGAAAATTTCACATAACATATCAGAAAATTGGCGATGTCGAACCGTACGTTTCCGAGATATGATTTTTTGAAAATAAAAACTGAGTTTTTCGACGCGCCACGCGCAAAAACAGGAAAATGACGAAATCGACAAAAAATCAACTTTTTTCACTAAAACTGCGATAACTTAAAAAATTCAGCGATGACCTATACATGTCTGGGTATCAAATTTTTTGTAATTGAAAGACGCAACTTTTGGTACCCAGACATGTATAGGTCATCGCTGAACGATCAGACCCGATCGGCCCCGTATTTCTTACTGGGCTCCTTCGCCGACACCAATACATAAGCCGAACCGAACCGACGCCGTTTAAGCCATCAACATGGACAGGAAAACACTTGAAAAAACTCAGATTATTTATAAGAACACACAAAATTCCACCAGAAAACTGATCCACGGTTAGTCCCGGGCTGAATCATTAAAAATGGAGCGCCTGGTTAAAACAAAACACCCAAATACACAGAAAATATACGCGCGCGAGACACGACGAACCGCACTCGATGACAGCACAAACCGAACTCCAATATAACAATTTATCGATATGGTACAGAAAGTAAAAAAAAATCTCTCAGCAAAACAAGAAACTTTGTAAAACATATGTTACCTGATAATAAACTTAAGGCTAAAATTATGAAATAGCAATATAAATATATCGAAAGTATTTCTGCCAAACGTTGACTTCAAAACTACCCGAACTAAAAATTGTTATATTTGGTTCTCTTTCTATCGCTCTCGTATTGCGCTGGCCCACTGCCTGAGCCTCGACCTGAGCAAGTTGATGCTTTAGCCGCTCGTTTATAAAATGCGAAGATGGCTCAGTCGGCAGCGGGTAGCAGCAGTATCACCGAAACGTCCCCTACCTGTGAAACAACTTTTTAAAATCAGAATTTCCTTTTGCTGCCCGCTTCAATCATTTTAAAATAGAACAAAGGCCACACCCTTTTCCTACTGCAATCCTAGTCGAGCTTCTCATTCCCATTGGCCAATCAGAATTAGTTGATTAAATCAAATTTTGAACTAATGTAAATTCCAAAACTAATGTAAATTTTCAAAACTAATGTAAATTTCCAATGAATCTAATGTAAATTTTTTAATAAACCTAATGTAAATATACATCATTTATTATGATACTTTTTGGTACATGATAAATAATGTGAATTTACAGGAATATATTTTTCTGTGTAGTCTCTAAAACTCAAGCTCTTGCTTTTAAGGATATTTCTACATATTTCAGTTTTCAGTCGATTTCATGAAAATTTTGTCCGAATCCACATGCAGCATGTTTCACATATCACTTTTAAATTTCTCAATGTCTATTTAATAGCAAATATAAATTATTTATGTGGTAAACCAGATCAATGCTTATTTTTATTGTAAATACAGATACAAATACAATATTTATTTACCTAACCCTCCCTTTAGAGATCATTATCATTTATTAAAATATTAAAACTCAATCATACAGTCATACATTGTTATTACTGATTCACATTATCACGAACTATCAAGAGAATGTATGATATTTATCTATAGCGAGTTAAACCTGGATATCAAAATATTATGTTGATTTATTTCAAAATCTTTGTAGTTGGATACGTATGAATAAGAAAAATGTTAAATAAAAACAAGTTTTTATCCGTATACGATACACGTATATACGATACACATATCTTCAGCTTTACCTTAACAATTTATATGCCTTTAGTTCAAGATCTTTGAATATCAGTCAATGGAGCACTTCCATTCGAGCAGTTTTTGCTTTTTTCTACAATGTATTCCTTATGGGAGAACCATCATTTCTACCACTAGAATCCGGTGCTCCATTATAGTATAATCAAATAATTTTAATATATGTCATGGTACCTAACTTTATGGTTATTGTTACAAACATTACGATAACCGTATTTGAAAAACTTCTCTAAAAGATCAACTTTATTTTTAAGAGATTGTTTTGTGATCAACAAACTTCGTCATTATATGCCTTTCTTAATATTTATTGCATTTAAGATATTTTTGTGTTTACGATCTTATTTTTTATTCCTCACATGCACGTTTCAAAAGTACTTTTTTGGCAATTCCGTTGTGAAACTACTTACTTTTCCTGTCATTCTTGAACGACGAAATAGCCTACTTTTCTCTACCAAAAATAACAGAATCGAATAGCAACACATTTCAAAATAAATGCTGAAAAGTTCTACTTTTCAACATTATTTTGTTTTAAACGGTTAATTGACAAAATACATGAACATTTGACTTATAATTCCTGTCAAAGGGTGTTTTTCGGAATTGCAAAAAATGTTGTATGGAACTCGTTGCAAAAGTTGATCTTTTCAGCACTTGTCATATTTATCCAACTCGGTGAACCTCGTTGGATTAATAAATGTATGACTCGTGCTGAAAAAAATCTTCTTTTTGCAACTTATTGCATTAACTACTATTTTGTTACCACTTAAGTGCTTACGTTTGATATTTTTCTATAAAACCTTTTAGAACCGGGATTTGAAATTGTTAGTTTCAGAATTAAGCGTTCTGGTCTTTAAAACGTTTTGTCCTGAATCGTTTTTGATTTCACCTAGATTACCAAACTCCTGTTTCAAATTAGGTATCTTTAAATTTGAATTTTTAACACGACTGTTCTCATCGTTAGCTTCCATTACATCTACTATTTTTATATTTTTTCTGTATTTGTAATACCAAAACTCAAATACCAAAGTTATACACGCCATTCCAATTCCAACAAAAATCACAATAAAAACACCACCGATGTTTTGGATTGAGATTCCATCTGATTGGTCATCTGGTTTTTCGCATTTACTTTGTATATCATCATTTTTCCACCATTGTTCTTTAAGCTTCTCCAGTTGCCGTTTATTAAGTAGCATTAAGATTCTGAAAAAAAAACAAAGAAATCGTTAAATTTAATAGTACAATATTTGCACGTGTTCTAAAAAAATCGGTTCTAAAAAGCCGTTGAAATGGGGTGAATGGGGACAACTGGTTTTTTTTAAGTTCCATTTTAAATATTGTCAAAAAGAATTAGCACTTGGTAGGCAAGTATTGTATCAGCCAAACCTGTGATGCTCATAAAAGATTAAAAGGTGATGTACTAGGTTGACAATTTTTTTGGAAAATCTGAAGAGATGCTTTAGGCAAAAATAAGTAACTGTGCCAATTTTGAGCCAAATCGGTTAAGGGGTTACATACATGTAGAAAATTACAAAATTTCATATTACAGAAAATGTATTAAAACCACTTAAAAGATGATTTTCAACCACTCCTGAAAGTTTCATGAAGATATTTCATGTTTAAACTGAGTAAGAGACGATTTACGCTCAATATTTTGCCATGCGCAAAGCCAACTGTCTAACTTTCTGAGCGTTTTTCTCTAAACACCAAGTTGATTTACGGGTGCCACGATATCTCGAGATGGGATGGACCAAATTGGCTGAAATTTTGGGTGAAGACTCCCAAGACATATCCCGTGTGCATGACGAAGCCCGATTTTGAAATTTTGCATTTAGAAAAAATACAAAAATCAAAAACTGGTAATTTTTTATATGAAAAACATAGAAATATTTTTATCTTTTTTTCAAATAAACTTTTTGAAAATCGGCCTTCGTCATGCACACAGGACCGGTTTAACGAGTCTTCACCAAAATTTTGAGCCAATTTGGTCAAAGCAGTGTTGAGATATCGTGGCACCCGTTTTTTGAAACTGCTAACTTCAAATAGCTATATCTCGGCAATGATACAACCAAATGTCTTCAAATTTGTTTTGATAATAGTTGAAAATGTATATTTTAATGAAACTTGAAACAGATTTTGAAAAAAATTAAGTTCGTGCTCAAACCAACCTCTGTCATTTTTGCCGATTTAAATGTATGTAACCCCTTAAGGTTAAGAGGTCGCATTTTATCGTTGAAGTTTCTATGGTAAAAACCGTGAAAATACATGAGGAAATCATCGCTTCAGAATTTTAGCAGCAGGTGGTTTTGTTCAAGTGTGAGATTATTGTAGGAAACCTAATTTCCTACAACTTTGTCGAAGGGTGCAAGAAGATCTCAGTTGGTCCTGATGAATTATTAACTATGCAATGAAATGAAATCGGTTAAAATACTTAAAAGTATCAAAATCCAATTATTCGCTCTACAATTCAATTTGCGATGCCTTTTCGTCGGGTCGCAAACATTTTCGCGTTCGTCGCAGTGTGTTTTTCGTTTTTTTCTTTCGCGTGCGTGTATGCGTGTGAAGGTGCGGCTGGCTTTGGCTGTCCCGATGACAGTTAGCCAGTTCGATTTGCGATGCCTTTTCGTCGGGCCGCAAAATTTTTCGCGTCCGTCGTCGGTGTGCAACAATAACAAAACCCTATCATACCATTTCAGCTCGATAAACATTGTAACTCGTCGTTCGCAACGTTAATCAGTACCTCACTAAACATCAATCTTTTAAAACTCGTACAATCATCTCAAGTTAAAAATTGCACTGATCAATCCTTCATTCATTAATTTCAAATGATTTTGGTTCTATCTTTCCACAGCCGGCAGTCTAAGACTAAACCATTTCATTTAAAATTTAACAACAGATAAACGGGAAATGTCTCATCCGCAGCATCCGATTGCTTGCCTTGAGAGTAATACATACAGTATGTAAAAAAAGTATTTACACCCCTTGGGCACTATGCACATTTTGTGATGAAACATGTAAACAATTTAATGTTGACATAAACCTAGTACTACGTTTTGTTCAGAAACTCATGCCGAACATTTTGCTGCAAAAGCTCATGAAAAGATGTTTTCTATAAAAGTTATATAACAAATACTATTACAAAAATAAAAAGGTGCAAAAAAGTTTGTACACCTTTCGAAAAATTAACATAAATAAAGTTATTTGTTGACAAATCACCATAAATCCAGTCTCCCAACTCCAAATAGGCATCCTTGACTGATTAAAAAAATAATTTGGATTGAATATAAAGTTTACTAAATACTTAGTATAAAAGTTTATATAACTCTGGAAATTCTATATAAAACTTATCTAAACTTAATTTTGCAAACTTTCAATTTAACTAAATGTCAATATATTACCATAGAATTGCTAAATAAACATTTTGGAGTGGGTATAACACCGTTTTGGGGTCTTTGTATCGCTAGAATAGATTTTTCGTTGGAATTTCGTACCAACCCGGAATTACGTCGTCGAAAAATCCGCCGGCATCTGAACCGGTCCACAATTCACAAGTTAACCTATGTGGCATCGGAAAGGGCATAAAATTTCCGATCTTTTGATACCCATACATCTAGGTTTTCTATAAAACCCACGTTTTTAAATACCTGGGCAAAAAGTAAGTTTGATCCACGAGAACAAAAATTACGAAATTCCATACATTTTTGGCAGATTGCTCAAACGAAACCATAACAACGTTTTTGCCTAGGTATTTAAAAACGTGGGTTTTATAGAAAACCTAGATGTCTGGGTATCAAAAGATCGGAAATTTTATGCCCTTTCCGATGCCACATAGGTTAACTTGTGAATTGTGGACCGGTTCAGATGCCGGCGGATTTTTCGACGACGTAATTCCGGGTTGGTACGAAATTCCAACGAAAAATCTATTCTAGCGATACAAAGACCCCCAAAACGGTGTTATACCCACTCCAGAATGTTTATTTAGCAATTCTATGGTAATATATTGACATTTAGTTAAATTGAAAGTTTGCAAAATTAAGTTTAGATAAGTTTTATTTAGAATTTCCAGATTTATATAAACTTTTATAATAAGTAATTAGTAAACTTTATATTCAATCCAAATTATTTTTTTAATCAGTCAAGGATGCCTATTTGGAGTTGGGAGACTGGATTTATGGTGATTTGTCAACAAATAACTTTATTTATGTTAATTTTTCGAAAGGTGTACAAACTTTTTTTGCATCTTTTTTATTTTTGTAATAGTATTTGTTATATAACTTTTTATAGAAAACATCTTTTCATGAGCTTTTTGCAGCAAAATGTTCGGCATGAGTTTCTGAACAAAACGTAGTACTAGGTTTATGTCAACATTAAATTGTTTACATGTTTCATCACAAAATGTGCATAGTGCCCAAGGGGTGTAAATACTTTTTTTACATACGGGTAATTCTCCGCCAACTCACACAGCAGTTGCCCCGACCCCTCTTCGATTTGCGTGAAACTTTGTCCTAAGGGGTAACTTTTGTCCCTGATCACGAATCCGAGGTCCGTTTTTTGATATCTCGTGACGGAGGGGCGGTACGACCCCTTCCATTTTTGCACATGCGAAAAAGAGGTGTTTTTCAATAATTTGCAGCCTGAAACAGTGATGAGATAAAATTTGGTGTCAAAGGGACTTTTATGTAAAATTAGACGCCCGATTTGATGGCGTACTCAGAATTCCGAAAAACGTATTTTCATCGAAAAAACACTAAAAAGTTTTAAAATTCTCCCATTTTCCGTTACTCGACTGTAAAAATTTTGGAACATGTCATTTTATGGGAAATTTAATGTACTTTTCGAATCTACATTGTCCCAGAAGGGTCATTTTTTCATTTAGAACAAAATTTTTCATTTTAAAATTTCGTGTTTTTTCTAACTTTGCAGGGTTATTTTTTAGAGTGTAACAATATTCTACAAAGTTGTAGAGCAGACAATTACAAAAATTTTGATATATGGACATAAGGGGTTTGCTTATAAACATCACGAGTTATCGCGATATTACGAAAAAAAATTTTGAAAAAGTTGGTCGTCGTCGATCATGGCCGTTCATGGTCACCCGCGACAGACACGGACGACGAAACAAAGAGAAACGCAAAAAGTAACTTTTTCAAAACTTTTTTTCGTAAAATCGCGATAACTCGTGATGTTTATAAGCAAACCCCTTATGTCTGTATATCAAAATTTTTGTAATTGTCTGCTCTACAACTTTGTAGAACATTGTTACACTCTAAAAATAACCCTGCAAAGTTAGAAAAACTCGAAATTTTAAAATGAAAAATTTTGTTCTAAATGAAAAATGACCCTTCTGGGACAATGTAGATTCGAAAAGTACATTAAATTTCCCATAAAATGACATGTTCCAAAATTTTTACAGTCAAGTAACGGAAAATGGGAGAATTTTTAAAACTTTTTAGTGTTTTTTCGATGAAAATACGTTTATTCGGAATTCTGAGTACGCCATCAAATCGGGCGTCTAATTTTACATAAAAGTCCCTTTGACACCAAATTTCTATCTCATCACCGTTTCAGGCTGCAAATTATTGAAAACACCTCTTTTTCGCATGTGCAAAATGGAAGGGGTCGTACCGCCCCTCCGTCACGAGATATCAAAAAACGGACCTCAAATTCGTGATCAGGGACAAAAGTTACCCCTTAGGACAAAGTTTCACGCAAATCGAAGAGGGGTCGGGGCAACTTTTCCCGATTTCGTGTGAGTTGGTAGAGAATTACCCATACTGTAATACCTTTCAACAAACATTTTGATTTTGGGTCGCATCATCATCTTCTGTGGTGAATCCTGACCAAATACCTTACCCTACTAACAAATTTTCAGGTTCCTGGCGCTTGTGGGGTGTAAGCACAGACTAAATCAGCTGCCCTAGTAGCATCCTGCGCTAACTAACATTCCCGTCTTTTAAAATCTAGATCTACAAACTGACATGGCGGGCGCCGTTGGTGGCCAATGACTGTTACCTATTCGCAACTGATCTAGCTTTAGCAATCATGGTGTTTTATCTTTTCAGCGCATTCATACATGCTGTTGATAAGGGAAACACCACTAGATCGTCGAAGCCTATAATCAGTAGTGCTGAAAGGATATTACGGTTCTGTTCAGCAACGGAGGGGCAACCATGGGTGATCTCTCATGCTCATGCTCATGCTCAAATCCAATTATTCGCTCTACAGCATTGCCTTGGCGTTCTCGATTGTGAGATTCCTACTCGAAACAAGGTTGTTTGTTGAGGCAATTGCAAACCTCTTTTTACTCCTAAGCTTCCATCCACCTCGGGATTCGAACTGACGACCTTTGGATTGTTAGTCCAACTGCCTAGTAGCGGTCCCAGTAGATCTTAAAAGTATATAAGGGGTATATAGGACGTATATAAGAAAATACTTTTTTTGTAAAATCACCAAAAATCAGGATAAACTTGGATCGTTTTGCACCTTGTGGAGTTTGGCCAGATCGTCTACGAGTTGCCCCGGGCGTTGAGGCGAGGAATGGACGCTTACCAACGTCCACTCTGTTTGAAGTCCAACCACAGAAAGAGGCAGAGCTTACTCAGTGCGCACGCAAACTCCGATCAGCCAAGCACTGTCACTGTTAGCCCGCCTGTCAGACTACTGGCGGGCGGGATTATTATGGCTCATCCACAAACACCATTACGGTGCCCCATATCTCCCTTCTCCTCTCGGAAAAAAACAAGAAAAAAAATCCCTGCTCAGAAGTATAAAAAATGTTTTTTTTTGTAATTATCGTAAGTTTCCCCGATGAGCTACTCAGGACTCTACCGACTTCCTCGCTCTAAATTAAAATTCTTATTATCATCTTATTTCCCTGACGTTTCCCTCACTTAATTTAATCTAATTTAATCCTATCAAACTTATTTTAACCTAATCTAATCTAATCTAAGCTAATCTAGTATAATCTAATCGATATCCAGAATTCATTGGTTTGGAACACTTTTTCTGATGGCCACTTGATTTCAACCAAACCATCTCATCATGACCGTTATTTCGAAATCAGAGAACTCAACTCGTTCCTCCAGCAGATCTACTTTACGATGAAATTCTGGGTTCGCAGCAGAATGTCTGAGCATTGCTGGTTTCTCCCAGATTCCTCATAGTAAGGGCTTGGAAACAATCGATGTTTTCTTTGTGACAGTTGACAGAGCTCCTTTTTCGACTTCGCTACGTTCATCTGACTTTGATACCATGCCCCCGCTCACACAGTCATTTGACGTTAACCAACTAGTTGCCCCTCTTTCATTCGCGCAAATCTCGTTCGTTTGGATTCTACCGAATTTCGATCACTCGGCCCATGACTGTGTTCAAATGATTGGTGTCAGCACACCTACCCGCATAAACAAGAAAGTGAAAGAGAAAGAGCGTGTGTCGTCGACTCGCCAGGCTGTATGAGTGTCGAGCTCGGAATTCTTTCGTGTCAACTTCGTGTTTATCAACCGACGGTCGCATCCAAATCACTATCATATCCAACTCTGACTATTCAACTATTGGTGATAGCTGACTCCCGAGCTTTTTCTATTTAAATATACTTCTCTATCCCGGTATGGGAAATCGCACTCATGATCTTGTGGAATTCCACATCCCAGCGAGAAAATCACCCAGAACAGCAACTCCATTGAATCGAGCTTCTTGCTCGTTACAGTAACATCAGCTGAATGACGCGCTCTTCGTAGCTGTCATTCTGCCGATGACGATTGTCGGTATAAAGCGTTATGCCCCTAAATAGGAAGACTGGCCAAATAAGTTTCATACAAAGGGCCAATACGCACCTCCCAAGAAAAGGGTCAAGAAATGGTTTACAAACAACAGTACAAAAAAGAGTTAACGTTTTTTTGGAGCTTTTCTTCATCCTTTCTGGCTTGCTTTCACTGCCGCTGCTGCCTTTCGAATTTTTCTTGATTCCTTCCGAAGTGCATATACCGCTATAATATGAACACCACACAGTTCTCTGGACTGGAAATCCATTACACCAGCGGTTCTCAACGGGGGTACCGGGCCTACTTGATTTACATGGCAGGGGGTACCAGCCTAGAAGAAGGTTGAGAATCGCTGCATTACACCATTAGTCGAAACCCATTTACAACCAGTCCTGATTTTTGAGCATTTTTTAAGTGAATCTAATATTGCCGAGCCAGACGGTACTCGAAACACATCAACTTGCACTAACAAGGCAAAACCTGCACCCGTTCAAGTCTGGCAAAGTTCAGCTATTCTTTCAGTGATCGATCCTTTTTTTCGAAGTCCTTGGGGATCTCTTTCTAGATTGATCCCGACCACATTGACCTGCTCTCCACTCAAGCTCGTAACTACCTCCATCCCTTCATACCTCAGCGATTGTTTATTAGTCTTAATTCCCCCGAAAGCATTTTTTCCATAGTGCTCATAAGCAAGTGCAAGATGGACACCAATCCTTACTACTGGTCCTTTACCACATAAGATCAACCAACGTTGCAACGATGTCGCTTTTTCAAAAGTCCTTCAAACCCTCGACGGACGTTCAATTTCGTATGAAAAGTGGTTCGTAGTACAGATGACGCAAAACGGGTGAACGAGTTTTCACCTCTAAGCTCAGCTGATTTTTTTTTTCACCTGCAATTGCAGCAATGCATTGGTCGGTGATTCTCGCACCACCACGACGCTCGGAATCTCCCAGTCCCGTCATGTGTCGGTCCGTAGCCGGTGAATTGCGCAACTTCTTTTAACGCACACAATTTTCTATCTAGTTATCTAGATTTCTTCTCGGCCTTATCCCAAAAAGGCTTGAACTGCGAGAGCACCGAAACATATTGTTTTTACATCTAACTGCAGAAGCGGCTTTTCAATCCTAACACGACCTGGCTCCTGGAATGACTCACCGCCTAAACGTAAACCAGGCCAATACTGACGTTTACTTTCCCATCCAACGAAAAAAACATGATCAACAATTTCTCGTCTCAAGAAATACCAACGGAGTCAATTGGGATTGAACCCAGGCCTGCGGTGAGAGACAACAACGCTAACCAATACACTACCGATCCCAATATCCTTGATTTTGATGTTTATTCTTTATTTTGTTCAACTTCTGATTTGGCATAATAGCTGAATTTTTTCGAGATTCCTACTCGAAACTACGTGTCCGAAGGCTTGATACGAATCCCGAAACCGCTTTTTTTTACACCTATCCGCCTCGGGATTCTAACATTTGGACATTTGGATTGTAAGTCTAATTACCAACCAGCGACTCTACTGAGGAAGGTTGTTTCCCAGGGAGACGACTCCTACATCTGACCGAACTGGGACCGAACCCAGGCCAACTGGGGTGAGAGGCTCCACCGACTCCGGATCTCTCGGTATCTCATACCAACAGCCGGTTTTTCACTTCTTGCTTTTTTTTGCTTCAGTTAATTCACATAGGCAACCAACATCTTTGGCTTGATCTTTGGTTAAAATATACCACACGACCGAGGGGCGCGTCATTGGCCTTAATGAATTAATTTTAGCAGTTAATATATTAAGGAATTAAATACCTCACGTCATTTGACATCTGACAGCGCCACACCTGCATTCTAAACATTGGTTTGGTTTGTTTCTCTTTCGCGCGCTCAACTGTCAAGTTTGTTTGGATTCCGTGAAGCGTTGGAAAAAAAAGTGGTGATGGATAAAGTGAAATTTACGGAGAATGCCTCGGAGAATGCAGAAAAGATGTGATCCGCTGGTATAGTAGATGCTGCCGGCGGAAGAGATTATTTTGCATTCATCATTTGCATCATTATTTTACTTCCAGAACGATGGCTTTGCTGAGGGGAACGGAGAATTATTCTTTAAGCATGAACCCAACCTGTTCCGCGCCCGGATCGCACACAATCTACGCCAAAATCCTGCCCTACCTGCATGAACATCCCCGCGAGTGTCCCCGCTGGACGATGCCCATCAGCCGGCTGCTGACCGAGGTGACCGGCCTAGATTCGAGCGAGGCGGACGACCTGCCGCAGAAGATTTGTGTCGTGTGTATTTCCTACCTCAACACTCGTACACGTTCCGGCGGCAGGTCATCGACAATGTGGTCGCACTGCTGGCCGCCCGATAACTGGTCACACGACAAACGAATAACTGTTCCGCTAAAAAGGACCTGGACGGTCCCATTGAACCGGTTGTGATAAAGCAGGCGGTGAAACGACCGGAAATGAACGACGTTTGCTAGTGGATGATGATGGCGAGGCCGGATGGGCGGGCGGTGCCCTTTCAAAAGAACCTGGACAAGCAGCAGCTGATGCAGACGTGTTGCTTAATGGGAATGGGTGGACGCAGCAGCAGCGAAGCAAGAGGCAGAACAATTTGGACGAGGAACGGTGCCAGATGGACGAAGCGGAGAATTTTTCTTTAACACTGGAACGCCCAACGCATATCCAACTTACACGGACGCCCAAGCCTCCCAAAAAAGTTGGAACGGTAACTTCAACTCGCTGGTTCTCGGGCATTACTCAACCAATCGGGACGATTCTTGTTTCCACTGATTTGTAAGAATGTCTAGATGATTCTAGAACTTTGCAGAACTCAATTTGATCAAATCTGTAATTTCTGCGGCCGAAAACATCGTTCCACCTTTTTTTAAAAACGACTGCCTCCGCGGAATTTTTGGCGAATTTTTTTTACACGCGAAAAAAAAGTTGGAACGATGTTTTTGATCGCAAAAATTACAGATTTGATCAAATTAAGTTCTGCAAAAGTCTAGAGTCATCTAGACATCCTAACAAATCACTGGAAAGAAGAATCATCTTGATTGGTTGAGTTATGACAGAGAACCATTGAGTCGAAGTTACCGTTCCAACTTTTTTCGAGCCTTGGGCGTTGGAATGTTAAGCATGAACCCCACATGGCAGAGTTGTTGCGGATGATTACGGTGGAACCTATGCTGAGGATTCTGAACCGGGCATGGTGAAGTACCTGACAAAAGCTGGAGAACAAAACGGTGCTGCAATCCGAAGGATTGAAAGGGCAAACCGAAGTTTCTTCTCAATATTGTTTCTTAGGACTAGACAAAATCAAAATAAAGCGGAATAATATTCTTGTTTCTTAGGACTAGACAAAATCAAAATAAAGCGGAATAATATTCTTTAGTGTTGTGTCGATATTACGTTGCGAGGTGAAAATGCATTTTTATTATCACAAATAAAAATAAGATTTGGTTGTTGTTTTTTTGTGTTCGCTTTTTATTACCCATATAATTTTACCGAAAACTCTGCTCTCGCAGGCATCTTCCGTCCTAACCACTTCTCTGGAACACGTACGTAATTTTACATCGTTACATGATTCGCCACAATTGGCTCTTGGTCCTGGCCCATCCTCATATTCCGGGTTATCCGGTCACAAAACGTACGTCCGCTGGATCGTCTTCGATGGCTTCTTCGTTGATGTACAGGTGCAGGCGCTCTTCCAAGACGAAATCCATGAAATCGGTGCTGTAAATGTTGGGAAGGCAGGGTTGGAGGCCAGTTTGCACTCGAAACCAGACACGGCGATTTGTCGAAGCCCCGTGAATTCATTTGCGATCATCCAATGGGGACGAGTCAGCTAATTTTCCAGAGTTAATCATGTCGATGGAAATGATGTAGGACGTTGTCTGCCTGGATCCGGTTGACCACGTTCAGGAGGCAGGTTTGGATCTGGAACGCTACAGTTCCAAGTGAACTGGCATTATTGTACTTTACGATGCAGTAAAAGCGATGTACATCTGGCAGGAGTTCAACCAGTTGGCTTGTTGGAGCAGATTCCTGGCGAGCAATGCCCTTTTGTTTGGTTAACGCAAATACGCAATCAAAACAAAACAAAATTTGACCAAACACAACAACAAATATCCCGCGCAATGTCAAGCTGCCAAATCAATGTGGTGTAAAAAGAGGTGGCGTTGTTTTGGTCGTAAACAAAAGTTAATTTTGCCTTAATTTGTTAATTTTGACCGTTAATTAATTAAATTATTTAATTTTTTACTATTGTCCCGCCCCTCGCACACGACAAATCTATTTGCAATCATAAATCGTGGCAGGGTGGTCTATGTCCAGCCGAAATTGTAAAAGAATTACCATGTTAAAGCTAGGGCAAGTGGAGAGGATGTCGAGCCCCGCACTGACACCTTCATAATCTTGCGGTTGTAGAGCAGAAAGGAGAACTCTTTAAATATCGTGTAAAATGAGGCAGAAGATACTTTCCGTTTTTACCCAGGGTAAAAGAAAGCACAAATCTTCGACAGAAATTTTCCATCGTGCAATAATCTTCGGCGAAAGTTTCATCACTCCGAAAAACATTACATTTTCAGCGTATATCCTATCTAACATTCATGAATTCAATACAGACCCTGGCTGTCACCAAAAAACCAAAACAAACACATTGAACAACATCGCGTATCATAACATACACAATTTTGACAACAATCCCGGTGCGTTGAAATACAACCTGCGGCTGTTTCAGCGCGTCGGACAAGTATGAACATTTTTGACAGCAGTCCCTGGGCGTAGTGCCAAAACCTCGGCAGCTGTCACAGCGCGCCGGAAATAGTCAAACACTTTGATTGGGAGAGCACCCAAATCTCTTTCTACTCCAAAGAACTTTCCACATTAGGGTTCGAACTGACGACCTTTGGATTGCAAGTCCAACCGCCGCCATCGATTCCGCCAGAGCAGGCTTGGTTTGGTGTGTTGTTTATCTTCATAGCAGGGAGACGACTCCCACACCTGAAATGACATAACGGCCTAACAACAACCATGGCCGGGATCGATGTTTTACTTCCTCATCCTATGAGGGTTGGAGTAGATGGGAATCGAGCCCATGATCATCCGCTTACGCTGGAAATAAACAATCATTTTGAAGGCAGTCCCAGCGCGTCCTTATCAAACCTCAGCGGCTGTCACAGCACGCCGGAAATGAACAGACATTTTTGACGGCAGTCCCAGCGCGTCCTTACAAAACCACGGCGGCTGTCACAGCGCGCCGGAAATAAACAAACATTTTGACGGCAGTCCCAGTGCGTCTATATTAAACCTCGACGGCTGTCACAGCGCGCTGGAACTAAACAAACAATTTGACGGCAGTTTCAGCGCGTCCTTACAAAACCACGGCGGCTGTCACAGCGCGCCGGAAATAAACAGAACCTTTGACGGCAGTCCCAGCGCGTCCTTACTATACAAAACAAAATCCATGACGGCTGACTTAGGCCGCTGGGAATAAGAAAACACTTCCCAATCGCCGGGAGCCACTGTGGTACGCGAACCATCACTTTAAAGACCGAATCATTTACCTCGGCGGATTCCTCAGCGCACCGGAACACGAAGGCGGCAGTCCAAGTGTAGAAAGTAACGAGAGCCTCGGTGGCAGTCCCAGCACGCCAGAAAAAAAGTTAACAAAGCTCCCAGGCGGCAGTTCCAGCGTGCCCAAACTGTTATAATTCACGCCTACCAACACTCGGGCCAACTCCTACGACCACCAACAAATTGTTTTCCTCCAGAACTACTAATTTTAGTAGACCTGGCAGGATCGCCAATGTGGAGTTTGGCCAGATCGTCTACGAGTTGCCCCGGGCGTTGAGGCGAGGGATGGACGCTTACCAACGTCCACTCTGTTTGAAGTCCAACCACAGAAAGAGGCCGAGCTTACTCAGTGCGCAAGCAAGCTCCGATCAGCCAAGCACTGTCACTGTTAGCCCGCCTGTCAGACTACTGACTATTATTATCATTATTATCATTATTATCATTATTATCATTATTATCATTATTATCATTATTATCATTATTATCATTATTATCATTATTATCATTATTATCATTATTATCATTATTATCATTATTATCATTATTATCATTATTATCATTATTATCATTATTATCATTATTATCATTATTATCATTATTATCATTATTATCATTATTATCATTATTATCATTATTATCATTATTATCATTATTATCATTATTATCATTATTATCATTATTATCATTATTATCATTATTATCATTATTATCATTATTATCATTATTATCATTATTATCATTATTATCATTATTATCATTATTATCATTATTATCATTATTATCATTATTATCATTATTATCATTATTATCATTATTATCATTATTATCATTATTATCATTATTATCATTATTATCATTATTATCATTATTATCATTATTATCATTATTATCATTATTATCATTATTATCATTATTATCATTATTATCATTATTATCATTATTATCATTATTATCATTATTATCATTATTATCATTATTATCATTATTATCATTATTATCATTATTATCATTATTATCATTATTATCATTATTATCATTATTATCATTATTATCATTATTATCATTATTATCATTATTATCATTATTATCATTATTATCATTATTATCATTATTATCATTATTATCATTATTATCATTATTATCATTATTATCATTATTATCATTATTATCATTATTATCATTATTATCATTATTATCATTATTATCATTATTATCATTATTATCATTATTATCATTATTATCATTATTATCATTATTATCATTATTATCATTATTATCATTATTATCATTATTATCATTATTATCATTATTATCATTATTATCATTATTATCATTATTATCATTATTATCATTATTATCATTATTATCATTATTATCATTATTATCATTATTATCATTATTATCATTATTATCATTATTATCATTATTATCATTATTATCATTATTATCATTATTATCATTATTATCATTATTATCATTATTATCATTATTATCATTATTATCATTATTATCATTATTATCATTATTATCATTATTATCATTATTATCATTATTATCATTATTATCATTATTATCATTATTATCATTATTATCATTATTATCATTATTATCATTATTATCATTATTATCATTATTATCATTATTATCATTATTATCATTATTATCATTATTATCATTATTATCATTATTATCATTATTATCATTATTATCATTATTATCATTATTATCATTATTATCATTATTATCATTATTATCATTATTATCATTATTATCATTATTATTGCTTATTGCGAGATTAATTCAAGTTTCTCCTCCGCTGTGAGTGACAGGAAATTATTGCCGCCTAACTACCGCAGTATAAAAATCAGCCAGTTGAACTGAAATTGTGCGTTGATTTGGCTGTCAACTTGGTTTGTTTTGAATATTTTCCAAAAAGTCAGCTGAAAATTCAAGGCAACCTTTGACAACAGCCAAAAATTTGTTCTGAGGTTGTCATGCGGTTGTCATGCGACCATTATCTTGCGGTCGTATTACCGCGCGTGAACTCTAATTATTAACGCCCGCAATAATATCATTATTATCATTATTATCATTATTATCATTATTATCATTATTATCATTATTATCATTATTATCATTATTATCATTATTATCATTATTATCATTATTATCATTATTATCATTATTATCATTATTATCATTATTATCATTATTATCATTATTATCATTATTATCATTATTATCATTATTATCATTATTATCATTATTATCATTATTATCATTATTATCATTATTATCATTATTATCATTATTATCATTATTATCATTATTATCATTATTATCATTATTATCATTATTATCATTATTATCATTATTATCATTATTATCATTATTATCATTATTATCATTATTATCATTATTATCATTATTATCATTATTATCATTATTATCATTATTATCATTATTATCATTATTATCATTATTATCATTATTATCATTATTATCATTATTATCATTATTATCATTATTATCATTATTATCATTATTATCATTATTATCATTATTATCATTATTATCATTATTATCATTATTATCATTATTATCATTATTATCATTATTATCATTATTATCATTATTATCATTATTATCATTATTATCATTATTATCATTATCATTATTATCATTATTATCATTATTATCATTATTATCATTATTATCATTATTATCATTATTATCATTATTATCATTATTATCATTATTATCATTATTATCATTATTATCATTATTATTATCATTATTATCATTATTATCATTATTATCATTATTATCATTATTATCATTATTATCATTATTATCATTATTATCATTATTATCATTATTATCATTATTATCATTATTATCATTATTATCATTATTATCATTATTATCATTATTATCATTATTATCATTATTATCATTATTATCATTATTATCATTATTATCATTATTATCATTATTATCATTATTATCATTATTATCATTATTATCATTATTATCATTATTATCATTATTATCATTATTATCATTATTATCATTATTATCATTATTATCATTATTATCATTATTATCATTATTATCATTATTATCATTATTATCATTATTATCATTATTATCATTATTATCATTATTATCATTATTATCATTATTATCATTATTATCATTATTATCATTATTATCATTATTATCATTATTATCATTATTATCATTATTATCATTATTATCATTATTATCATTATTATCATTATTATCATTATTATCATTATTATCATTATTATCATTATTATCATTATTATCATTATTATCATTATTATCATTATTATCATTATTATCATTATTATCATTATTATCATTATTATCATTATTATCATTATTATCATTATTATCATTATTATCATTATTATCATTATTATCATTATTATCATTATTATCATTATTATCATTATTATCATTATTATCATTATTATCATTATTATCATTATTATCATTATTATCATTATTATCATTATTATCATTATTATCATTATTATCATTATTATCATTATTATCATTATTATCATTATTATCATTATTATCATTATTATCATTATTATCATTATTATCATTATTATCATTATTATCATTATTATCATTATTATCATTATTATCATTATTATCATTATTATCATTATTATCATTATTATCATTATTATCATTATTATCATTATTATCATTATTATCATTATTATCATTATTATCATTATTATCATTATTATCATTATTATCATTATTATCATTATTATCATTATTATCATTATTATCATTATTATCATTATTATCATTATTATCATTATTATCATTATTATCATTATTATCATTATTATCATTATTATCATTATTATCATTATTATCATTATTATCATTATTATCATTATTATCATTATTATCATTATTATCATTATTATCATTATTATCATTATTATCATTATTATCATTATTATCATTATTATCATTATTATCATTATTATCATTATTATCATTATTATCATTATTATCATTATTATCATTATTATCATTATTATCATTATTATCATTATTATCATTATTATCATTATTATCATTATTATCATTATTATCATTATTATCATTATTATCATTATTATCATTATTATCATTATTATCATTATTATCATTATTATCATTATTATCATTATTATCATTATTATCATTATTATCATTATTATCATTATTATCATTATTATCATTATTATCATTATTATCATTATTATCATTATTATCATTATTATCATTATTATCATTATTATCATTATTATCATTATTATCATTATTATCATTATTATCATTATTATCATTATTATCATTATTATCATTATTATCATTATTATCATTATTATCATTATTATCATTATTATCATTATTATCATTATTATCATTATTATCATTATTATCATTATTATCATTATTATCATTATTATCATTATTATCATTATTATCATTATTATCATTATTATCATTATTATCATTATTATCATTATTATCATTATTATCATTATTATCATTATTATCATTATTATCATTATTATCATTATTATCATTATTATCATTATTATCATTATTATCATTATTATCATTATTATCATTATTATCATTATTATCATTATTATCATTATTATCATTATTATCATTATTATCATTATTATCATTATTATCATTATTATCATTATTATCATTATTATCATTATTATCATTATTATCATTATTATCATTATTATCATTATTATCATTATTATCATTATTATCATTATTATCATTATTATCATTATTATCATTATTATCATTATTATCATTATTATCATTATTATCATTATTATCATTATCATTATTATCATTATTATCATTATTATCATTATTATCATTATTATCATTATTATCATTATTATCATTATTATCATTATTATCATTATTATCATTATTATCATTATTATCATTATTATCATTATTATCATTATTATCATTATTATCATTATTATCATTATTATCATTATTATCATTATTATCATTATTATCATTATTATCATTATTATCATTATTATCATTATTATCATTATTATCATTATTATCATTATTATCATTATTATCATTATTATCATTATTATCATTATTATCATTATTATCATTATTATCATTATTATCATTATTATCATTATTATCATTATTATCATTATTATCATTATTATCATTATTATCATTATTATCATTATTATCATTATTATCATTATTATCATTATTATCATTATTATTATTATTATTATTATTATTATTATTATTATTATTATTATTATTATTATTATTATTATTATTATTATTATTATTATTATTATTATTATTATTATTATTATTATTATTATTATTATTATTATTATTATTATTATTATTATTATTATTATTATTATTATTATTATTATTATTATTATTATTATTATTATTATTATTATTATTATTATTATTATTATTATTATTATTATTATTATTATTATTATTATTATTATTATTATTATTATTATTATTATTATTATTATTATTATTATTATTATTATTATTATTATTATTATTATTATTATTATTATTATTATTATTATTATTATTATTATTATTATTATTATTATTATTATTATTATTATTATTATTATTATTATTATTATTATTATTATTATTATTATTATTATTATTATTATTATTATTATTATTATTATTATTATTATTATTATTATTATTATTATTATTATTATTATTATTATTATTATTATTATTATTATTATTATTATTATTATTATTATTATTATTATTATTATTATTATTATTATTATTATTATTATTATTATTATTATTATTATTATTATTATTATTATTATTATTATTATTATTATTATTATTATTATTATTATTATTATTATTATTATTATTATTATTATTATTATTATTATTATTATTATTATTATTATTATTATTATTATTATTATTATTATTATTATTATTATTATTATTATTATTATTATTATTATTATTATTATTATTATTATTATTATTATTATTATTATTATTATTATTATTATTATTATTATTATTATTATTATTATTATTATTATTATTATTATTATTATTATTATTATTATTATTATTATTATTATTATTATTATTATTATTATTATTATTATTATTATTATTATTATTATTATTATTATTATTATTATTATTATTATTATTATTATTATTATTATTATTATTATTATTATTATTATTATTATTATTATTATTATTATTATTATTATTATTATTATTATTATTATTATTATTATTATTATTATTATTATTATTATTATTATTATTATTATTATTATTATTATTATTATTATTATTATTATTATTATTATTATTATTATTATTATTATTATTATTATTATTATTATTATTATTATTATTATTATTATTATTATTATTATTATTATTATTATTATTATTATTATTATTATTATTATTATTATTATTATTATTATTATTATTATTATTATTATTATTATTATTATTATTATTATTATTATTATTATTATTATTATTATTATTATTATTATTATTATTATTATTATTATTATTATTATTATTATTATTATTATTATTATTATTATTATTATTATTATTATTATTATTATTATTATTATTATTATTATTATTATTATTATTATTATTATTATTATTATTATTATTATTATTATTATTATTATTATTATTATTATTATTATTATTATTATTATTATTATTATTATTATTATTATTATTATTATTATTATTATTATTATTATTATTATTATTATTATTATTATTATTATTATTATTATTATTATTATTATTATTATTATTATTATTATTATTATTATTATTATTATTATTATTATTATTATTATTATTATTATTATTATTATTATTATTATTATTATTATTATTATTATTATTATTATTATTATTATTATTATTATTATTATTATTATTATTATTATTATTATTATTATTATTATTATTATTATTATTATTATTATTATTATTATTATTATTATTATTATTATTATTATTATTATTATTATTATTATTATTATTATTATTATTATTATTATTATTATTATTATTATTATTATTATTATTATTATTATTATTATTATTATTATTATTATTATTATTATTATTATTATTATTATTATTATTATTATTATTATTATTATTATTATTATTATTATTATTATTATTATTATTATTATTATTATTATTATTATTATTATTATTATTATTATTATTATTATTATTATTATTATTATTATTATTATTATTATTATTATTATTATTATTATTATTATTATTATTATTATTATTATTATTATTATTATTATTATTATTATTATTATTATTATTATTATTATTATTATTATTATTATTATTATTATTATTATTATTATTATTATTATTATTATTATTATTATTATTATTATTATTATTATTATTATTATTATTATTATTATTATTATTATTATTATTATTATTATTATTATTATTATTATTATTATTATTATTATTATTATTATTATTATTATTATTATTATTATTATTATTATTATTATTATTATTATTATTATTATTATTATTATTATTATTATTATTATTATTATTATTATTATTATTATTATTATTATTATTATTATTATTATTATTATTATTATTATTATTATTATTATTATTATTATTATTATTATTATTATTATTATTATTATTATTATTATTATTATTATTATTATTATTATTATTATTATTATTATTATTATTATTATTATTATTATTATTATTATTATTATTATTATTATTATTATTATTATTATTATTATTATTATTATTATTATTATTATTATTATTATTATTATTATTATTATTATTATTATTATTATTATTATTATTATTATTATTATTATTATTATTATTATTATTATTATTATTATTATTATTATTATTATTATTATTATTATTATTATTATTATTATTATTATTATTATTATTATTATTATTATTATTATTATTATTATTATTATTATTATTATTATTATTATTATTATTATTATTATTATTATTATTATTATTATTATTATTATTATTATTATTATTATTATTATTATTATTATTATTATTATTATTATTATTATTATTATTATTATTATTATTATTATTATTATTATTATTATTATTATTATTATTATTATTATTATTATTATTATTATTATTATTATTATTATTATTATTATTATTATTATTATTATTATTATTATTATTATTATTATTATTATTATTATTATTATTATTATTATTATTATTATTATTATTATTATTATTATTATTATTATTATTATTATTATTATTATTATTATTATTATTATTATTATTATTATTATTATTATTATTATTATTATTATTATTATTATTATTATTATTATTATTATTATTATTATTATTATTATTATTATTATTATTATTATTATTATTATTATTATTATTATTATTATTATTATTATTATTATTATTATTATTATTATTATTATTATTATTATTATTATTATTATTATTATTATTATTATTATTATTATTATTATTATTATTATTATTATTATTATTATTATTATTATTATTATTATTATTATTATTATTATTATTATTATTATTATTATTATTATTATTATTATTATTATTATTATTATTATTATTATTATTATTATTATTATTATTATTATTATTATTATTATTATTATTATTATTATTATTATTATTATTATTATTATTATTATTATTATTATTATTATTATTATTATTATTATTATTATTATTATTATTATTATTATTATTATTATTATTATTATTATTATTATTATTATTATTATTATTATTATTATTATTATTATTATTATTATTATTATTATTATTATTATTATTATTATTATTATTATTATTATTATTATTATTATTATTATTATTATTATTATTATTATTATTATTATTATTATTATTATTATTATTATTATTATTATTATTATTATTATTATTATTATTATTACTTTATTGAATTCAAACTAATCTTTACATTCGGCTTACACTACCCTAATGAACTTTTGTTCTTTTAAAGGGGAGTGAGATAATGCGATTCAAAACTTTAAAATTACTTTAACGGGGTACAAAGTTGTTAATTTCACTGCGAATTTTCAGTACCATTTCTTGCTTGAGTTTAGTCAGCGTTGTTGCTTCCTTGATATTTCCAGGTAATCTGTTGAAGACGTTCGGGCCACAAATCGGGAATCTATTTCGAGCTCGTATCTGTGTCAAACGCTTTCTGACCTGAAATAAGAAGAAGTTTGAAACTTCTTTCATATGAAAAGTGACAAAAAATCACGAAGTTTTTTTTGGTTTTTATGGAATATCTCAGGATTGAAAACGAATTTTGAGTGCCTTTTTCTATAATGGTACGTTCGTTTGAGGGCTAGTTCCGCACTGAGTGCCGCACTCAAAGCTGTCAAAGTGTTTGTTTGAAGAAACTCGCGCTAGTTACGCACGAGTTTCACCGCCATCTTGGAACTGAAACTCTAGTGCTTTTCGATATATTTTTCAGTTTCATGCGAGTTCCATGCACACTGACAAATGACGTTCGATTGAACCAAAACTGGCAACGACGAGTGCGTCACTCATGGTACGTTCGTTTGAACAGCCAGTGTGGCACTGAGTGCCGCACTCGTCGGTGCCAGTTTTGGTTCAAACGAACATTCTTTTTCAGTGTGCATGGAACTCGCATGAAACTGAAAAAATATCGAGTGCGGCACTAGAGTTTCAGTTCCAAGATGGCGGCGAAACTCGTGCGGAACTAGCGCGAGTTTCTTCAAAGAAACACTTTGACAGCTCTGAGTGCGGCACTCAGTGCCGAACTAGCCATCAAACGAACGTACCATCAGTGCCGCACCGGCTCTTCAAACGAACGTACACGCAGAAAAATAAGGCATATTTGAATCAACAAAACTTTTTGAAAATCAAGATTTTTGTTTGTATCAACGCTAAACGTCAAAGCAACGTCAAACAACAAAAGATTTTTGTGGAATTGAGAAAATCAAGGTTTGTTTCAACGTAAAATCGGCGTTGATTATATTCAACAAAAATTTTGTTGAATCAAACCTCGTACAGGCTGATTCTACAAAATATTTTTCTGCGTGTACCATTAGTTTACAATAAACTAGCGCTCCAATTCCGTGTACGTATCGGTTGTTGCGTTTGACACGGAATACGTAATCGATTCGAATTGAATTCCGTTTCAAAATTCCGATTGAATTGACGTCTGCCGTAATAGTGGCTTTGGTTATGGAAGCTCCCTTGAAAAGTTATTCATTAATGTTTGATTCTGGGGTGTAAAAGTTAATTATGGACAAAAATTAGTTTTTCGCTCGTAGGCTGCCATAAACACCAAAAACTAACATTTCTCCAGAATTTTTTTGACGTTTCATAGGGAATGAGTTGGGCTACAATGTCCTTTCATTTGGTTTGATCAAAATTAAGAATATACCCAGAATCCAGGACTGTCTCATTACTCACTCCTTTCAGCCCATGTGTAACAATGAGAAATTTTGATTTTTCTTCAATAAACTTTTCAAAAACTATGTAACTCTATGTAATTGAAAGTGCTTTTTGGCATATTTATTGAGTTTTAACTCCATTTAACAAAAAATATAAGGTTTTGCCTTTCTTACTAAAGAAAGGTATCCAGGTTTTTAAGCGAAGATGGCGTTCGAATGTTGAACGTCCGAAATGTCAAAATCGCGCAGTAGCACCAACATTAGAAAAAAAATGCGGCTGTCATGCCATGGCACACTTTTTTCGAAATGTTGGTACCACTGCGTGATTTTGACATTTCGGGCGTTCACCATTCGAACGCCATTTTCGCTTAAAAAGCTGGATAGGGTTTGCTTTTGGCTCCGACGCCAAATCAAGTTTCATTCCCAAATCATTTCTCGAGAAATATTCATTCGAAAAATCTGCAAAAAATCATGGACGATCGATTTTCGACCGATCGATTGGCAATGACAGAATTGGTCTAACTCCAATATCCGAATTTTGGCGCTTAATTTACTGTAGAGCACGCGTGACGTCCGTGTGTGGTAAAAAAGTGCTCAATTTTGTGGTAGGGGGTTTCTCAGAGCCCACATTATGGATTTAAGCTCTCTTGGGCGCATTTGAAAGGGGATGTGCTGAACCTGAACCAGTTCCATACCAAATTTGAATTTATCCATTTTTTAAGGGGACTCGGAGTGTGTTTTCACCTGATCAGGCAGTTTTCAAATGAAAATTCGGTCGAAAATTGAAGTATTGAAATAGTTTATTTATCCAAAAAATTGCATTTTTCGAGCCCTACATCCTCCCAAATTGTCATCCATGTCGGTAATGTGGTTCTTGATTTACAGCTTGTGGACTAATTCACTGTGAGGGGGAAAACCCCCTAAAAATGGTAAAAGCCAATTTTCACCAAATGCCAAAACTATTCCTTTGGCATTTTATCTAATTTTTTTTCTCCACATCATAATCTAGACCATACTCGATGTTCTGAAACAAATTTGACCTCATTCGGATTTACCGTTCAGATTTTAGAAAATTTCCATTTTTGCCTTTCTTACTGAAGAAAGGTATGGGGTTTGCTTTTGGCTCCGACGCCAAATCAAGCTTCGTTCCCAAATCATTTCTCGAGAAATATTCATTCGAAAAATCTGGTAAAAATCATGGACGATCGATTTTCGACGCCTCGTCGACAAGTTGTCAAGTTGAGCTTCACATGCAGACGCGAGCAATGCTGGCGCGTGATGCTGGCGCGTATAGAGTTTTGATACTAGATTACAACCTTTTAGTGCAAGTTGCTTTATCGATTGCTCGTTCATCACACATCGCCTATTATTATTTTCTATGCTAAGCTTCAGTGAACGCAAACTAGACGCATGCAGCATTCCAGTTTGGCAGCTTGCCCAGAGCAGACGTGTGTCCTTTGAGCGCGTTTTTGAAGGTGTTTTTTTTAACTTTCGCCAACGGCCATGGCGGCGGCCGCGACGGCGGAGAGTGAGTGGACGGAGCATAGGGCTGAGGATGGAAGGCCGTTCTACTGGAACGCGGCCTTGAAGAAAAGTGTGTAGGAGAAACCGGACGGGTTCCAACCCAAAACGCAGGCGGCGACGGGCATGGAGGTGGAAGACTCCGAAGGAGGAGGAGAGGACGGGGGCGAATTTTGTCCCGTGGTCAAAGTTCGACGCAGGAAGGCTAAGGAGGAGATCAACGACGGCAATGGCCACGAAGTGGAGAAACTGCTCAGCAACAACAAGTTCAGCCCGCTAGCGGAGAAGAGCAACAACAACAATGCGAACCCAGCAGCAGAAAAAACCACCCCCGTGGTACCAGCTCCCGGCAAGTCGGCCGGGGAGAAGAAGCAGCCGCCGCTGGTGGTGAAAGAAACGAGCTTCGCCCGCCTTGCGAAGGTGATGTCGATATGTGATGTCCAGCCGGAACACAAACTGACGCGTTACGGCACCAAAATTACGTGCTTCTCGAGCGACGAGTGGCCTACCGGAACAAAGAACCGCACGTGACCCAGTGCAAGAACTGCTTGCAGTTCGGTCACGGAACCAGTAACTGCCATCTCAAGCCAAAGTGCAGCAGCTGTGGGGGTGCTCACAGCACGGAAAAGTGCAAAGCAGAAGAAACGCAAGCCAAGAAGTGTGTCAACCAGAGACGCATCGAACTCTACAGGCTCAATAAAAACTCCTTACCTGCTCTGTATGGTAGAACAGAGCTAAGCTCTGTATGCAGCGAACAGAGCCAGCTCTGTATGGGGAGAAATAATATTGATTTGCATATATCTCAAAAACGATAAGTTTTAGAAAGTTGACATGTTCTAGAAAGTTGCTGGTACCAAAGGTTCTATATTATTGTCTCAGACGTCATTACAATTTGGTTGATTTTAGTTGTGCAAAACAAGAAAAACTATTTATTTTCTAAGATACAAGGTATAGAATATTTTTGTTTTCGACAAAGTTGCTCAACTACCAAAAATGAACAACTCTCTCGAAGACACCAAAGCTCTATCTTCAATAGATACCGAAATAAAAAATAAAAACTATTTTTATAATAAATACTGCTTGCGACAAACACAAAGCGACCGCATCGTAGGCACAGGTAATATGAGGCATGTTTGGTAGAGATCGTCTGAAGTGAAAACTAGTATAGCAGAGTGTTCATAGAGAGTTTTTATGTTAAATGCTCTCGTCTGGATGGTTGAAAGAAATTTCAGATAAAATTATACAAATTTATAAAATTATATTCTTTTTATTGTACTGGTATGTAATTAAGATTAGAAACAACAAAATTATTGCACAGCTATTTTTATGTTTGTCTTGACAAAACAAATGTTTAACAAAATTACAAGTTTTGTACAACAAATTAAGATAAAAAAATTTCAAATACGCAAGTTAAAAAATAAAAACTAAATCTTCTAACAATTATTTTAATTTTATAAAAAAATCAGTTAACATAAGTTTAACCTTATAAAGATTTCAGGAAACTTTTCTATTTTATTTAATTCAACAGAAAAACTATATTTTTCAAGCAAGATAACCATGAGAAAGTTTTAAGCTCTAAATAATCTCTATGATATTTTTTACATTTTGTCACCTTTTTTAATAAAATAAGAAAATGAAATTAAATAGCAAAAACCAGTTTTCTTTATTTCTCAAGCCAGGAAATCAGTGAAGAGTTTCAAGCTCTAAATGCTCTTTATGGAAATTTGCCATTTTATTACCTGTATTCTAAATATTTTTTATTTTTCAAACAAAGGAAAGCAGTGAAGAGTTTTTAGCTCTAAATGCTCTCTCTATGGAAATTTGCCATTTTATTACCTGTATTCTAAATATTTTTTTTATTTTTCAAATAAAGGAAAGCAGTGAAGAGTTTTTAGCTCTAAATGCTCTCTATGGAAATTTGCCATTTTATTACCTGTATTCTAAATATTTTTTTATTTTTCAAACAAAGGAAAGCAGTGAAGAGTTTTTAGCTCTAAATGCTCTCTATGGAAATTTGCCGTTTTATTACCTGTATTCTAAATATTTTTTTATTTTTCAAACAAAGGAAAGCAGTGAAGAGTTTTTAGCTCTAAATGCTCTCTACGGAAATTTGCCATTTTATTACCTGTATTCTAAATATTTTTTTTATTTTTCAAACAAAGGAAAGCAGTGAAGAGTTTTTAGCTCTAAATGCGCTCTCTATGGAAATTTGCCATTTTATTACCTGTATTCTAAATATTTTTTTATTTTTCAAATAAAGGAAAGCAGTGAAGAGTTTTTAGCTCTAAATGCTCTCTATGGAAATTTGCCGTTTTATTACCTGTATTCTAAATATTTTTTTTATTTTTTAAACAAAGGAAAGCAGTGAAGAGTTTGAAGCTATAAATGCTCTCTATGGATATTTGCCATTTTATTACCTGTTTAAAAAAAATCAGGCAAAGGAAATCAATGAAAAGTGTTTAGCTCTAAATGCTCTCTATGGAATTTTGCCATTTTATTACCTGTATTCTAAATATTTTTTTATTTTTCAAACAAAGGAAAGCAGTGAAGAGTTTTTAGCTCTAAATGCTCTCTATGGAAATTTGCCATTTTATTACATGTATTCTATTTTTTTCAGGAAATCAGTGAAGAGTTTTTTGTTCTAAATGCTCTTTATGGAAATTTTGCTATTTTTTTTCTCACTACAAGATTTTAACATCAATTGAGTTGAATAATGTAATTAAATTTAAGTTGGACAAAATAAATAGATAATATATTTTATTGTCGATTATGTTTTTACTAAATTTCCATAGAGAGCATTTAGAGCTAAAAACTCTTCACTGCTTTCCTTTGTTTGAAAAATTAAAATTAGTATTTAGAATACAGGTAATAAAATGGTAAATTTCCATAGAGAGCATTTAGAGCTAAAAACTCTTCACTGCTTTCCTTTATTTGAAAAATTAAAAAAATATTTAGAATACAGGTAATAAAATGGTAAATTTCCATAGAGAGCATTTAGAGCTAAAAACTCTTCACTGCTTTCCTTTATTTGAAAAATAAAAAAAATATTTAGAATACAGGTAATTAAATGGCAAATTTCCATAGAGAGCATTTAGAGCTAAAAACTCTTCACTGCTTTCCTTTGTTTGAAAAATTAAAAAAGTATTTAGAATACAGGTAATAAAATGCCAAATTTCCATAGAGAGCATTTAGAGCTAAAAACTCTTCACTGCTTTCCTTTGTTTGAAAAATTAAAAAAGTATTTAGAATACAGGTAATAAAATGCTAAATTTCCATAGAGAGCTAAAAACTCTTCACTGCTTTCCTTTGTTTGAAAAATAAAAATATTTAGAATACAGGTAATTAAATGGCAAATTTCCATAGAGAGCATTTAGAGCTAAAAACTCTTCACTGCTTTCCTTTGTTTGAAAATAAAACATATTTAGAATACAGGTAATAAAATGGCAAATTTCCATAGAGAGCATTTAGAGCTAAAAACTCTTCACTGCTTTCCTTTGTTTGAAAAATAAAAAAATATTTAGAATACAGGTAATAAAATGGCAAATTTCCATAGAGAGCATTTAGAGCTAAAAACTCTTCACTGCTTTCCTTTGTTTGAAAAATAAAAACATATTTAGAATACAGGTAATAAAATGGCAAATTTCACTAGAGAGCATTTAGAGCTAAAAACTCTTCACTGCTTTCCTTTGTTTAAAAAATTAAAAAAGTATTTAGAATACAGGTAATAAAATGGCAAATTTCCATAGAGAGCATTTAGAGCTAAAAACTCTTCACTGCTTTCCTTTGTTTGAAAAATTAAAAAAGTATTTAGAATACAGGTAATAAAATGGTAAATTTCCATAGAGAGCATTTAGAGCTAAAAACTCTTCACTGCTTTCCTTTATTTGAAAAATAAAAAAATATTTAGAATACAGGTAATAAAATGGCAAATTTTCATAGAGAGCATTTAGAGCTAAAAACTCTTCACTGCTTTCCTTTATTTGAAAAATTAAAAAAGTATTTAGAATACAGGTAATAAAATGGTAAATTTCCATAAAGAGCATTTAGAGCTAAAAACTCTTCACTGCTTTCCTTTATTTGAAAAATAAAAAAAAATATTTAGAATACAGGTAATATAATGGCAAATTTCCATAGAGAGCATTTAGAGCTAAAAACTCTTCACTGCTTTCCTTTATTTGAAAAATAAAAAAAATATTTAGAATACAGGTAATAAAATGGCAAATTTCCATAGAGAGCATTTAGAGCTAAAAACTCTTCACTGCTTTCCTTTGTTTGAAAAATAAAAAAATATTTAGAATACAGGTAATAAAATGGCAAATTTCCATAGAGAGCATTTAGAGCTAAAAACTCTTCACTGCTTTCCTTTGTTTGAAAAATTAAAAAAGTATTTAGAATACAGGTAATAAAATGGTAAATTTCCATAGAGAGCATTTAGAGCTAAAAACTCTTCACTGCTTTCCTTTATTTGAAAAATAAAAAAGTATTTAGAATACAGGTAATAAAATGGTAAATTTCCATAGAGAGCATTTAGAGCTAAAAACTCTTCACTGTTTTCCTTTATTTGAAAAATAAAAAAAATATTTAGAATACAGGTAATTAAATGGCAAATTTCCATAGAGAGCATTTAGAGCTAAAAACTCTTCACTGCTTTCCTTTGTTTGAAAAATAAAAAAAATATTTAGAATACAGGTAATAAAATGGCAAATTTCCATAGAGAGCATTTAGAGCTTGAAACTCTTCACTGATTTCCTGGCTTGAGAAATAAAGAAAAACTGGTTTTGCTATTTAATTTCATTTTCTTATTTTATTTAAAAAAGGTGACAAAATGTAAAAAAATATCATAGAGATTATTTAGAGCTTAAAACTTTCTAATGGTTATCTTGCTTGAAAAATATAGTTTTTTCTGTTGAATTAAATAAAATAGAAAAGTTTCCTGAAATCTTTATAAGGTTAAACTTATGTTAACTGATTTTCTTTTTATAAAATTAAAATAATTGTAAGAAGATTTAGTTTTTATTTTTTTAACCTGCGTATTTGAAATTGTTTTTTATCTTAATTTGTTGTACAAAACTTGTAATTTTGTTAAACATTTGTTTTGTCAAGACAAACATAAAAATAGCTGTGCAATAATTTTGTTGTTTCTAATCTTAATTACTTACCAGTACAATAAAAAGAATATAATTTTATAAATTTGTATAATTTTATCTGAAATTTCTTTCAACCATTCAGACGAGAGCATTTAACATAAAAACTCTCTATGAACACTCTGCTATACTAGTTTTCACTTCAGACGATCTCTACCAAACATGCCTCATATTACCTGCGCCTACGATGCGGTCGCTTTGTGTTTGTCGCAAGCAGTATTTATTATAAAAATAGTTTTTATTTTTTATTTCGGTATCTATTGAAGATAGAGCTTTGGTGTCTTCGAGAGAGTTGTTCATTTTTGGTAGTTGAGCAGTATTTTTGTCGAAAACAAAAATATTCTATACCTTGTATCTTAGAAAATAAATAGTTTTTTCTTGTTTTGCACAACTAAAATCAACCAAATTGTAATGACGTCTGAGACAATAATATAGAACCTTTTGGTAACAGCAACTTTCTAGAACATGTCAACTTTCTAAAACTTATCGTTTTTGAGATATATGCAAATCAATATTATTTTTCCCCATACAGAGCTGGCTCTGTTCGCTGCATACAGAGCTTAGCTCTGTTCTACCATACAGAGCAGGTAAGGAGTTTTTATTGAGCCTGTAGAGCTCGATGCGTCTCTGGTGTCAACTGCTCTGGATCCCACGAGGGTCTGGACCGCAGCTGTCTCAAACGTGCGCAGTTCATCCAGTCGAGGCAGCAGGCGTCCAAGCCAAAGCCGCCAGCATGGCAGAAGGACAAACAGACTCCGGCAGGAGCCGCGTTCACCGCAGCGGATTTTCCTCCGCTACCTGGAGCGGTGCCGTCCGTCGGGACGGAAGATAAACATCTTCGTCCCGCAGGAAGAAGTCGAGAAAATACTGGCGCCGACGCCGGTGCAATCCCGAAGGAGCAACAAGGTGAACGGAAGCTGTACAGCGAGTCGGAGCTGTGGACCATTTACCGAGAATACAGAGTTCGCTTGAGACAGTGCAAGACACCCGAGGAACAGATTGACGTGATCGTACACTTGCTGACACATGGCACGAGAAAATGATCATCTTATTCAATTACCGTTTTATTATTTTATTATTTATTATTTTTGTACTATTGATCCTCGGTCCTAACCTGGTCACAGCACCTAAAAGGACCTAATAAAAATAAGTTATGAAAAAAATAGACGCATGCAGCTATCCGTTCTGAAGCCCCATGCTCATTCTTTTGCCTTTCTTTTTTGTTTTGCTCATTCTCTGATCGAATTCTGATCGAACTAATTTCTGGGGAGCGTCCAAGCTTCCCATGCGCCAGTGACAACGCACATCGCGGGTTTGGTTTTCCAGCTTCGGTACGAGCCTTTTTGTGTATTAGTATTTTGGTTCATCGTACCAGCGCACCAAGGTGGTTCATTCGGTACGTTTGCGTTTGTTGTAGTGAAGTCTCACCGAACGCTCAGTCGCAGTATGCTTCCCAATCCCAAAAACGCCTAAATGCATACTACATAATTTTCTTGCTTGCTTATTGAAAGCTCACAATTTTACCTAACGCCTAAATGACAGTTTAGTGAATTACAATAGGCGTTTCAAAGCTTTCAAGAACATTTATGCGGCTTTACCGTTGTGTCGTTGTTTACAACACGGCAAATTCTCGGGTGTTGAAACACTTTCTGCCAGTCATTTTGTAACCACTTTAACGCATGACGGAATTATTTTGTTTTCTCGTTAATTCTTGATATTTTGAAAAGTGCAAAAAAACACTCAGAAAATACGAACAATTTAGCGATATGCAGAAAACATTACGAACATCGCAAATTGTGAGCTAATTCTCTGCCTCAAAAATAATTTGTTCTGATTTAAAAAATCGAAAATGCTTGTGTGCGAGCACAGCTTACAACCGGCCATGGCAAATGGGGCAAAAACCAGCGCTTTTCAGTTATATGATATATATGATATGAGTTATATTATAAGGTTGAGTTTTGAATTGATTAATGAATGGACCATTCTTTATTTTGCTATTTCTTTGAAAAAAAAATCAACTGCCGTTATCTTAATTTTGTAAGAAAGGCTCTATCTCACCCCAGGTGGAATTAAATCGGGTTTTTTGGTATAAATATATGGATTTTACAAAATTGTAATACTTTTTAGCATAACTTTTGTTAATTAAAGTTCCAAGTTGATAAAATTGCTTTAAAATAATTGAGGAAAGTTACCTTCAACGGAACAATACAAAAACATGACGTTTTATTAGAAAATAATTGATTTTCGTAGAGTGTCTCATTGTTCCTGCCAAGTGCGTCTATAATGAGACAGTTCTGATACTGAGGTGTGTATAGAGTGTGTATGTAGTCAGTATTGTGGTTTCGGAAATAAATCGAATTTTCGCGGCGACTTGACACTACGCTTCGCAAACTTATCAACTCTAATTATGATTGTAACAAGTTGTGTTGAACGCTAGGATAAACGTCACTGAAAAATATTTTGTCGCTCTGGCACCAAATCGAAACGAGCGATTTCCACTCTCGCCGCACTATTTCTCTCCGCCTTTTTTCTGTCAAGCTTAATAGCATCAGCGCTTGCGTGATGCCGTTGGAGATTTTGGATGATGATGTTAACCACTTCTGCAGGTAAAAATAGTCATATTTTATTTTGTTTTTAATTAAATAAACAAAAAAAGTTCGTTCATCTACCGACATAAATTCTCGTCAATCAAAACAATATGGAGGCATCACAACAAAGTTGGCTTACACACTGATCGAGTAATACCAAATTAAGCTTGACAGAAAAAGGCGGAGAGAAAAATTGCGGCGAGAGTAGAAATCGTTCGATTCGGTTTAGTGCCAGAGCGACAATATCATACTCGATATCGTGCGTATGGTATGGACCTCAGTATTAATCATTATTACGAAGCAGAGTTCGGAAACTCACTCACGAGGTACTCAACTATGAGGAAAAACTAAGTTACCTGCGAGTAAATTACTCATCACTCTCGGTGAGTGTGAGGGCCTTCCTCATTTACTCACAAAGAGGGCTTTGAGCGCTCATGAGAGCTATTTTAGAAAACAAATTTCGAGATGTCAAACTCTAGATCGGTGATTTTCTTATTCACTCAACAGCGAAAAAGTAGTCCTGATGGTAGAGGCGCAGAGCTATCAATTAGAAGTTTTTGCATCACAGTGGTTCAAATCCTGATTTTTATTTGTTTTTTTTTCGCGAGTTTATTTTATTTTTAATCACATAGTTTGTTGTCAGCTTCCAGCTGTCCTACCGACGGATAGGTCGAAGGTTGTTTAGACGGGGGATGCCTCTGCGGGTGAATTTTAACAGCTTTACCAGCAGTGGATGGCCGTGTTGCTGAGGTAAGTGGCCACTCCCGGTCGTGGACAGTTGTACAAATGTGTTTTGGTTCAGCATCGGGACATGCCGAAGAAGTTGCAGTAGCCGCCGGTGGCTTTGGCTTGGAGGTTCACTGAAAACTAAAAAAGGCCGATCCAGTGCTTTAAACAGCTTTAGGCTAGGGCCACCGGCGGCTGCTGAGGCTCCACTGGCGTGTCCTGGTTCTTAGGCAAGACATATTGGTAGAATTGTCAGCGACCGGGAGTGGCCACAGTTGCACAGCTGTCGAAGGGAGTGACCACCATTACCCACAGCAACACGGTCATCTTCTTTTGGTATGGCTGCCAACATCCACCCGCAGAAGCTGCCCCCGTCTGCGGCCTCCGATTTGTCCTGCGGTAGGGTTATCCACAACGGATTCGACCGGTCACCAATCTTAAAATTATGAAATTAATAGCCCATCCATTGGACTTTGACAATCCAAGGTTTCTTTTGAAGCAATGAAAAAAAAATTACAGACAGACAAATAAAATATTGATACCACATTAATACCAACCCTGAACCTTCGAATTTATAGACATTGACGCTACCTCAAATGTACAACCGTTTGATAAAGACACTTGATTTTGGATTGATGTTGTCAATGATTTTGTAAATAACAAATTGTTGGAAACGGCCTACTCACACGCTCATTTTACTCAAATATGAGTAAATTTACTCAGCCCTCACACTCACGGTGAGTATCGAGAGTGTTTGCTGTGAGGAAGCCTACTCGATTTAAGAGTGTGAGTGGTTTTCCGAACTCTGTTACGAAGATTTATTTCAGTGTGGGAACTTTTGACATTTTTCAACGTCAAACTCTGGTGCAGTTGTTTTTATTGTTAGGTTAAGTTTGCTTTTCTGGTTGATGGAGCGTATTCGGGACACGGCTGGCCAGAAGGGAATCGGCAAGTGGACGGCGATCGTTGCTCTGCACCAGGGCGTTCGGTTACGGCGATCGGCGAGGCCGTCTTCGCGCGTTGCCTGTCCGGAACGTGCCAAGGCTAGCAAGCAACTCGCCGGGCCGTTCCCCAAACTAAACGTTGCCGACCGTAATACGTTCCTCACGCACATCCGCAGCGCAGTGTACTGTGCCAACATCGTCTCGTACGGCAATGGCTTTATGCTGCTCCGCAAGGCCGTCAACGAGTACAAGTGGAACCTGGACTTCGATGGAATCGCGTTGATGTGGCGTGGAGGTTGCATCATCCGCAGTGTCTTCCTCGAAAACATTCGCAACTCGTTCGTGCGCAATCCGGCGATGTCGCATCTGCTGCTGGACAACTTCTTCAAGAACGCCATCGTGAAGAACCAGCAGTGATGGTGTAAGGTCGTCCCAGTGCCGGTCATGTCCGCCACGCTGAGCTTCTTCGATGGCTACCTCTCGGAGCGACTGTCCGCGAATCTGCTGCAGGCCCAGCGGGACTACCTTGGGGCGCATACGTACGAGCTGCTTGGCAAGAAGCAATGGCGGCAACGTTTCCGCTACTACTCATCTGGCCCAATGTGACGAGCACGATGCCGCTGGTTGATTCCGCTACATTCCGTTGAACAAAGGACACCGTCTCCATTAATCGTTATTTATTGTTGCCCATTCGGTTAGATTTCGAAATTGTTTTCTTTTTTGTAATAAAAGTGGTTGTTTAGGGTTTTGTCTATTTTTATTTACATTTTGACAAGTATCTACTGATTAAATTCATAAATATTATGTTGGCTGGGGAACGGAAATCCTATTGGCAAGATGCTGTTGCACAGTTCGTCGAAGCATCCAAATACATAGAACTGTACCGTTGGGGCAGATTCTTGACCGAAAAGACGGTTCGTTTGATGTGGTTCCCAACACGGAGTTGTCGTGGCGCGGACTGCGTCGCGAGGTAATTCGTTGTACCGGAAGGTCACTTTGAGGAAGTGTCTGGTTGCTTAAACTTAAAGAAGATCGTCGAGCTGGATCAGGAACGGGATCCAGCTTTGTAGATCCTCGCCAAAACGACGAAAAGTTTGAAGCGCTCAAAAAGGAAAATCTCGTCAGAGGAATCTAACAATACCGACCTCGAAGCCACCCTCCCGGAAGAATCTCATCACTCTCATGGACAAAACCCAGCCCCTGCTCAAGCAAAAAGAGCAACTCCGAACCAAACTTTTTGATGACTCCAAATCCGTACTCATATTTGTCGAATCCGAGCTCAAAACTTGCCAATCACGGAGCGACTTGACTTCCCCCAACTCCAGCAACCACCCACAACAAATTCAATGAAAAAATCGTCAAATGATGATGTTTTTTCCACAATTTAATTTTCAAATTTCCGATAAAACTGGTGTCGAGTGCAATCTAGCTTAGAATTTAGCCTCGTTTACTATTTTGAACGATTTTGACAACTACACTGATATAAATCGTATCAAAAAGTTTACCATACCATGCCAGTATTATGCGCGTATGGTATGCGGCCGTACACAGTATGCGGTATACTCGAAGTGAATAACCCTTAGGCGCGGACCGTACCCCTCGGATCATCGGCCAAATTCGACTGAACAAAAGGAGTATACCGATGATGTGACACGTTGACATTGACTTTAGCTAGGGATAGAGATAGAATTGAACTTTTGCTTATCACTGTTATCATAAATCGACAGGAAAACTATTGATTGTCTTTCTGGTTAGGATAAATTTAATTATTTCTTACTATTTGTCGTTTTATATATTGATTCTTCCTTAGATTAAGTGATCTATATACAGCCGCAAGCCAATTGTAGAATTAGCTGTCTGTTTGCGACAAGAATTGTATTAGGAGACCGAAATGTAAGTAGCTGGTGAATTTGATCTGGAAATTGCTACAACTGAAATACAATTTTAGCTTTTAGCTACATCACCGTAGAAAGGAGTTTGCTACAAGAACCTCCGAAAATCTTGTCTGTCGCAACACGGACTGTAGACGTAATACCGATGTCATATTTTGGTCAATGTTGGAACACATTAAAAGAAAGTACAGTATGTAAAAAAAAGTATTTACACCCCTTGGGCACTATGCACATTTTGTGATGAAACATATAAACGATTAAAGTTGAGCATGAGCATGGTTAACTGCCAATGAGCTGCTACTCCTTTTTGACAGATTAGCTGAAGTTAAACAATGAATCAAAAATGATCAGTGGGAGCCAACCATCCGTTCACTGTTTAACCTCTGAAGATCCCTTCTTTATTAGTCAATACCGGCGCCCTCCCAAGAAGCCTGCAGTTCAACGAAAGGGAGGAATGTAAGTCCGATAGTTGAAGTTGCAGACTCATCAAGCACATAGTTTTTCGCTATATACTTGTTGATACCGCATGAGACCGTTGAATCCACAGCATCTCCTTCAAGCATCACGTTTTTTTCTTTTTTGTTAGTAGGATAAGGTATTGGCTTTTCGATGCCTCCCGAGCTACGACGGGGGGGGGGGGACTTTCATAACAAATCCGTCGGCGAGCCTTCCGAGCAACGATGCTATGGGAAGGACTTTCTAGTTAACAAAATAAAACCTTATTCGAAAAATTTAAGCACAATCCACCCGACGCCGTGCCTTCCGATCAACGATGATATAAAATGGGCTTTGAAAATCACAAACAATTAATTAAGTTTACAAAAGCACAAAAAACACCAATTACTCAACGAAAATGACAAAAATAATTCAGTAAGGCAAGCGCGTGGCCTCACCGCCCGCAATCGACTGAAGTACTAAACACAATTAACACCCTGTTACTTTGGAACACAATTAATACGACAAACTCAACCGGCGGCGTGCCCTCCGATCAACGATGATAAAGCAAGGACTGATATTATTATTGCTAGCAAGAAACACACACAATTCACGACAAAAGGCATAACACAAAAATCACTTTTCACTCCGAATATTTTTTATGACCACTCGCTCCCTTTACAAATTATGCACTAACCCCATACGAACAGCGACACAAAAGCACACCAAAAAATTAACCTGAATAATCACGACTTCACTTCCCCACTTCCAGCGCACCAATGATGCTATTATTCGATTAGCACAATCACTCATCCCATACGAACAGCGACACAAAAGCACACAAAAAAATTAACCTGAATAATCACGACATCGCGTCCCCACTTCCAGCGCACCAATGATGCTATTATTCGATTAGCACAATCACTCACCCCATACGAACAGCGACACAAAAGCACACACAAAAATTAACCTGAATAATCACGACTTCGCGTCCCCACTTCCAGCGAACCAATGATGCTATTATTCGATTAGCACAATCACTCACCCCATACGAACAGCGACACAAAAGAACACAAAAAAAATTAACCTGAATAATCACGAATTCGCGTCCCCACTTCCAGCGCACCAATGATGCTATTTTCGATTAGCACAATCACTCACCTCATACGAACAGCGACACAAAAGCACACAAAAAAATAACCTGAATAATCACGACTTCGCGTCCCCACTTCCAGCGCACCAATGATGCTATTATTCGATTAGCACAATCACTCACCCCATACGAACAGCGACACAAAAGCACACAAAAAATTAACCTGAATAATCACGACTTCGCGTCCCCACTTCCAGCGCACCAATGATGCTTTTATTCGATTAGCACAATCACTCACCCCATACGAACAGCGACACAAAAGCACACAAAAAAATTAATCTGATTAATCACGACTTCGCGTCCCCACTTCCAGCGAACCAATGATGCTATTATTCGATTAGCACAATCACTCACCCCATACGAACAGCGACACAAAAGAACACAAAAAAATTAACCTGAATAATCACGACATCGCGTCCCCACTTCCAGCGCACCAATGATGCTATTATTCGATTAGCACAATCACTCACCCCATACGAACAGCGACACAAAAGCACACACAAAAATTAACCTGAATAATCACGACTTCGCGTCCCCACTTCCAGCGAACCAATGATGCTATTATTCGATTAGCACAATCACTCACCCCATACGAACAGCGACACAAAAGAACACAAAAAAAATTAACCTGAAAAATCACGAATTCGCGTCCCCACTTCCAGCGCACCAATGATGCTATTTTCGATTAGCACAATCACTCACCTCATACGAACAGCGACACAAAAGCACACAAAAAAATAACCTGAATAATCACGACTTCGCGTCCCCACTTCCAGCGCACCAATGATGCTATTATTCGATTAGCACAATCACTCACCCCATACGAACAGCGACACAAAAGCACACAAAAAAATTAACCTGAATAATCACGACTTCGCGTCCCCACTTCCAGCGCACCAACCGATTAGCACAATCACTCACCCCATACGAACAGCGACACAAAAGCACACAAAAAAATTAACCTGATTAATCACGAATTCGCGTCCCCACTTCCAGCGCACCAATGATGCTATTATTCGATTAGCACAACACTCACCCCATACGAACAGCGACACAAAAGCACACAAAAAAATTAACCTGAATAATCACGACTTCGCGTCTCCACTTCCAGCGCACCAATGATGCTATTATTCGATTAGCACAATCACTCACCCCATACGAACAGCGACACAAAAGCACACAAAAAAAATTAACCTGAATAATCACGTCTTCGCGTCCCCACTTCAAGCGCACCAATGATGCTATTATTAGATTAGCACAATCACTCACCCCATACGAACAGCGACACAAAAGCACACAAAAAAATTAACCTGAATAATCACGACTTCGCGTCCCCACTTCCAGCGCACCAATGATGCTATTATTCGATTAGCACAATCACTCACCCCATACGAACAGCGACACAAAAGAACACAAAAAAATTAACCTGAATAATCACGACTTCGCGTCACCACTTCCAGCGCACCAATGATGCTCAGAAACATAAAAAAAACCATCCACATTTACGACCCCCGGGTCTTTTGTGGTATCTATTGCAAGTTTCTGCTCGAACCTAGGAGTCCGAAGGCTTGAATGGGGAGAGCACCCAAACCTCTTTCTACTCCAAGGAACCTTCCACCCCAGTGTTTGAACTGACGACTTTTGGATTGCGAGTCCAACCGCCGCCAGCGATTCCACCGGAGCAGGCTTGGTTTGGTGTGTTGTTTGTACTTATGGCAGGGAGAGGACTCCCATACCTGGAATGACTTAACGGCCTAACAACAACCAAGGCCGGGACCGACGTTTTACTTCATCATCCGATAGAAAGGCTCAGAAACATATAAACGATGAAAGTTTGACAGAAACCTTTTACTACGTTTTGTTCAGAAACTCATGCCGAACATTTTGCTATAAAAAGCTCACGAAAAGATGATTTCCATAAAAAGTTATATAACAAATACTATTACAGAAATCAAATAAGGTGCAACAAAAGTTTGTACACCTTTCGAAAAATTAACATAAATAAAGTTATTTGTTGACAAATCACCATAAATCCAGTCTCCCAACTCCAAATAGGCATCCTTGACTGATTAAAAAAATAGTTTGGATTGAATATAAAGTTTACTACTAACATAGTATGAAAGTTTATATATCTCTGGAAATTCTATATAAAACTTATCTAAACTTAATTTTGCAAACTTTTCATATAACTAAACGTCAATATATTACCATAGAATTTCTAAATAAACATTCTGGAGTGGGTATAACACCGTTTTGGGGGTTTTTGTATCGATCGAATAGATTTTTCATTAAAATTTCGTACCAACCCAGAATTACATCGTCGGAAAATCCGCCGGCATCCGAACCGGTCCAAGATTCACAAGTCAACCTATCGGCATCGGAAAGGGCATACAATTTCCGATCTTTTGATACCTGTACATCTAGGTTTTCTATAAAACCCACGTTTTTAAATACCTAAGCAAAACCGTTGTTATGGTTTCGTTTGAGCAATCTGCCAAAAATGTATGGACTTACGTAATTTTTTTTCTCGTGGATCAAACTGACTTTTTGCCCAGGTATTTAAAAACGTGGGTTTTATAGAAAACCTAGATGTATGGGAATCAAAAGATCGGAAATTTTATGCCCTTTTAAAGACTTGTCTGGTCACGCCTTCCGTCGGACCTACAGGTTAAGTCGTAAGCTCAGTCCAGGTTGTGTCTCACTAAAGTTGCTGGACAAAAATGACTTTGTCTGCCAAATAATATGCTGCCTTATGATATATTCTGCTTAATGATCTTTTCTGTACCAATCGACGTTCCGCCAAATGACCCTGTCTGCCATTTGACCTTTCTGCCGAACATTTTTCTGCCATTCGAATGTATTTTCAGCCGAATGTTTGTCTGCCGAATGACCTTTTCTGCCTTTTGGTTGTCTGCCGAACGTCATTCCGCCGACCGTCATTCTGCCGAATGACCCAGTCCCGTTTTCTCCCATACATTTTCGCGATTTTCCCCATGTAAACATCAACGATAAAAAGCGACCTCTTAACCTTAAGCGTTTGGCTCAAAATTTGCATAGATACTTATTTTTACCTAAAGAAACGAGCCAGGTGTCCAGGTATCCCTGATGTCATTTTTTTTTTATTTTCACCCTAGTGTACACTGAACCCCCGGTAGTTGGTCACTATTTTGTTTGACACTTTTTCGTTTGACACTTTTTTAGTTTGCACCCCGTTGGTTGGCCAAAGTCAAACTAAAATGTGAAGAATCATCACTTTTTACACGGGACTCACACTTACTATCATACCAAACGTTTGGTAGTGTGTGTGAGCTCCGTGTAAAGAGGGTGTCAAACTAGAAATTAACCCCATTCGTTTGACAACAAATCGTGTCAAACCATCGGGGTTACAGTGTATTCACCTTATTATATCAATATTATCATACTTACGCATTGTTAAACTGATCTTTCAAAGGAGATCCTTGCTGAACTGCTATAGCATATGGTTTTCGAGAAAATTCCTCTCCAACCATTTGAAGATCGCAGTTCGTTAATACTTTGTATCGGATATCCGTTGCGTCTCCCAAAAACGCAAATCCCGAAGCTGATGTAGAATTTCTGATTCGCTCAACTGCTTCATCCAAGCTATTTGGTAATCCAGCTTCCTGCATTGCCTGCCACATCTTGGTGTATTTGTCGCTAACCGGATAATCCCATACAGCTAGCTTAGAACGCTCGACTGGTGTTAAAGAGTCGTTGAGTGACATTTCTTTCCATATTCTGTAATGGGAACATAATACGCTTATTAATTTGTGTTCTTAAGACAACCGGACAAGATCTCTTCTTCTTGTTACATTGTTAAAATTCCCCAAATTTTACAATCTCACGATCACAGTTGTTGTTGTTGTTAACTTATTTATTTATGGCAGCTTTAACCGTCTTGGTAATTCACTGCTCTATTTAGTAAATGGCTGTGCCATTTTTGTAGACATTCCATTCCCATTATCAACATTATCAGCTAGAACCAGACTAGAAACTCACCCACAAGAACGCTTCTGTTCAGAATCAAAAAGTTCAAAATATAATTGAAGTGAAACATTAGTCAAAAAGAGTACCAGGAGTGGGGGCTTGGGAGGAGGGGGTGTGAGAGGCACGTGTCCCCTTTTCGAAAGAAATGTGCCAAAAATCGTTGTCAGCCGGTACATCGCGGCGTGAAATTCCGTTGAGACTCTCCGGAACCTGCAGTGAACCGGTAGACATTAAAAGCAGTGCTCGACGATCGCGAATCCGTCCTAATTCTCGCTAGTTTTTTTTGTGCCGATTTGCGGATCAAATCGAGCCACAACAAGAACAATAAAGAACTTCCCGCGTGGCAAGTATAATACCGTCGTCGTCGTCGCCTTCGTTCTTTCGCACCGCGATTGTGTTGTGTGGTGGTATCGTCGTCGTCGTGAACGAGCTGGGTGTAGTGCTGCTTGGAAGTGTGGAAGAAATTTCGACACGCACAGTGGGTCGGAGTGAAAAAAGTGTGCGGCAGAATAAAATAAACTAAAAGTTTTTGAAAATTTAAAAGATTTTTTTTTGTGCTAAAGTGGAGTGAATTAAATCAACCAGATCGTACGTGCACCCCCCCCCCCCTCCACCCCGTTTTTGGGTGACTGGACCCCAGGTTAGGGGCGGCCCAAAACAAATGGGGTTTCGACGCCTTCTACCCGTGAGCGGCTGTTCTCAGGTTAGGGGCGGCTCCTATAGAGGCGAGTGAACCCCCCCCCCCCCCTCGAGCGTCTGTTCCCCAGGTGTTAGGGGCGGCTCAAGGAAACCGGTGTCCTGCTCCATCGTTGAGGTAAGCGTCTGTTCTCCAGGATAGGGGCGGCTTACAGCAGATAGAGTTAGGACCCCCTCCTCGAGCGTCTGTTCCCCAGGTTAGGGGCGGCTCGGAACAGCGTCTGTTCCCCAGGATAGGGGCGGCTGACTAACAGTCCCAGTGCCAGAGTGGGACTCTAAACATTCCTGGTACGACGGTCCTCCGGCGAGACAGGGGGTTGGTGATGGCTACACGCACCCGCCGTAAAACAGTAGTGCAGAGAGCTCCAGATGCGAGCCGATCCAATCGCCGACCCGATTTTCGGGGATCCAGGGATTGGAAACTCGGGACGTGGAACTGCAGGTCTCTCAACTTCGATGGGCGCGACCGAATTCTTTCAAACGAATTGCGGGTCCGCGGTCTCGAAGTCGTGGCGCTGCAGGAGGTGTGCTGGACGGGGAAGGACCACCGAGAGTACGGGGGTTATACTATGTATTGGAGCGGCGGCGATACACACGAGCTGGGGACAGCTTTTATAGTGTTGGGCGAAATGTCGAAGCGCGTGATTGGTTGGTGGCCAGTCAACGACAGAATGTGCTGGTTGAGAATCAAGGGCCGATTCTTCAACCTGAGCATCATCAATGTGCACAGCCCGCACATGGGAAGCGACGCCGATGACAAGGACGCTTTCTACGAGCTTCTTGACCGCGAGTGCAGGAAGTGTCCAAAACACGACGTCAAGATTGTCATCGGCGACTTAAACGCTCCAGTCGGCCAGGAGGAGGAGTTTAGACCGGTTATTGGGAGGTTCAGCGCCCACCAGCAGACGAACGAGAACGGCCTACGACTCATCGATTTCGCTACCTCCCGAAACATGGCCATATGTATTACCTTCTTCCAGCACACCCCCTATACAAGTACACCTGGAGATCACCAAACGACACGGAGACGCAAATCGACCATGTTCTCATCGATGGTCGGCACTTCTCGGACATAATCGACGTCAAAACCTACCGTGGCGCGGACATCGACTCAGACCACTACCTGGTGGTGGCAAAGCTGCGCCAACGCCTGTCCGAGGTCAGCAAGATCCGGTACCGTCGCACTATAAGGTATTTCCATATAATTGAGCGGCCAAAATTTTTTTTTTGCTTTTTTTGTGACTTTTTTGTGTTGTTTGTACTTAGTATAATGAAAACAAATGAATTTTGATATTTTTCCAAAAAAAAAGTTTAATTTTCGATTTTTTCATATATTTGAGGCCACATGCATTAAAGTGGTGAATTTTAATATTCTTGCTCTGTCTATTTGATGCCCGGAATGGCGGTTTATGCTATGTTTAAGTTTCTGATTTCCGTTCAATCTCCCTCCCCTTCTTCTTGAGTTAAAATCCACCTCTCTTTGAAGACCCTCCCCCCCCCTTCCCCTCCAATTAAAATTTGATTTTTGTGATGTTTTAGAATTTTAGACGGTTTATTTTATGGAACATTGTATGGATTCTCGTCCACGTTTTTTGTTGATCCACTTGCAAAATTCACGTTTTCCACGATAAATTCTTCTAAATCAAAATCACTATGTAACCGATTGTCGTTAGATTACTTAAAATATGAACTTCTTCTATGGGATTTTGTATACCTCGTTTTGAAGCTACAGAACAACATGCGTAGTTTTTCCTCTGTGGTTTTTCCCTGAGTTGATCATGTGATGGTTCTGCAATGTTTTGTAATTCTTACAAATATACTCGAAAGCAGTTCTCACGTTTTCAGAATAGTGCTTCGTTATATCGTACAGGGACACTACGGTATTATTATCCATACTTTCAAAAGAACACAACAACGAACTGATATGAATATTCGACGAATCGTTTCTGTAAAATACTTAGAATAGGAATTTCTAATTTTATTAAACGTACTTAGGGTACCAACAAAGTCATGAATATCAAATCAATTTCAAAACATACATAGCAGGTACGTCATTTCTGCCTCCGCAGGTAAATAATGTGATTTTAACCAAGCGTATACGCGAAATCATTAATTTTCTTGCATGAATCAAAATGTTCAAAATGGCATAACTCAAAAAGTGCACATAAGTGCACTTTGAAATTTGGAGACAAGTTAGGACATGTCGCGATGTCAACTGTACACTGCTCGAATGAGTTTGACAGCAACCAAATGACAGATCTTGCTGAAATTCGATTCGAGCAGTGGAAGAGCAAAACCAAAATAAACACGTGGGGAAAGTGGCTGTGAGAGGAAAAAAATTCTACCGGATTACCATGAAAAAATGGTCCTCCCGAAGTTCAACCGAAAGCCCGCCATGAACAAGAAGAACGGCGGCTGGGAGAATTTCCTGAAAAGCCAACCGAAGATGCTGCCGCCACGACGAGCGCCGCCGAAGAAACCCAAGCCGGAATGACCCCTATGAAAGGCGAGGAAGTCGTCGCTGTCGATTCGCCAGCCCAAGCGACATCCCATGTCCACGCCATAGATAAGTTCCCTGTGCCGGAAGTCGTCGCGGAACCTGTAGTCTTTGAGCCCAAATCCAACCCGATCCCCGGCCTTCCATGCTATTCCTTCTTTCTTTCTAGGTTATGATGTTTGCATAAGCTTCCATGTCCCAGACCAGTACCAGCGGCCAACAATATGGTTCCTACGTCATCACATCGGTGCCGGCGAAAGTCATCAAGACTAAGAACAACCAATCAGTTAGCTGGACGCACAATCGCTCGAGCTGGTCGGTTGAATCGGTAGTTTTGCATCCACACCGGCGACCACGGCAACCAGTACGGCCACGAGCAGGGTGCCAGAGCAGAAGGTTTCCGATGAAAGTAGCAGGTTGGCCAGAAGCAGCTCGAGCTCGAGTGACGGAAGTGGAGGCAATACCACGACAACGACCAGTAGCAGCAACAGCACTGATCTGGCTGTACCGCTTGGAGCAGCTGTAACAGTGGCCACGGCTGATAGAAAAAACAGCAGCATCAGTTCTGACCACGAGAACCTGCTCAACCAGCTGGCCCTAACATTCTTTGCAACCAAAATGTCCTGCAGCGGATCGCGCAAAGGTCCATGGGAACCCCAGGTCTACGCCGGATACGCCACCGCTCAGCTGCTCGGCCACCAGTCCGGACCGTCGTTGCCATCAGTCAGTGGTTAAGGACTGCCCAACATTGAGGACTCACGCGTGCCCTGTCGCTGCGAGCCCGGCGCCACTTGGCTGTCGTAATTAAAATTCTCGCTCTTCTTCTTGTGTGTGCAATTTCAGACGCCGAACTGATCAATGTGTCGCGAATCTTTTGAGAGGTCATGCACGACTTCCGGTCGGACCTACTGCCCACGCCCACGCGAGTTTGTCTAGGTGCACCAGCACGTGTCCAATATCATTCAGCACAAGACTGGAGCGCACGACACGAAGGACGACTCGGAGAACGAAACCTTGTCGGAGTGCTTCGACGAAATCTAACCTATCTGAACAGATTTGAACTAGTCGCTCGAGACGTTCAACCCTGAGGGCAGTTTGGTGTATGCGGCGGACGGCTCGCGGGTAACCATCTACAACTCCGAGTAGATCGATTGCAATGCAACGCTCTCAACGGCTGCACCGACATCCCGAGTGTAAGCAAGTCGACGCTGTAATAATCTTGCTAAATCTCAAAACGATTCTTTAAAAATCACCAGGAATTGACGCAATTCGCAATTCGCAATTTTCAGTGTAAGAACGGGCCTTGACCGATCTTATGCACCAGGTTCCCGACGAACACGCACTACCCTTACACCTACATCTCACCCTTGCTCTGAGTCAGTACGAGCAGCACGCTAGAACACGCTTTGAGTGTTCGTGCCAGGCATGCACACCTTCTTTTCCGGTTACGCATTTTAACTCGGCCGGGGGTGGTACATTACGTAGGGTTTGATGTAAGTATAAGCGCCTAACCATTTATAGTGTGCCTATCAACTTTCATTAAAGCAAAAACTGTTTTATTTTTAGTTTGAATTCAAAAACTAGTTGTTATTTTACTGTGTATTGTTTTCTCCTGAAATCTTTCCAAGTGTTGAGTCGTGTTTATCTGTTGCTATTTCTTTTGTCACGGTGTTTTGTTACAATATTTTGGTCCTAAGCATGTTATAAAAGTTCACCAAAAATACAATAGTAATATTTGTGTTAATCCTTTAACCATTCCATAAATTGAGTAAGGGCTCAAACCTCACTTGTTTGAAAAAAAGGGTGAAGATTGAAAACAATAGACAATAAAAGAGAATTTATTTTATAAAAATCAAGAATCAATAGTAAGAGAATGATGAGCGTATTTAAAGAATAAAAATGAGAAGCTAGATGTATTAGATGTAAAATCAGTCAATAGTTAATAAAAAGAGATACAAAACAAGCTAGGATTATAGTAATGATAATTTATAGGACAGATAAAGAATTATTCAAATAAATAAATTCGCAATAAAATCAAAAAAGATTAGGCGAATGATAAATAGACTTGATATTACTAGTACATTAAGGAAAAGTATATTTTTAAGGAAAAAACAAAGTTTGTTACAGTAGTATCAATTGGTAAAAAAGAGTGGAAAAGCTTTGAGAGATAAGAGAATCAAAAGTTAGTAAAATCAAAATCAAATGATTAATATAGAAGAATGAATGAAGAAGTGAGAATCAGTAGAGCAAAATAAAAATTGGAGATAGGTGGTAGCTGAGAATGAAAAGAAGAGAAACCCCGTTGTGCGATGCTTCAGGTACATCCACAGCAGTTGACTCAACATACTGCGAATCGAAACAATACCGTCTACAATCACAAATTACTTCCCTTTCCCACATTGTCGCGCCCCTTTCTTTTAGCCGTCTCGACTCTGACCCGCGGTGGTCAAAGATTTACGATCCGTTTCCACAGGCCACCAGCTAGGTCATCATGAAAACCAAGCCAACGTGGAGGTAAGAAAATAGGACACTCGCAAGGAACCAGAGCTATACTGTTCTGATCAAGATAATTCGGATGATCTAACAGAACTACGGATGTAGTTAGTTACGCTCCTTCCAGGATGTTCCTTACGTGGACGTCAACCGAAGAGCACGCAACAAGGTCAGTGCCATTGCATGCTCTTAGGTATCAATCCTTGGCCTGCAAAATCACCAGGAATTGACGCGTAATCAAACTTAATCGGCGTGAACTCGTTCCGCAAGACGCGATGGGCCGGCAACCAGAACCAGCTGGTCGTCGTTGCCGATCGAAGACGGACTGGCCGACGCTGAGCAGTGTAATTTTCGGCAAGCAGCGGCCGCCGCTGGTCATCTGGTTACATTCGACTCGAACCGTCAGATCTCGGACATGCTTCACCTGCGACCTGCAAAGTCACTCGAGAGGAACGTTCGGGGGAGGCGGTGGACGGCTCGCGGGAAACCATCTACAACTACGAGAGGATTGAGTGAGTCGTTTAGGTAATCCACGCGAGCTTGCACAAGTGATCGGCAAAGAATTGCCGCTGTCGAGCCAGTGGAATCGGATACACTGCTGATACAACCAGAAACGCCATGTTACCAGCTCAGAAAGACACCAGCTCGGAGCTGCAGCCGCGCATTCAGTGAAAACTTGAAGCAGCATTTGAAAGTGTAATTGTAGTCGTGTTCAGGTTCAGGCTTCGCTTAAAAAATACCAAATCTAAAATAAAATTTATTTAATTAAATAAGCGTTTTATACATTTTAGAAACAGTTAAGCGGTGCTAAACCCAAAACTACTTCCAGTAGTACGCCGGAGAAAACCGCGTAACGTTCGCCGTTGACCATCTTGATGATCTGGACAACAAATTCCTGATGGTCACGTAGAGTGTCAACACCGTGTACTCGGAACCGCCTTTCAGAGCTTCTCCTGCGACCTTCTCTACTACCTCAAAGACATCCCCGAAAAGTGCCGCGAAATCTGGGTCAAATCTGCCGCCCGACTGGTTATTCGTCACCTTTCCTTGTTGCTTCTCCATCGTCATGCTAATCGCCAACTCAAGCGCCTTCCAGCTCGCTCGAATATTCAATGGAACCACCATCTACTGCATCGTAGTGGCCGGAACGTTTGGGGTCTTCTTTCACCGCGATGCCGGCCTCACCTTAACCGAACACGGCTCTTTTTTTCGCCTCTGTCGCCATCAAACATTAAAAACAGAACAAACATCACCGGAAACATCTGCCAGCAGTAACGCTGAAAAAACTTCATCAACCGAATCTCCTCCCCCTTTACAACGTGCGTTCTCTGTTCAAACAGCTCCATCGTGCTGGAGCAAAAGATCCTGCTGGCCATCTACAAGGTCCAAAAAAGCAGCCACTTTAAGATCTCCGCGTTGTGCTGATCCGCCCTTTTCAAATCCACCTTCGTAAAACTACTCGCGCAAGCGTTGCTCGGCATCGCGTTGGTTCGCACCTGCAGTGGGCACTTCCGGTATCGCGCCGAGCAGAGCAGCAACACCGGCTGCGTCCTGGAAGGCAGACGCCGCAAAGCGCGACCGGATCCGGTGCCGGTCATAGCTCTGGTGCTGTAAGTGGTTTGTGATAAGTGCGGTACGGACCGACGGTCTTGCGCCATTGGACACTTTGTGCTTGCGCGGATGAATACAAAAGGCAACTAAGCACCACCCTTACACTTGTGCCTGGGTCGTAAACGGCCTGCTGTTGATCCGCTCGTTACACGCGTCGCAGCAAATTTTATTGTTCCCGGCCATCAACTCAATCGCGATGAACGCGTTCGGGCAGGAGTGGATCGAATACCTCGTTGTCTGCACTGGTATCCGTTGACGCCGTGCCTTGCTTTGGCCTTCGCTTCCTGCAGCTCGATGCTCACCTTTCCATCATGTTGGCCACACTCTCGGCACTCAGACACAACTCGCACACCACATTTGACTCGCCTCCTTTGTTCACATTCTCCGGCACATATTCACGCTTTTCCGGACCGCCCTCGTTTGGTCAACGATCTTTTTCGTCTGCAAATCGTCGTTCAGACTGTCCTCGACGTCCGCGTCTGACCTGCCGACGTCGTCCTTGTCCGATTCGTTGGGGCCTTTGACGTCACCTTTCAGTTTGCCACCTGCTGCGGCAAAAGTTAATTTGTTGGATTTTTTTTCTGCTTTTTCCTTGGTTTCCGCATTCGCATTCTGGATGCGGCGTCATTTACGGCTGCTTAGTGGTTTTGGGGTGGATCCGCCGGAAGTTGACATGTCCGTAGTCCGGTTAGGGGCTGCATTTTCGTCGGATCGGGGGTTGCGGTTTTTCCGAGTCGATCGGGAGTGACAAATTCAAGAAGGACTCGTGCCATGTTAGTCATACCTCGCAGCCACAGCAAACTGTCTACGATGGACTAGCTACTCGTCGCAATAGCCGGCAACTTCCGTCCGGTTCCGCCTCTAACCTAATTTCACGATAAATCGGCGCCGCGGCCGTCGATGTACCATCTCCGTCCCCACCATCGCTCCCCTGCTGAAGTACGCCTCGTCAAACTAAAGGAAACAATTAAACAATTAATAAAAATCGAAGCATTTCACTCCAGGGTAACGCAGGCGAAATAGTTCCGGCGCTTTTACGATTTCGTTCCACGCAACTGCCGCAATCCGTCCTGAAAAAACTAGAAATTCAGTTTATTTACATCAGGCTGCTCGAATCAACAAAAGTAAACATTGAAGCAGTGCGCCCAATTTCATGGGAAACTGCTAGAACAAATATTTTCTGGCAACTCTAACTGTATGAATGAAAATTTTCATTCGAGCACGATCTGAGCACGATGAGCGCGTTGAGCGCGATCTGGCGCGATTTGGCACGATGAGCCAAAAACGACCGCGATGAAGGTACGATGAGCAAAGATGAAGGAATTTGGTGCGATTTGGCACGATTTGAATGAAATCGCGGAGTGTCATCCCCCTCGAATTTTACGGTAGTTTTATTGTTTCAATTTATAACATTTCCAATAACAAAACCGTGAAATTTACTGTAACCATGAAATCTACGAAAGCTTTAACGTCATTCCAATGAATTTCGAAAAAAAATCAACCATAAACTTACCGTAGATATTATAATATCTATTGTAACTGCATGGTTTTGACAATGCAAATCATCATATAATTTTATTCGGGCACTCCCCCCCCCCCCCCCTGTCACAGTTGTCAGACAGACAAATGTAGGATGGATAATAAAATAACAAAAAATAACAAGCATAATTTAGTATTGAGTTTAATAAGCATGATGGTAACGTCCTGAAAATTGAATAATGGTAAAAAACTTACTCGTAAAATCTTGATTCAATATCCGCCATTCGTTGAAAATACGTCATTGCAGATGATCCGTTCAGAGGGGCATAAAGTATCTTGTATTGCTTAGACAAATCGTCCAAGGATTCTACTGGAGTGTCTAAACGAGATACTGTTAAGACTGTAAATTTGAAATTAAGTTCGTTAGTATTAAGTTATAATCAATAAAATACATATCTTACATGCAGCCAAATTTGCAGTGTAGCTTGCAATTATGATGAATCTAAATATAAATCAAAATAGATAAGTTGTTTTGGTAAGATTTTGTAGTGTTAAATTTGTAATGATCTAGAGACGATTTCTTGTTTCTCTCGATTCATACTGTTTACAATCATAAGAACGCAGAATTATCGAGGGAAATGTCAATAAACAATCTACGAAACAAAACTACTCACCCAAAAAGCCACCATGTCGCTGCAACCAATCGGCCCGAAAGATTTTTTGGGGCTTCTCCGCCACCTTGTGGTGTCAGCGAAGTCATACAAAACCAGAGACATTCTTTGATATTAAACTCACGTTTTTCGTCATCATTTTTGTACTTTTCGCGGTTGTTTTGATAGCTATATGGACTATATCGGTCAAAAATCCACATCAAAAAGCTTGTGAAAAAGTACGCCGCCAGAATGCACAACCATACATTCGTTTCCAGTACGGTCAAAAACTTGAACAAAGAGCTAGGCGTGCTGGGTAATTGCATCATAATGGATATTCCAACTAAATCATAGTATGGGACAGTGAAATCGATCACAGTTTCTCGCTCTGCCATAACAGACATAGAACCCAAACCAATATCAGCTTGTTTATCGATCAACTTTCGGACGATTCCATTCCATTCACCTTTCTCATTCATATTTCCAAACTTTCCGTCTTCCACGGCTTTGATTTCATAGTCAAACTTGACAATTTTAGCAATTTCGTCTAACAAATCTATACAATAACCTTTGAATCCTTTTGGAGCACTTGGATCACGAAATATAAACGGTTCTTGCTGTAAGAAATACACATTTATTAACAAAAGAATTTTTTTTAGAGAAGCTTATCTAAAATATTGAAATATGTGAGAGTAATTCAATCACGTAAAGCAACACATATTTATTTAACCGCCATCAACCCACAAAATTTCCATAACTCTTTTGGAAAATAATCTTGTAGATTTAATTGTTGGCGCAAAAGCAGGAGTGTAGGCAGAATTTTGGTTCGGGGGGGAGGGAGGGGGGGGGGGGGGTTCAGGCACATTTTTCACACTTGTTTTAGCTAGGGTTTTCTTAGATTCTTAAATTCTTATTCTGATCTAATCTAATCTAACACAACTCGACATTTTTTTTTTATTATTATTATAGAGACTTTACACCATTGTGCATTCATCTCTTCAAGGTGGGTAGTGAAAGAGGAAAGATTACTGAGTTTAAAATCACTTCAATAATTATTACCATGCCTTTTTTCTAACGATTTTTGTCTATGTTTCAAATATTTAGCAGAATATTTAAAGAATGAATTATCAAGTTCTTCAAGTTTATCTTCGTCCTCTTCTTCCAGGGATTTAGAAGTTATCTCACAACACTTTTTCTTATAATATTTTGCTTTAATGACATCTTCATCTTCTTCATCTGTTTCTTCTGCAGCCATCTCTCTTCGTTTTTTTGTAAGTTCGTCTTCCGCGTCCAAATATGCCTGTAAGCGCTTTCGGCGGCGGGTGTGCTTAGAAAGCACGGTCTCGAATCCATCGTTGTCTTCTTCGTCAATTTCACTTGTTTCCATTGCATTTTGTTCTGGTTTACTGTTGTTGCTTTTACTGCTGCTGCTGCTTGGCTCGGGTTCAATCGGTTGTGTACTGCTATTTTGGTTCACCTTTTTACTCGAATCCGCACATTTTTTGTTCTTTGCTTTGAGTTTGCAAAGCGATTTTTTGCCTATAATCGTCACTACTGCAGCAGCATTGTTTATAGTGATTGATTTCGGCGTTGGCTGTTTCAGCAACATCCGCAGGGTCCGAACTCCATTTGGGATCCCTGGGAAGAAGTTAATCCAGCGGTCGTTGGTGATGGTCAAAACTTCGCCGTATTTACTCATCACTTTGACTACGTCATCATTGCTTATGCCTAGAGGTACCGTCATCAGGGGTGACATTGGGTCTGGGGGGTGAGATTTGGTCATACAAAATTCGGCATTTTTGTATGACCCAATTTCACCCCCCAGACCCAATGTCACCCCTAATGACGGTAGGTCAAGCACACGAACTTCCGTAGCGTTGTTGTCCAGGTAAATCGGGATTTTGCAACCCTGATATACCAGAGGTTTGTCGATGATGGACGAGGCCATTGCTGAGTCGGCGAACTGCAACACGGCTTTTTTTCTTCTATTGCATAATTGCAATGCTCGCAAGTTTTCTTGGTTTACTTGAAGGTCTGCGAGAAATTTTTTTACCAGCTTTGGGCTTGGTTGGTTTTGGAGTTGACAAAAATCCAGAACCACACTGTGTTTGTCTACGGTGCACATTTTAAAAAAAGCGGCGACGCGCACACAAACTGCGGACTGGCGTTGAAAATGCGACTTGTAAGGTCGGCGGTTACTTTGCAACTGAACTCTACATGTTGAAAGTTGATGTCGATAAACGGTTAAGTTTCACAAAGGTGAGTAGATGTGGGCAGAAAAAAAATCTTATCAGAACGAGGATTGAACCATCAACTTCTAGGTTGCTGATCCGACACGCTACCACCGCGCCATGGACGCTTGATGAATTGTGAGGGATAGAGCGCGAACATATTGTTCTCTCTGGAGTGTTGCTCGAGGACGCGCCAGCATTATATGTGTTGGTGAGAACTGCAGATCGCTGACATGTTTACACGCGGGCAAAATTGAGCTATGAGCTTGCTGCAAAAACTGTTGTAAAATGTAACATTTTCTGTAGCAAATCCACTGTTGCAGATTTTGAGCTATATATTTCCTTTGGGTGTACTCTCACAGATCCACGTCCATTCTGCAAGTTACCCAGAATATGACCAAAATTCGATTTTTTGACATTTTGGCCCAATTATGAGGGCAGATTCAGATTCAGCCGGCAAAATTAAATAGGAAAACATATAGTTGGATAATTTTCGGATTTCGTTAGGGTTGTTGGCGCCAACTGTAGCCCGCTGGGTAGCGGCCACGTGATCGTCTTCGGATTGTCGCAGGACTGTAACGAGTGGCTTAAGCGCCACCTTTGGAAAAAGGACCACTCGTGCAGGTTAACTTGCCCAGCATGAAACCCAGACCTCAGGGCGGGTAATCAAAAATCGTCCTACCATCAGACAGAGCAATCCGGAGAGATAAAGAGGCGGTAGAGGGTTCGACACACCCGATAACCGATACTAAAAATCATCTGATAGGTCCTCACGAACTTACCAGCAACCTAACTCACACTCACGATCATCATCACCGGCAGAAGGTTCCCAACCAAGACCCCGTAACGTGCTAGAAATCGGAAGGGAGGGACTAGGATTCCCGAGCAGTCCAACTCGGAGTACGACAAGAAGCTAAACTACCACGGTACGGATGTGAGAAAACCCCTACGCCAGGACAACTCAATTCTCGGGAAATCGCTTAAAGAACGAACTACTTCATGTTTAGAGGAAACACGGTACTGCAAGGCATGATTTTATTACAGCGGTACGATCGTAAACTACAAATTAACCTAGGATTAGCATAGTTATAGTTGAGGCCTCTAATATAAATATTCCCGAAACATAGCTAGCTGGATTTTCCCTACGTGTGCGTTTTTCGTTCGTTTCTTGGCTCGGCCGAGCTCTTAGTGGTGCGTGTCTTCGCTAAAACCCCAAAATCACATGCGCATGGAGATTGTCTCTAAGGGGGGGGAGTTGTACTCACTACTTGGTTAGGCGGTTTGCAACCTAACCTCTCTCACAGGAACGGGGCCGCACGTGGTGCGACGATCGGATGCTCTGCGACGCTCGACGATGCTCCTGACGCTCAGTGCTGCTCTTCTCTCGACACGGTTGTGCTGCTTCTCTCGAGACGCCTCAGCGTCGTGCTTGCCGGCTTCCGGCGGCAACTCGATATCTATCCGCGTGGCGCGGTGAACTTAGTTCACGCGCTCTCCGATGACGGTCGACGCCAGGTGGGCGTTCTGCTCTCGGCGCTCTCGGCGGGGTCAGCTGGCCGACGCGCAAAGGGGTGTAAGTTGGTCACGCGCGTGGTGGATGGGCGTGTTCAGGGCGCGATGGTAACGTGCGCAGCCCTCTTCCGGACGGCGTCCTACCGGGGGGGTTTTCAACCGGAACGACGGAAAGTGGATCCTGCGGGCACGGACGGGGATGCTGGAACACCAGCAGGGCGGGTGCCGACGCACTTTTATACACTAAACGAACTTGGACAACATAATGCTATGTATATACAAAAATTTTAACCAACTATTTACAGCGACCCAAAAACATGCCAAAACAAATTATGTTAACATTAAACAATTTAATTCAACAACATTATTTACAGCTACCCACTTTTCTACAGGCTCATATCTTCATCCCAAATTTTGATCGCTTGCTGTTTACTTGCTCCTCTTATACCTCAATAATATCTCCAAGAAAATTCCCTCTGGCATTGTAACTGAAATATTCACATTTCAACACAAGCCCAAAATTTCCGAACGATTACTCAATCACTACAACAACAAACCTTAAGTTCCTTATGTTTCGGACTACTCCAAACAGACGTTGGAAAATCGTCCACCCACATAATTCACCCCAATCTGTTTCAATCAGAATCCACCATGGTATACCTTGGTATGCTTATTCTGAATGAACAAGACGCAAAACCCTTAAAACCCTGATGTATTCTCCAACGCCAGATTAAGTCTGTCTACTCGAGAATAACATCAAATATCCCCATGTCATGTCCACCAAATTTCTAACGCCAAGTTTGAAATGGCTAAATGAAATAAGGTGGAATGAACTCGCCCCTTAACCCCATGAACTCTCTCAGAATTCATTCACTCTCTCGAGCATCAAGCAACAGCAAACGTCAAACCTACCGTCATGTTTACGACAAAACAACTAAACGTGGGAAAAATTACTTAGTTCGTCAAAAGTTGGTGTAATTCGCAAAAATGAAGTTAACTGATACTAAATGTGGTGTTAATGTACTATTGTTGGAGAGAAAATGGTCGAAAATTTTAATTGTAACTACTAACTGGATGGATGGCGGTGAACTTGAAGGGAAGTTGGATTCCAATTGATGGTTTGTTTATGAAAAGGTTTTAATTTATTCTATTTTAGACGACCGGACCGAGAGCTGCTCAACCCCCTGAAGGAAGGATGACTTCAATTGGCAAATGTACTCAACGATCAACCCACTTTGTAACGTTTCCTAAAATCTATCCCAAACTGTAAACAACAATCACGACTCTAACCACAAAAAAAAAATAACAAATTTTGCACGAAAATTGTATAAACAAACAAACTGCTAATATTACAACATAAATTTTAAACTACTAACTAGCTAGATGAAATTAAACGCGCTAGTGATAGGTATATACATTAAGAGGACTACCTTTGTGAACTTTAGTAGATTTATTTACAAAACGCAGTCCCTGATCTCCCACATCAACTTCATTCAGAGTTTCCTCTCTTTCATTGAAGAGTTAACTAGACTGACTTCAGCAACACTCAAACGTAAGGTCCATTCATCCACCCAGTAGAAATGATTTGTTATTGTGGGGGCGGCACTGTACGCGAGGCTGGAAAGTATTTCATTGACCAGAGTATAACTTCATAGTCTTAGTTTCAAGAAAAAGTTCATGATACATAGCTTTATAATCTAACCATTCAAAGAACAGGCAAATGTTTGTTTGAGTCACGCTATTGACTTAATTTCTTGAGGAACTTGCAATTGAAAATGCCTAAGCGTTTGCCATTCAAGTCCTCCAAGTCATAACAATGGGTACCCACTAATCTCTTAACCACTGCTGGCACATATTTTGGGGCCAGTTTAGCACAAAATCCTGCACCTTTATCAGACTGCTCTGTGTTCTTCTTCAAGACTTTTTCTCCAACCTTATAGGTGGCACAGTTTGCATTCGATCGTAAGTTGTAGTAGTTGGCGTGCTTTTCGTAGGCCAGTTTCAAGTTTTCCCGAACTTCCTTGTAGAGTCTCTCCCTTTCCTCGTTCTGGATATTCATCTCCCCTTCCGCTGACGTATCCCTTACGTGACGATATTCAAACCCCTCTGAGACCTTGTTCCTTCCAAACAGAATGAAGTAAGGAGTGTAACGGGTCGCTTCATGAACCGAGTTCCGTATTGCATCCGCGATCTGTTGAACGTTATTCGCCCATTCACGGTGGTCTTTCCGAATCGACGCCCGAATCGCCGTCGTGATCACGCGATTCACTCGCTCCGAATCATTCACTTGTGGGTGGTAGTTCGGGGTTCGCCAATGAGTGACCTCGTATTTTTTAAGAAGGTTCTGGAACAGAGATGAGACGAATTGAGTTCCGTTATCGCTCAATATCACTTCCGGCACGCCAAACAGTAGAAAGATAGCATTTTCCACGAATTGTACGAGTGACTCCGCCGTGGCTTGGCGGAAAGGCTGCACCAGAACGAATTTGCTAAAAAGATCCGTGACCACTAAGAGACATGTATTACGGTTTCGTCCCGACGCCGGCAAGGGACCCACGAAGTCCATGGTTAGAAACTGCCACGGGTATTCGGCGACCTTCTTCTGCTCCTTCATAGGCGGAGTGGTATTCTGGTTATTAGCCTTGCTCGTCTGGCATCTGACACAGCTCTGGCAATACCTTTTAACCTCGCTACTCATCCCTGGCCAGAAAAACCGTTCTCTGCACTTCTCCAGCGTCTTATCCGGACCTAGATGAGCTTTCTCGTGAATTCCTCGAATTATGTCGTCTCTTTCTGCTTGCGGTGGGTAACGTTTCCATTGGAAACGAGGGTCTTCCACCTTCCCACATTTTTTTACAAATTTATAAATTTGTCCATCCACGACGCGATAATCCGAGTGGTTCTCCGAGTCTTGCTGGATTTTTACAATCATTTCTTGATAGTCTTGATCTGTAGATATCGCCAGCAAAGTTTCAACTGACCTCGACAAACAGTCCGCCAAAACGTTGTTTTTACCCTTTCTGTATTCCAATTCTATGTCGTGGGACTGGATCTTGAGTGCCCACCGAAGCAATTTCGCATTTCCGGACTCCACACCTATCGTAAACAACCATAACAGGCTACGGGCATCTGTTACGACCTTGAAGCTGGAACCCTCAATGAAATGCCGGAAATGATTGATTGCCAGTAGCACTCCAAGGCACTCCTTTTCGACGCTAGCATACTTCCGTTGGGTATTGCTCAGTTTCTTACTGAAATACCCTATCGCCCTCGGACCGTCCTCAAACTCTTGGACAAGCGCGGCTCCCACTGCGTTGTCGGATGCGTCCGACTCGATCGTGAAGGTGCGTGCGAAATCGGGATTCCCTAGGATGGGCGCGGAAACTAAAGCTGCCTTAAGCTCGTTGAACGCTGCTTCTGCTGATTCGGTCCATTCAAACTTCTTCTTCGATTTCTTCAGCAGATCCGAGATAGGTGCTACTATCCTACTGTACTCGCGGATGAATCTTTGATAAAAACCCGCGAGTCCCAGTAATCGGCGAATGTCTTTTACGTTTCGCGGCCGTGCGTAGTCTAAAATCGGCGAAATCCTCGAATTGTCGATGGAAACTTCCTCGTCGGTCAGTAGGTATCCTAAATAGGTAACCCGTTTTCTACAGAACCGGCTTTTGTCCAGCGAAATGGTCAGTCCGGCCTTCCTTAGGCGTTCTCCTACCGTGCGTAGCAATCTGGTGTGGTCCTCGAACGTTTCTGAAGCTACGACTATGTCGTCCAAGTAGCAGAACACGTTTGGTTCCAGATCGAACCCAATAACACGGTCCATCAACCGACTCATCGTGAAGGGGGCGTTGGTTAGACCAAACGGTAGAACTTTAAACCTGTACAGACCTTGAGAGGTTCTGAACGCCGTGTAGTCTCTGGAGTTCTCTTTTAACGGGATTTGGAAATAGGCGTCTTTAAGGTCCACCACCGAGTAGTACCTGGCCTTTCCCAACCTGTTGAAAATCTCCACCATGTTCCGCATCGGATAAGAATCCTTTTTAGTCCACGTGTTAACCCTACGCGAGTCTAAGCAAACTCTTAATTTCCCGTTCGCCTTTCTGACCGGAACCAACCCGCTCGCCCATTCGCTCGTACACTCTTCGATGGCGTCCATCATTTTGTATCGTGCGATCTCCGCCTCCATCTCTGCTTGGACTGCCGGAGAACATTTGTACAACGGTTGGCGTTTTGGTATTGCTCCCTCTTTTAGTACGATTTCGTGCTCGATCAGCGTAGTCCGTCCTAAGTTTCCTTCGGTAGTACATGGGAAAACTCGGATTGCCTCAACCAGATCCTCGCGTTCGTCGGGAGAAAGCTCGTGTTCCGTCTCCACCGCTTCCGGTGTGATGCGCGAAGGTTCGGGTAGTTCTAGAGCCGGAATGTCCAAACTTTCGTCGGGTTCATTTGTTGTAATGACTGGGAATGATTCGATTGGTAGAACTGAAAGTTCAATACTTTCAATTCTTTGTTCTGGTTGTTTTATTTCAATCTGTTCGAAACCGTTTTCACCTTGTACCATTGGCTGGATGCCGAACTGTTCCCAAAAATTGAAACCAAGAATTAATTCCTTGGCAACTTGAGGAACTACCACAGTTGGAACCACTTTCGTAACGCCCCGAAAAGAAATCGGTAGATTCACGTAGCCCAAACAGTCATGCGAAGTCTTATCCGCCGTCACAATTCGCACAGGGCTTTCCTTTAGAGTCAAACCGTGCTTTTCAGCAATGTTTGCGACGTTCGTTACACTAACGCTGGCGCCTGAGTCCAGAAGCGCTTCGTAGTTTCTATCGAATATCTGTACAGTAATGTGCGGACACGATTCGGTGATCTTGATGCGACTGAAGCTTAGGAACGGATCTTTAAACATGGTTGAATTGGGAACTCCTTGAGCCTCTGGAATGGAGATGTTCCCATCCTCACACTCCTGCTCTAGTTTCCCGAACCATTCTTATGGTTTGGGCAAGTAATCGCCGTTTTCTCCGGTGTACCGCACACGTAACAAAACATGGTTTTCCGCTCCTGGCAACGCCTCCAAAGATGTCCCTTTTTATGGCAATTCCAGCAGGATGGACTTGTCTGCGACGTTTCTGCTTGTGGCTGCTGATCCATTTTCCTCTCCAACATGTTCACTTTTTCCGGTTCCGATTCGGACGAGTCTAAGACCTTCGTTTCACCTCCCACTTCGACGTAGTGAACTACCCTGGCGTGTCCTTCCCTATAGTTACGTTCATTCTCGTGGGTGTTTTTAAACTGCCCTCTTCGCTGGTGTTTGGAAGTGAAGTTAGATCCGTATTTCGGTCTGGACGTTCCCTCTCTTTGCGCTTCCAGTTCTGGGTCGTTCGCATCAATCCGAACCGCGTAGTATTCCAACTGAACCAAGTTCTCTATCTCTCTGCACACCAACCTGTCTTTGTATGCATCCTTACAGTTGTCCCACATCACTTCGAAAAGTCTCTCCTGGTCCAATGGCACCCTTAAGAGTTTGTTTAACCTCTCAATCTCCATTTTGTAGGTTAGGAAAGGCTCATCAGATCTCTGTTTCATCCCGTAAATCTTTTACGGTTGCTCTGATCTCTATGTGGATTACCATACATGTAACGGAAACTCATTTCGAAGTCGTCCCAGTGCTGGAAATCCTCCGCATAGCAAAGATACCAATCGTAAGCCTCACCTCTCAGTATCGTATGAATCCGTTGCAGTAGCACGTCTTCTGCGATTCTGTCCATTTCGGCCAATCGATGAACTTTATGAAGAAAATCTTCTAAAGACCGCTGACTGGTGTCCCCATTAAACGTGAGGTGCCATTTCTCCATGCGCCTATCGGCGTTTTGGATCTCTGCGTCCCCGATCCCGGCATGCCTTCTCCTCCGAACGACATGTCTTGGTCTCTCCGGTGCACCCCCACGTGGATGTCGTCCGTGGTCTCTGTCAACCAACTGACTATGGTGGCTAAACCTAGACCTTCTATCCTCATTGTGGTCTCCACGATTTCCGAACAGTTGACTGCCTCTTCGCGTCGATTCGTCCCATGACTCGTAACCGTTTGAATCATACCTATCTTCCTGGGGACCTTGTCCTGGATCATCACTACGATAGCGATCATCTAGAAACGACTGGCGACTTCCGTGGCGATGTTCCGGGTTCTCCCTTGACCTACGATTGTCTTCCCGAGAAGAGCGATTGTTTCGTCCCAGGTCATCTCTTCGTTCTGGAGGACGCCTAGACTCCTGGGACCCATGTCTCAAATCCTCCCTCAGGTTGCGGTCATCAACTCGCGATCGGTGACTTGAGTGCTGCTGATCCGGGATCTCCTGTGACCTGCGGGTCCCTTCTCTAGAACGATTATTATCAAAATTGCTAGACCTGTGATCTAACTCCCCCGGTCGGTTATTGTCCAACGGTGGTTGTCGATCTCTCTCTTCTTGGAACACTTGGCCTCTGCCTTGCCTATGGCCTCGATCTCCGTCAACTCTCTGTCTCCGGCTATCCCACAGTGAATGACGATTCTGCGTTCTTTTTCTGCGTAATTCCTCCTCCTCCTCCCACGGTATCGATTCAGGTTGGCTCTCCTCATCAGCACGATGTCTGGGTCTCTGATTGATTTGGAAAGGACCAGGCTGACTAGCATCCACCCCTGACCATGCCAAACATGCCCTCAATAGTTGTTGCTCCAAATCCTCGATCCTCTTATGTAACGCTTCTGAGTTGTATGTCCTCCCCGGTGTTTTCGGTACGTCCTTCTTGGGAACCGTCTTCTGTCCCTTCTCCAGCTTTTCTGTACCTTCTTCCTTCTCCGTTTCCTCTTTCTCTGGATTTCCGTCCGAAATCTCGTCAGGTTGTTTATCTGGGTTTACGTTGAAAGTGACGAAAATTTGCAACATTTCTTCTGCGAGTTCACGTTTCCTAACTTTTTCGTCATCGTTGGTTGTAACGAGTCGCATTACGCGATGAAAATACGCCCTTAGGCGAGACAAACATTTTCCATCAAAACCATTATCCAATTTCTCCCTCAAGTCCCTAACCTTAATCGTGATGCGATCAAAATCTTGATCCATTGTATAAGGTGGATCATACTCATAATCATTTTTTGCATCATCGTAGAATAAATTTCTGAGTACTCGACATTTCGCATCTCTAACTAAATCGAGGTCCTCGAGTCTTCCTCGGAGTCTCAATTCGTAATCAATTTCCTCATCCGTGAGGTGATCAGGGTTGGGAAATTTCCCCGTCATTTTAACAAATGTATTTGATCAAATTAATATATTTTCCAACAAACTAAGAACTACCAATTAAATCTACAAATTATATTTGCCAACAAACTAAGAACTACCAATTAAATCTACCAATTATATTTGAGAACAAACTAATAACTACCAATTAAATCAATAAATTTGGATCGATCGATTTGAACAATAGGTAGAATCCAAAAACTCGGGTAGTATCATCAACAACTATCGTTGTCTCCACCGCTTCCAACACGTACTATCAGTATCTACGGCCTCTGGCTTAGTATCCAGCGAGTTTGAGAGTTCTACTAGTTAATCAAATCGACGGTACACCGAGGAACTGTATTAAGGATTGACTTACCCACAGTTCGGGGTCATAAACGGTCATCGGCAGTGCCTACGTGTCTGTTTCCAAGACCAATCTTTACAGAAAGGAATTGCTACTGGCCATCAACGCTTTGCAGCTCCGGTCTCCAGCGAACGTAGTAAGCCTTCCACTAATACCCTCGATAATGTACAAACCATAAATTTTAACCACAACTCAATTGATATTTTCGAACAAAACAATGAATATTCTTCCAACAAGATCTCAACTAATATCTGAAATTGCCAACAAAACCAAAACAGCAATTTCCCGAAAAAAAAACTGAACCTGTAGTTGGGCGCCAAATTGTAGCCCGCTGGGTAGCGGCCACGTGATCGTCTTCGGATTGTCGCAGGACTGTAACGAGTGGCTTAAGCGCCACCTTTGGAAAAAGGACCACTCGTGCAGGTTAACATGCCCAGCATGAAACCCAGACCTCAGGGCGGGTAATCAAAAATCGTCCTACCATCAGACAGAGCAATCCGGAGAGATAAAGAGGCGGTAGAGGGTTCGACACACCCGATAACCGATACCAAAATCATCTGATAGGTCCTCACGAACTTACCAGCAACCTAACTCACACTCACGATCATCATCACCGGCAGAAGGTTCCCAACCAAGACCCCGTAACGTGCTAGAAATCGGAAGGGAGGGACTAGGATTCCCGAGCAGTCCAACTCGGAGTACGACAAGAAGCTAAACTACCACGGTACGGATGTGAGAAAACCCCTACGCCAGGACAACTCAATTCTCGGGAAATCGCTTAAAGAACGAACTACTTCATGTTTAGAGGAAACACGGTACTGCAAGGCATGATTTTATTACAGCGGTACGATCGTAAACTACAAATTAACCTAGGATTAGCATAGTTATAGTTGAGGCCTCTAATATAAATATTCCCGAAACATAGCTAGCTGGATTTTCCCTACGTGTGCGTTTTTCGTTCGTTTCTTGGCTCGGCCGAGCTCTTAGTGGTGCGTGTCTTCGCTAAAACCCCAAAATCACATGCGCATGGAGATTGTCTCTAAGGGGGGGGGAGTTGTACTCACTACTTGGTTAGGCGGTTTGCAACCTAACCTCTCTCACAGGAACGGGGCCGCACGTGGTGCGACGATCGGATGCTCTGCGACGCTCGACGATGCTCCTGACGCTCAGTGCTGCTCTTCTCTCGACACGGTTGTGCTGCTTCTCTCGAGACGCCTCAGCGTCGTGCTTGCCGGCTTCCGGCGGCAACTCGATATCTATCCGCGTGGCGCGGTGAACTTAGTTCACGCGCTCTCCGATGACGGTCGACGCCAGGTGGGCGTTCTGCTCTCGGCGCTCTCGGCGGGGTCAGCTGGCCGACGCGCAAAGGGGTGTAAGTTGGTCACGCGCGTGGTGGATGGGCGTGTTCAGGGCGCGATGGTAACGTGCGCAGCCCTCTTCCGGACGGCGTCCTACCGGGGGGGTTTTCAACCGGAACGACGGAAAGTGGATCCTGCGGGCACGGACGGGGATGCTGGAACACCAGCAGGGCGGGTGCCGACGCACCAGTTCTATCGGGGAGTAAGAGGGCCGCCGAACGACTGTTCCATGGCCGTGAGTTGGAAATCCGGGGATTGAGGGGGTTCAAAGGGTTCCAATTTACCTGGGGTTCTCCTTCTTAACGCACACGGCACACGTTCGCACACTGGCACTACTTGTTCCTATCTTGGACCTACTCGGGAAAAAGAATTAAATCATCCAGTCGCAAAAGCAAACCCACACCGTACTTGAAAACTGAAAGACGCGAAGCAACACCAAGAACTCCTATCCGGTCACTTTCACGGTCACGGTTGAAATGACCGAGTCCTTCCGTGTGCCCTCAGACCTAAGGTGAGTGTTTGTACGTTCGGTTACGGGGATTTGTAATCGGCAAGCCGAGTGCAAATCTGTCGCTCGTTACTTCCTACCCTTTATCCCGGGACCGGCTAGTGATGTGACTACTTGCTCTACCGCCCAATTATATCTGCCTTCTCGCTCAGCTCATGACATAACCACTTAAGGCCCTACCCCTGATCTTGACCTTGCATCGAACAAGGGAAGCTGCATGAGTTGCAGTTTCCATGGGAGAGGCTAGGTCACGAAGTCCGCGATTTCTCTCCAGACGATCACGAGCAGAGAGAATCCGCCGGAATCCATCTTGATCTTAATGCTTTGCAAGCAAGCTCGCACGCAAGTTTGGATTCATTTCGCTCGAATTCAAAATCAGCCATGTTCGTTTCATTTGTACTAGTGTATTTATAAATAATAATTGTAGAACGCTACACAACGCCAAAGTAGATTTAATTGGGTCCTAAAATGAAGCTTAGATTGCTGATATTATTGTTTACAGCGATAAAGCTTATTTTTCTGAGTACAATGACCCTTTGTACGACCACAAGCAGCAGTGCGTTGCCGAATGGTTACGCTGTCCGCTTTGTAAGCGGATGATTCTAGGTTCGATTCCCATCTGCTCCAACCTTCCATCGGATGAGGAAGTAAAACGTCGGTCCCGGTTGTTGTTAGGCCGTTAAGTCATTCCAGGTGTAGGAGTCGTTTCCATGCCATAAGTACAAACAACACACCAAACCAAGCCTACTCCGGCGGTTGGACTCGCAATCCAAAGGTCGTCAGTTCAAACACTGAGGTGGAAGGTTCCTTGGAGTAGAAAGAGGTTTGGGTGCTCTCCCCATTCAAGCTCCTAGGTTCGAGCAGAAACTTGCAATAGAGACCACAAAAGACCTGGGGGTCGTTAATGTGGATGGTTTGATTTTTGACGACCACAAAGAGTTTAAAATGGATTTTTAAATAAATTTTGAAAAATTAACCTCGCGGTCCTTCTTGACAGAAACGCTCCTACTTGACAGCTTGTTCCAAGGGGACCATAGTTGATTCATCGAAAAAATGTTGTCTTGTCAAAAAGCTTGTTTGCATTCAAATGAAAAAAAGTGATCACAAATGGTTTTTAATCGTGTTTTTTACCGTTGTACATAAATATTGACATAGGGCTTTAGTACCCAATTTGCCCAAGAAAATGAGTTTAGTCTTAAAAGAAATAGTTTCCAACCCATTGATTTTTCTAACAGTGTCAGGTAGAGTAAATTTGCAAGAATAATCCATCCATTTCCACAGTGTCAGTTAATCCTTCACTGAAAATATGCCACACTTTTTATTCAAGTGCCCAAACACTTGAATGATTGAATAAAGTCACATCGTAGATCTAATTGGTTTGTGTTTCAACATCAATCCAAACCACTATCAAATGCAAGTGTTTGGGCGGTTGACTTTTTGGTATTTTTTAACATGTTATTTTCATTCGGGTGGCTCAAGCTTTCCAATTGTTTTGCTCATGAATTTGTCCCACCTTCTTGAACTATTCAAAGTGATGAGCAAAACACTTGAAAATGATCTTAAGATCTACCCAAAACAGGCACTATTCAAAGTCAACGTGATTATCCAAATGAATTTAATGTGTTTCACTGTTTGATTTTTGCGCGACTTTCATCGAAGGCTAGAAGCGAGACAAGAACCAATAGGGGGATGGCGTCGCTATTTTTAGACCACGTTTTCCACTTTTGCTCATCGAAACCGACTACTTTATCGACTTCATTTTGCTGGGCGAGATAGGACGCCGTCTATTTTTAGACGATGACTCAGCACTTTTACACTCTTGCGCTTAAAAAAACCAGGTGGCAGCACGATGTAACGCCACGTCCCTATAGCACAAAAAACACTCCCGTCTTCAACTGGCCGGCCGGCGCAGTGGTAGCGTGCACGACTAGCAAGCGAGAACCTGTAAATCGCTTGTACGTACTTTTTTTTCAACGCCATTTAAAATTCAAGTGTTTGGCTATTGACATTATTTCATGACCAATCACCGAAATTTCAAGTGTTTTGCGATTGATATTTGAGTGCTCTGTACAGCAAGGCCAGATCATGTGTAGAACACTTCGTTGAGCTGTGTAAGTTTTGCTCAGTGTTCTATTGTTTAAGCACACAACACAAATGTACCTGCACATACACGCCACACATTGAAGGAAACAGCAGCATGTAAATAACCGCATACCAACTCACCATTCGTGTTCTTTCCAGGGATTTGACACGCATGCAGTTTCCTGAAGTCCCCACCAGAGGCGCTGTCAATATTGTTTACGTATGGTTTTTGAAAAGGTCGTATGAAACAAATACAATTTTTTTTTCTCAAATTATGTTTTTTGTTAGTTTCTACCTCGGTTTTAACTTTTTTTTGCATATATATGCGAGATAGTTACAAGTATTACGTTATTTTTTTACATTTAACATTTATTAGATCAATAAAATAAAGTTCTACATGGCCATGCAAGAAAAACTACACAACACACTGAACTGAACTAAAAACTGAATAGCTTCCTTGAAACAAAATAAAATTCGTTTGATATTTCCGTTGTGTTCAAATCCTGTCCGTTGTGTTAAATTGAATTACGCTTTCAGAATACTAACTAAATTTCTGTCGAAAATGCTTTAAACTAGCTGTAACTGAACACCAAAGTGCTGATAAGCCAACATTAGGTTCTCGATGGAATTATATGCTATTCCCCTAGTTCAAATTTGAGAAAAAACATAAATCTTTCTAAAGACAAAAAACCGGAAAAAAGTTTTTATTTATGTAATTTATGTCCGATGCGCATACGACCTTTTCAAATGCCACGCGCTAAAAACTTGGTTCGATCTCGGTTCGATTTTGACTTCACTCGCTTTGTATGTAGATGACAGTCGTGTCGTAACCGTGGTTCTTTCCCTTTCACACATGTTTCGTTCATGTATCTCACAGCACACAATAAGCTCAAGGACGCGCAGCGCGCGTCGGAACAGGCAGCTTGCGCAAACAGACCAACAGGAGACCAGGGAGTAGGGATGAATGAAGTAAATGAATGGAAAGAAGAAGTGGCGTGTACATGGTTTAGGGAAAAAGGATTGCGCACCGAGAGGAGATTAAAGAATAAGAATATTTTTGTTTCAGATTGAAAAGAAGATTCGGCAAAATTGGCCGGAATTTTATGCTTAAAAACCAAATGAATTTGTTAGTCCGTAAGTCAGTTTAAGCTTGTAAATATAGCAGTAAACATCGTGAAACAAGCTGTTTTCTTTGCATCCTGGCCAAAGGAGTCCACTGAAGATAAAGTCGTCGTGAATATAGTCCACTCGCCGATTGTCGCCTTGAAGCTGTGTTGCACAAGTTTGAGTGGCAAATCCGTCCGTCTTGGACAAAAACGAAGAGTTTAGTTGAAAGCCCATAAGATAGCTGCCACGAAATTCCTCGCAGTGGAAAGGTTGGACAGTCAAAAGCCCTCCTGGAGCCGGGCCTAGCGCTCCTACAAGGGTGGTCCCACACACCCTTTCCCTTGAAAATTAGACATTTTCTAATGAAGATATCTCGAGTTTAAAGAAAAACTAACTTAATCCTCCTATGTGGTTGGTGCCTTCCTCACTCTTTTCCAACAATGGGTGATATTTGATATGATGGGTTTGGACACAAACTTCGTTTAATTTCGTTATGTTCCGGAATACAAAAAACAAACATATCACTCAAGGGCTCATAAGTGGCATAATAAGGGTCATAGCTCGAGAAATGGTTGCCAGATCTTCAATGTTTTAGACTCGTTAGAAAGGTCTTTCGATTACCTTACCAACGATGGGTCAGATGATGGATCCGGACATTGTGATTTAAGTGAGATCCGGCTACAAAAAAGTACATAAATATCACTTAAGTGGTTATAACTCGAGACAGGGTTGCCAGATTATCAATGTTTTGGAATCGTTGGAAAGGTCTTTCAATTACCTAACCAACTATGGGTCGGATGATGGATCCGGACATTGTTTACAAACATTTAAGTGAGATCCGGCTACAAAAAAGTACATAAATATCACTTAAGTGGTCAGAACTCGAGACAGGGTTGCCAGATTATTAATGTTTTAGACTCGTTGGAAAGGTCTTTCGATTACCTAAACAACGATGGGTCGGATGATGGTTCCGGACATTGTTTACATACATTTAAGTGAGATCCGGCTACAAAAAAGTACATAAATATCACTTAAGTGGTCAGAACTCGAGACAGGGTTGCCAGATCTTCAATGTTTTAGTGTCGTTGGAAAGGTCCTAACCAATGATGGGTCGGATGATGGATCCGGACATTGTTTACAAACATTTAAGTGAGATCCGGCTACAAAAAAGTACATAAATATCACTTAAGTGGTTATAACTCGATACAGGGTTGCCAGATCTTCAATGTTTTAGTCTCGTTGGAAAGGTCCTAACCAATGATGGGTCGGATGATGGATCCAGACATTGTTTACATACATTTAAGTGAGATCCGGCTAGAAATAAGTACATAAATATCACTTAAGTGGTTATAACTCGAGATAGGGTTGCCAGATTATCAATGTTTTGGAATCGTTGGAAAGGTCTTTCGATTACCTAACCAACGATGGGTCGGATGATGGATCCGGACATTGTTTACATAAATTTAAGTGAGATCCGGCTACAAAAAAGTACATAAATATCACTTAAGTGGTTATAACTCGAGACAGGGTTGCCAGATTATCAATGTTTTGAAATCGTTGGAAAGGTCTTTCAATTACCGAAACAACGATGGGTCGGATGATGGATCAGGACAAAAAGTACATAAATATCACTTAAGTGGTTATAACTCGAGACAGGATTGCCAGATTATCAATGATTTGAAATCTTTGGAAAGGTCTTTCGATTATCAAGCCAACGATGGGTCAGATGAAGGATCCGGACATTGTTTACATAAATTTAAGTGAGATCCGGCTACAAAAAAGTACATAAATATCACTTAAGTGGTTATAACTCGAGACAGGGTTGCCAGATTATCAATGTTTTGAAATCGTTGGAAAGGTCTTTCAATTACCTAACCAACGATGGGTCGGATGATGGATCCGGACATTGTTTACATACATTTAAGTGAGATCCGGCTACAAAAAAGTACATAAATATCACTTAAGTGGTTATAACTCGAGACAGGGTTGCCAGAATATCAATGTTTTGAAATCGTTGGAAAGGTCTTTCAATTACCTAAACAACGATGGGTCGGATGATGGATCCGGACATTGTTTACATACATTTAAGTGAGATCCGGCTAGAAAAAAGTACATAAATATCACTTAAGTGGTTATAACTTGAGACAGGGTTGCCAGATCTTCAATGTTTTAAACTCGTTGGAAAGGTCTTTCGATTACCTAGCCAACGATGGGTCGCATGATGGATCCGGACATAGTTTACATACATTTAAGTGAGATCCGGCTACAAAAAGTACATAAATATCACTTAAGTGGTTATAACTCGAGACAGGGTTGCCAGATTATCAATGTTTTGGACTCGTTGGAAAGGTCTTTCAATTACCTAACTAACGATGTATAACATGATGATGTTTGATTCAGTTTACTGCCATTTATTCAACTTCCGAAAATATGCGAAAACACATTTCATACATAACTTTTGAAATACTTATCGAAACTTCAAACAATTCAATAGCACCGTATGGGACCCTAAACCAAGTCGAAAGCGACTGGTTTGGTCAAAATCGGTTCAGCCAGTGCTGAGAAAACTGAATGACATTATTGGTCACATACACACACACACATGGTGGTCCAAATCCGGACTTTTTTGGGGCTACCCCCTGAAATCAAAGATTGGCCCATCAATAGGCTAAATTCCAAATTTGAGCTCATTTTGACCACGGGAACCCCTCCCTCCAATCGCTTAAAGTTTGTATGGGAAAAATCGCCTAAATGTATGGAGAAAAGCAACTGTTTTACTTTTTTACCTGTGGGAGGTGCCATAATTATCCGATTCTTACCATTACCATTACCATTATTTAGCATACATACGAACAACTACTTGTAATGCTTAGAAAAACAAACACACTCTGTTCACCTGGCATTTGCTGTAATTTTTTTTAATGAGCCTAAGCTGTCTTTTCTTTGAATTATTTTTTCAGTTCTTTTTTATATTGACATAATATAAGAATATATATGCAGCATATAAATTCTTAAATTATGCTATTTTAGTTGAAAATTATAATAAACATGCCAGGAACGCAGTGCAGCGGACGGCAAACAAAAACGACGACGACGACAAAAGTCCAAGCAGAGAAACAGCGCGCGCTTGTAGGTAAACAGGCAGGCAGGCAAGCAAGCTCGTGAGAGAGTTTGAACCTGAGAGAGAGCACGTGCGTGTACGAATTGGAAATAAACATCGTTGTTAGGTAGCCCCTTACAGCTGGCCGCGCAAAAAGGGTCAGTTTTGGGCGCTAATAACTTCGCGGGAAAAAATCCTAAAAATATGGTGTCTTCGGGAAAGTTGTTCTAAATTTAATGAAGGTTCTACATTTGAGAAATGGTAAGAATCGGATAATTATGGCACCTCCCACAGGTAAAAAAGTAAAACAGTTGCTTTTCTCGATACATTTTGGCGATTTTTTCCATACAAACTTTGAGCGATTGGAGGGAGGGGTTCCCGTGGTCAGAATGAGCTCAAATTTGGAATTTAGCCTATTGATGGGCCAATCTTTGATTTCAGGGGGTAGCCCCAAATAAGTCCGGATTTGGACCACCCTAGTGAACAGGGTTTTTGCTAAAGAAACATGATAATGGTTCAATTATTTAAAAAAAATCTTCAGGTAATGCAAATTTTGCTCCTTTAGGTAGTTTTTTTAAACAAAAATATACTTTATTAACAATCAATACAAATCAAGGCATACATTTATTGCTGCAAATTTTCATTCATACTTTCTAAAATTACTATTTTTTGTACTTTCTTAAAATTTCTTTCTGTGTTCCTTGACAACCTGCAACAAATATTGTAACTGATCTTCATTTTTTCTCAGTTTAACTGTAAATTTTTTTATTAAGGAAACACCTCTTTCTGCACAATCGTTAACGACCTTCAGATCTTTCAGTTGCTGCCTTCCTTTAAGATACTCTTCGTTGTTCTCCCACTCATTTGGATTCAGTTTTAAAAAATCTGAAGAAATTCCCGTTATCTCAAAAAACTCCATGGTATTTCTTGTAACAAAAGCAGATAAATTAATTAATTAATTTTTTTTTATTTTGACATAATCTAAGAATTTATATGCTAAATATATCTCAAAACAAACCTGCTATTTTAGTTGAAAATGATAATAAACATGCCAAGAACGCAGCGCAGCGGATAGCAAACGAAAACGACGACGACGACAAAAGTCCAAGCAGAGAAACAGCGCGCGCTTGTTGGTAAGCAGGCAGGCAGGCAGGCAAGCAAACTCGTGAGAGAGTTTGAACCTGAGAGAGAGAGCACGTGCGTGTACGAATTGGAAATAAACATCGTTGTTAGGTAGCCCCTTACAGCTGGCCGCGAAAAATTGGTCAGTTTTGGGCGCTAATAACTTCGCGGGAAAAAATCCTAAAAATATGGTGTCTTCGAAAAACTTGTTCTAAATTTAATGAAGGTTCTACATTTGAAAAATGGTAAGAATCGGATAATTATGGCGATTTCCACAGGTCAAACAGTTGCTTTTCTCCATACATTTTGACGATTTTTCCCATACAAACTTTAAGCGATTGGAGGGAAGAGTTCCCGTGGTCAGAATGAGCTCAAATTTGTAATTTAGCCTAGTGATGGGACAATTTTTGATTTCAGGGGGTAGCCCCAAAAAAGTCCGGATTTGGACCACCCTAATGATTACCTACCTTTACCAAAAGAGTACTCCATCCCACTACATTCACAATGTATCGATTCAAGTATATTCCAAGGTGTAAATCTACTTAAAACTTCCAGAAACTCGGCAAACTTTGAGGCACATAAATTTTTGCTTCGCATGCTGCTTCTTCTTATCACTTTTCATCTGCTTCTTCGGAAATCTTGGGCACTGCTTTATTTCTATTTATTTTATGATAATTACTCACTTTATAAGCTTCACAACAATACCACAACAATTTTTTGGCGAAAACTTTCACTAAAACTAATTTTAAATGCTTGAAAAGCTAAATTATTTCCGCAAATTGCCAAATTCTGCAAACTCCGAGCCAGCGAGAAAAAATACTTTTGTTGTGTTTGTCTTTGATCGTACACACCAAGCTGTCATGGTGTGCAAGCAATCATTTCTGTACAAACTATTAAAAGGGTCGTACTTGAAAGCAGGTATTTCAGGCCAACTTTCTCGAGACAAACCCTTTCTAAATGTTCATAGACAAGTCTACATATTGTTGCCAGAAGTATTCATCAATAAAATGAGAATTTAAAAATATTTGGCAAAGTCAGTTGTTTGATTGCAATCAAAATATCATTACAATAATTGGAAAACAAATAACACGTAAATACATTTATTTTCACATCCAAATTGTTTTGATTGGTGAATGATTTGATATAATTTCTGAATAATTCAATTTGATTTTATGTTGTTTACCACTGAACCGGCATCACTGCTTTCCCAACTTGCCATCTGTCAAGTCGTTGAGAAGAATAACAATAAAAAACAAAAATTCGTGCGTAAATCCTGCTTGCTCCCAACCTAAAAAGAACCTTTCGACCGGTAGAGTTGCCGGAACCTGTTCCAGCTCTGGAAATCCGTGAGAATCATCGTCGATTAGCTGTTCCCGATGGGGGTTGATTGAGGCGACCAGATGTGAAGAAAATGTGAGGTGCTTTCTGTCTAGCTCGAAACCGCGGCATTATTCCTAGGATGTCCACTGAGGAGACATCATCCGCAACCGCCATTTCGATTTGCTTGCGTAAACAATCCCAGCACGGGCAAGGGATCCGCAGCCACAGTGCGGCAAGCCCTCGGTGGAATCGCGCAAGATTTTCCGTCCCACTTCGTCTCATCGGTGGCTAAAACCTGCTCACAAATGTTACCTCAGTCATGGCCGAGTTCCGCGCTCTGACGATCAAAACCATACGAGAGAACTACTGGCCCATTCCGGAAGCCAGCTCCGGAACTTACTGCAGCTTTTCGACGAAATGAGGAAGTTAATAGACTTTCCCGGGAACTTCCTGCATCGGGTGGAACAGGGCCACACGCGGCACCAGGTGTCCCGAACGGATTTTCTCAACAAATCGACCCGATCGTGGCTTTGTTCAACAGGAAGGTTACGAAAAAGACAGCAGGTATGCATTGTGACCAAGTTAAGTTAGAAGAAACCAAGCCGGAACAGATCGACAGGAGAGAGAAGTTTCATGAAAGGAGGGTTGATTTAAAGATCAAATAAATAAATATTTGAATCCTCAGGGATGTTTTGCCTTATTCAATTTGCAGATATAATATCATATGTTTTTTATATTCACTGCTGGGTGGATTATTCTTGCCATAAGCATAAACAAGTAATCAAACAAAACAATCAATTTAATGTTTGAGTTGAGTTTGCAAACAAATCTAGGTTAGTATTGATGTGTGTGTGTGTGTGTGTGTGTGTGTGTGTGTGTGTGTGTGTGTGTGTGTGTGTGTGTGTGTGTGTGTATGGTAGTTTCACCAACACAAGCATATCGAAAATGATCAATGATTTTATTGATAGATAAGAAGAATAAGAAGAAGAAGCCCAAATAGGTTTTGGCCCAATTTCACCTTAATAGACTTGGACATTGTTGGTAGCACTGCTCTGACTGAAAGTTCTACCATGACACTTTGGTAGACCGGCTCTTAATACATAATAGAGTTAGATACACTACATCCTTCCGGCTTTACAATTGTTTTGCTTCTACTGTTCGCACTGACTTACTGACTGACTTTACGGCTTCAAAATTACGTAATTTGATAGAAAGCTTGGCTTTCACGAGTTAATTCTTCGGCTTAGGAAGCTGACTACAAAGAATTTTGACAAACTCGCACTGACTTTGGCTTCTTCGACTGACGACTGGTCTAACTGCATGGCAGTTGTGATGCACTTTTCGTGACTCATTCACTGTTCGACCTTGACTAATGGACTTTTTACACTGACTAATAGACTGACTGACTCGACTTGATGGCCATAATCGACTGACATGACCTTGACTGCTGGAATCTGAGTTGGAGGTTAGGATTTCCTTTGACACGTGCTTTTATGTTCTTCAACCTTAGACCGACTGCGAACGTTACCGACACTAAAAACATGCTTTTTCCGTCAGCTATGGGGGCACATTGATTATCTTACAAACACAACTCAAAGGGGCTTTTCCCCAACTTCAAATAAAAAACAAACAAACAAACAAACAAACACGAGCATGCAGCAGGAAATCAAGATGACCTTACCGTGACGTTGACCTGGGCAGCTGAGGCAGATTCCACACCAGATATTCTGATAACCTCTGCTTACCTCTCTCACCTCCACAATTTGATTCTGCTTCTAAATCACTCTTCAGATTTTTTTTTGAGGGTGGTCCAGCCGCACATCGTTGATTTTGAAACCTCTAAACTGGGCCCTCGTCCTGTCACGTCCGTCAGTAGTCTTGTCGTACATTACAACTAGAATCAGATCTGCCAATGAATTAGTATACTTCGACCAAATAAACACTGACGCTGTATGGATCTGACTCTAGAATAAATGCACAGTTGTGTGTTATTCATAAGTCCAACTTATTCAATTATTCATTTAAGTCCAAATATTCATTTGCTCACTACTTTGGATTGAAAATCTTAATTTTAATCTAAAATCCTCTAAACTTAATGTTCGAAACTAAACGTTCCTTTAACTGTTGTAGTAAAAAAAAAAGCAATCCACTTTAACGACCCCCGGGTCTTTTGTAGGCTCTGTTGCAAGTTTCTACTCATTTCTAGGCGTCCGAAGGTTATGTGTGGTGAGTCACTCAAAACCTCTTTTACGCTAATGGACCGACGTTTTACTTCCCCATCCGATAGAAGGCGTGATCAGGCAAATCTCGTCTCGAAAAATGCCACCGGGTCCGTCTGGGATTGAACCCAGGCCATACTGGGGTGAGAGGCTACCACGCTAACCACTGCGCCACCGGACCCGGCTGAAAAAACAATAAAAATTTGTGAACTGATATACAAATAGGATAGAAATCGCGATTTGAAAAAGAAATTACCATTTACGTCTGTTCGCGCGTGTGGTCGGTTCGGGGATTTCGGACCCAGAAAAACACCGTTTTTGCACAATTAAAAACACTTTCCCACATTGACTGGGCAGCCCGCCGGCGGTTCGCTGGCGGACCGCCAAACCGCTCTGGCGATCCGCCAGCGTTTGATTTGGCGGACCACGGGCGACCCGCAGGCGGATAAAATTTGCAACAATTTGGCGCACGATCAGTTTTTTTATCGTGACGTTGGTCCGCCAGCGACTCGCCCCGGGGTCGCCCAGGTTTGCCTTGAAATGTTTCACCCGCCGTTCATCCGCCCTACATACGCCGTTTTGTATGGTTCAACCGCCCCTATAGGATGGTCCGCCAGCGGGTCGCCCTCGATACGCCTTCCATAGAAAGTTCATCCGCCTAAAAAGCCCCAACCGCCGTGGCTCGCCCTCGACCCGCCTTTCATATACGGTTCGTCCGCCCCTGTAAGATGGTCCGCCAGTGGCTCGCCCCCGATCCGCCCCTATATAAAGTTCATCCGCCCAAAAGCCCCAACCGCCTTGGCTCGCCCTTGATGCGCCTTTCATATACGGTTCAGCCGCCCTTGTAGGTTGGTCCGCCAGCGGGTCGCCCTCGATACGCCTCCCATATAAAATTCATCCGCCCAAAAAGCCCCAACCGCTTTGGCTCGCCCTTGATGCGCCTCTCATATACGGTTCAGCCGCCCCTGTAGGTTGGTTCGCCAGCGGGTCGCCCTTGATACGCCCCCCATATAAAATTCATCCGCCCAAAAAGCCCCAACCGCCTTGACTCGCCCTTGATGCGCCTTTCATATACGGTTCAGCCGCCCCTGTAGGTTGGTTCGCCAGCTAGTCGCCCTTGATACGCCCCCCATATAAAATTCATCCGCCCAAAAAGCCCCAACCGCCTTGGCTCGCCCTTGATGCGCCTCTCATATACGGTTCAGCCGCCCCTGTAGGTTGGTCCGCCAGCGGGTCGCCCCTGATCCGCCCCCTATATAAAGTTCATCCGCCCAAAAAGCCCCAACCGCTTTGGCTCGCCCTTGATGCGCCTCTCATATACGGTTCAGCCGCCCCTGTAGGTTGGTTCGCCAGCGAGTCGCCCTTGATACGCCCCCCATATAAAATTCATCCGCCCAAAAAGCCCCAACCGCCTTGACTCGCCCTTGATGCGCCTTTCATATACGGTTCAGCCGCCCCTATAGGTTGGTCCGCCAGCGGCTCGCCCCGATCCGCCCCTATATAAAGTTCATCCGCCCAAAATGCCCCAACCGCCTTGGCCCGCCCTCGATTCGCCATTCATACATATTTCATCAGCCCAAGCAGAATACCCGTTCAGGTTCCTTCAGGATTCTGATAGTGTTTTTAAGTTCATCTAAAACTGAAAAAACACATAGTGCCTTATATAGAAATGCAGATCTTTGTAGATTCTTGTGTGCTGAAATTTAGAAATAAAACAAAAAATATGAAAAAAAAACATAATTTTCAACATAATGTTGTTCTCAATACATCTTACGTGCGTTGTTAGTTCACTGAGGTGAAATGATGAAAAAAATAAAGAAACAAAATAATATATTGATAAGCGAACTTGTTGCGAAGATTTTCCATTTCCTGCAAATAAAAATAATTCTTTAACTAATTCTTAAAAACTAAATTATTTAAAATGTTCATGTATTATTGGTAGGGGAGAGTGGGGAGACTTGATCCCCGGGGACACTTGATCCCAAGCCTGTATCTCATCAGCATGTGGGTAAAACAATTAGCTTTGTTCTAGAAAGTTGTGCGAAATGAACTAAAACTCATTGTAGAAAACAAAGAAAAAAATTAAAAAAAATTTTAGATTGAGTTACACACATTTTTCTAAAACGAGCTGCAAAAAACTTCCAAGAGATCTTTTTTTCTTTTTCTGATATGCATAAAAAACACTAAAAATATATTCAAAAAAATATTTTTTGTATATGAATTGTTTGATAAACTTATCAACTTCGAAACCCTTACGCATTTGATGTTAAATTTATCGTCATACTATTTTTACAATCAATTGTTTAAAAAAGTTGGTTTAGGGAGACTTGATCCCTGCATTTTTGCAGTCCTTGGAATCAGCCTCAAGATTAATTAATTGGGCTGGGATTTCATACTTAGTTTCCTTTAGTATAGTTGTACATAACTTACTGCAGTTTGAACCTTTTTTCAAAAGTTTTGTAAACAAAAATTTCCAGCTTTTGTAAACATGCTGAATTTTGACCTAAAAAATAATATTTTATGTTTTTAAATATTTTACATACTAAACTTGTTAAATTTTGAACACAAACGTACAGGTTTTATGTGAAATTGCTGTAACTTATAGAAAATTTAAAGTTTGGATGAATAAGAAACATTTTGCTTAAGATTTCTTCAAAATGTTGAAAGGGGGATCAAGTTACCCCTAACATTTTTAAAATCCCGGTTTAAAATATTTTTTTAAAACGCTTGGCATGATTCGAAGAGTTCATCTGATGAAATACCCTTATAAGCCAAACATAGATGAATGTTTAAGCTTTCAATTCATGTAAAAAGTTTATAGTTTTGTGAGTAATTGACAAAGTTATGTTTGATACAAAAAAAGGGGATCAAGTCTCCCCACTCTCCCCTACTTACATATAAACAGTCAACGTATTGAATGTTAACAATTCATACTCTAATCTAATCAAACACAAGCGCAGCTAATCCGAAGAAAGTATCCTAGTAGATTACACCCCATGCCCTTTCTTGTCATTCAATTTGATCATATATTGTATGGGGGAATGGTAGATATGAATATAAAAATAAATCTTACAGTGAAAAGATAAATACAAATAAGCAGTAATTTTAAAGATGATTCCGGGAAGCTGCAAAAAAACAACTATAATTAAACAGACAAATGCTCCAGATGGTTCCATTGCTGAAAGAAAAGGAATAGGATAAGGAAGGATATAAACATTTAAATAAATCATCTAGTGAATAGATAAATGTAGGCATTATAATTGAAGAAGATTCCCGGAAGCTGGAACAAGATAATTATATTTTAAAGAAAACAATTTCAGATGGTTCCATTGCTATTTCAGTAATCGTCGTTAGTTCATGAAATTTAATCATATATGGTATGGAGGAATGGTAGAAAAAAGGACAAGGAATAGGAATGATATAAACATTCAAATAAATCAAATGAAGAATAGATAAATACATATAAGCAGTTCATTTATAAATGATCCAGGAAGCTGTAAAAATTAAACACATTTTAAATGATATTGTTGCCGCTGAACTGATAATTGAAAATAATTGAAATTACTTCCTACCCACGTCCTGCATCATGCACACCTAAAAAACGTCAAACAAAACAAAGACAAAAATCGCTTCTGCACCACTAATTGCCTCCACTGCTGGCACTGAACCCGCAACCTTTGGAGTGTTAACATTCACACAAAAAAACATTAACATTAATTGAGTAAACATTGGCACAAAATCCGCTTTGTAAATGCCACCTCGATACTCTTCAAGAGGTTTCCCTGGGAAAGATATACTTTTACCAAAATGTACGCCAAATTTCCATACAAACATACAAAAAGAATAAATCAAATCATAACAACAATGAAACATATCAAATTCTAAGTATTCCAAATGATTGCACATCTGCCAACAATATTTATAAGGGTGTCACATAAATTACACCAACAATAACGATTATTCTTGCAAAACAACCTTCAATCACTATTTCAAACGCACTTTCAACTGTTTGTTTACATAAGTAAACAATCTAAACAACACAACACTTCTCCCAACACAAACTTAACAACGAAAATCAGTAGCCGCCGATTAAATTTTTTTTTTTTTTTTTTTTTTTTTTAATTTATATTTATTCAAATTTCTTTTCCATGTACATTCATTCCGTTAAAATATTATTGAGTGTCCAATCACAAACGATGACTTTTCACCTCAATTTTAAATACTAGCAACTTTCAATTATTCATGAAATATTGTAGCTTTCGCTATTCAGTGATTTCAAATGTAGGAGGTCCTACATGTACAAAAGGGAAAAGGGATACCTTAAAACTAACTTATAAACTATATAAAGAGCGGATCAATGCAGCTGAAGACTGCAATGATTTTTGTCGAAATGCATCAATTATCTTATTGGACATAACATCCAAAGTGTCAACTTCGGCTAATTGATGAAGTTCACTGGTGCTGAACCAGGAGGAAGTTTCAGAATCATTTTCAGAATTTTGTTCTGAATCCTCTGAAGTTTTTCTTCCTGGTTAAGCAACAGCTTGTCCAGATCGGCACAGCATAAAGCATGGCAGGTCTGAAAATTTGTTTATAAATTAACAGTTTATTCTTGAGACAAAGTCTAGAATTCCTGTTTATAAGTGGATACAAACATTTAATATATTTGTTACATTTAACCTGGATACTTTCAATGTGATCCTTGTAAGTAAGGTTTTTGTCAAAACCAAGTCCAAGATATTTCACTTGATCCTCCCACTTTAAATTTACCTCATTCATCTTTATAATGTGATGACTTTTGGTTTAAGAAAATCAGCCCTTGGTTTGTGAGGGAAAATAATAAGTTGAGTTTTTGCAGCATTTGGAGTAATTTTCCATTCTTTCAAATAAGAATTGAAAATATCCAAGCTTTTGTAATCTTCTTGTGATGACACGAAGGCTTCTGCCTTTGGCGGAGATGCTTGTGTCATCAGCAAAAAGTGATTTCTGACATCCTGGGGGCAAATCAGGCAAGTCAGAAGTAAAAATATTGTATAAAATTGGACCCAAAATGCTTCCTTGAGGGACGCCAGCACGTACAGGTAGTTGATCAGATTTGCTATTCTGATAACATACCTGCAGAGTACGATCCGTCAAATAATTTTGAATAATTTTCACGATATAAATCGGAAAATTAAACCTTTTCAATTTCGCAATCAAACCTTTATGCCAAACACTGTCAAATGCTTTTTCTATGTCTAGAAGAGCAGCGCCAGTAGAATAGCCCTCAGATTTGTTGCTTCGAATTAAATTTGAAACTCTCAACAACTGATGAGTAGTTGAATGCCCAAGGCGAAATCCAAACTGCTCATCAGCGAAAATTGAATTTTCATTAATGTGCGTCATCATTCTATTAAGAATTATTCTTTCGAATAATTTACTAATAGATGAAAGCAAACTAATGGGCCGATAGCTTGAGGCTTCAGCAGGATTTTTATCCGGTTTCAAAATCGGAATTACTTTGGCATTTTTCCAACTACTGGGAAAATATGCCAAATCAAAACATTTGTTGAAAATTTTGACCAAGCAACTTAAAGTTGCTTCTGGTAATTTTTAATTAAAATGTAAAAATGCCATCCTCACCAGGGGCTTTCATATTTTTAAATTTTTTGATAATAGATTTTATTTCATTCAGATCCGTATTAAAAACTTCATCTGATGAAAATTCTTGTTCAACAATATTCTGAAATTCTATTGAAATTTGATTTTCAATAGGACTCAAAACATTCAAGTTGAAATTATGAGCACTCTCAAACTGCTGAGCAAGTTTTTGAGCTTTTCCCCATTAGTTAATAGAATATTATCACCATCTTTTAAAGAAGGGATGGGTTTTGAGGTTTCTTAAGAACCTTTGAAAGTTTCCAAAAGGTTTGGAATAAGGTTTAATTTGTTCGACATCTCTTGCGAACTTTTCATTTCGCAGGAGAGTGAATCTGTGGTCAATAACCTTTTGCAAATCTTTTGAATTCGCTTCAGTGCAGGATCACGAGAACGTTGATACTGTCTTCGGCGAACATTTTTCAGACGAATCAGAAGCTGAAGATCGTCATCAATAATGGGAGAATCAAATTTGACTTGGACTTTAGGAATAGCAATATTCCTAGCATCCAAAATTGCATTAGTTAAAGATTCCAAGGCTGAATCAATATCAGCTTTGGTTTCTAAAACAAAATCATGATTTAAATTATTCTCAATATGATGCTGATACCTGTCCCAATTAGCTTTGTGGTAATTAAACACAGAACTATTGGGTCTGGTAACTGCTTCATGAGAAAGTGAAAAAGTTACTGGGAGGTGATCAGAATCAAAATCAGCATGAGTCACTAAAGGACCACAATACTGACTTTGATTTGTCAAAACCAAATCAATTGTTGATGGATTTCTAACAGAAGAAAAGCAAGTTGGCCCATTCGGGTATAAAACCGAATAAAGACCAGAAGTGCAATCTCTGAACAGAATTTTACCATTGGAATTTACTTTTGAATTATTCCAAGATTGGTGTTTGGCATTAAAATCACCGATGATCAAAAATCGAGATCTATGCCGAGTAAGTTTATTCAAATCCCCTTTGAAATAATTTTTATTTTCCCCAGTGCATTGGAATGGCAAATATGCAGCTGCAATCATAATTTTCCCAAAAGAAGTTTCAAGTTCAATGCCCAAACTTTCAATAACTTTTAACTTAAAGTCACGTAACGTGCTATAAGTCATACTACGGTGGATAACTATTGCAACTCCACCACCATTTCGATTCATTCGGTTATTAGTTATAACTTTATAATCTGGATCACTTTTCAAATAAGTGCCAGTTTTTAAAAATGTTTCGGTTATAACAGCAACATGCACGTTATGAACTCGTAAAAAGTTGAAAAATTCATTTTCTTTCGCTTTTAAAGAGCGAGCATTAAAATTCATAATATTGATGGAATTACTTAGATCCATGATTAAACTTCAGGGTAAGAACAACATCATTCGCAAATTTTAATCCAATCTGGATAGCTTCCATCATGGATGTAGCATTACTCATTGTTTGAATCAAACCAAACAGTGAGTTTTGCAAAAAAGTCATTTTTTCAAACGTAACATCGCCGAGATCAGAAGATCCCAAAGCGTTGCCAGCAGAAAAATTTTCAAATGAGATTTTAGGTACCTGCCCAATTTCAGAAAGATTGGTAGAGGATTTAAAATTCGTGGATGAACCCGAAACGACGTTAGCATAAGAAATGCCATTGTTGTTACCTAACTTTTCCACGGTAGGGGTATTTCTAGAATTGTTCGAGTGAGACAGCACGAACGTTTGATTTAAAGATGCAGGTACAACCTGACTTTGAGAAAATTTCGGTTTGGATTTCGGCTGATGCTTAGCACGAGAATCCAAAACCTTTTTCTGATGGGGCAATCCCAAAATTTGATTTGTGATTTCCACCACAATTTGCACATTTAAATTGGGTGACTTCTTTCACGGGACAATTGTCCTTGTCGTGAGAAGAATCCCCGCAAACCATGCATTTTGGAACCATGGCGCAATGATCAGTACCGTGACCGAATGCCTGGCAACGCCGGCACTGGGTCAGATTCTGGCCATTACCGCCATGTTTCTTAAAATGCTCCCACTTTACCCGTACATGGAACAAAAACTGAACTTTGTCCAAAAGTTTCAAATTGTTGATTTCATTTCTGTTGAAATGAATCAGATAAAATTGTGAAGTCAAACCAAAGCGAGAAATATTCCCGTTTGATTTTTTCTTCATTGGTATTACTTGGGATGGGGCAAAGCCAAGCAACACCTTAAGTTCGTTTTTGATCTCATCCACCGACAAGTCGTTGGAGAGACCTTTCAAGACCGCCTTGAATGGCCGAGCATTCTTGGTCTCATACGTGTAGAAATTGTGTTTGTGGTTTTCAAATAACCAACAAAAGTTTGGTGATCTTGTAAAGATTCCGTCAACAAGCGACATTCTCCTCTTCGACCAAGCTGGAACGAAACTTTCAAATTGCAAGTTTCCTTGCAATTCTTCAGTTGCGTTCGAAAGCTGGCCAAATCGGAGACGGAAGTCACTACAATTGGCGGAGCCTTTACTCGTTTCTCGACGGCAGAAGGCTCAGTACGAGGAGAAGGTTCCTTGTCATCAGTTTCGGATAAAACACCGAAACTGTTTGTCAATGGAATTGGAGGATTGACCTCACATTCAGAATCAGAATCAGACCTCAGAAGAGGCTGTTTTCTTTTCTGTTTCCGTTAGCCGGTTTAGCGTTCAAACGCTTCACCGACGTAACGACCAAATCTTCAGAAGATTTGCGTTTACCTTTGTTTTGACGCATTTTGCAAGCAAAGTTCTCTTAAAAAGATGGCTTCGTTTGTAAAATACAACAAAATTTCAGGTGGGGTTAGTCTTGAAAAGACTGTTTAGAATTTTGGAAAATAACTTGTAACGTTGTGTGTGATCCAAACCCCAACTCCAGCAGCTTCAGCTCCAGAGAGCAGCGCCACTCCTAGATCCTAGGAGGCTACTGGGGCACGTTTGATGACCCGGCAGAGTCTCTTACTTCAGGGCGGGTTTTAGGAAGCTCAAACACTCGCTCTCACAATGGCAATCCCAAACGGTAAGCTAAAAAACTAACGGACCACAAACACCGAGCATCATAAACTGAAACCGAAATAGATCAACACTCGAAGAACGTTGGCGAAACTAAAACTAAAAGAATCGAATCGAGCATTTACTGAATCGGACCTTCAACCTCCGTTTAGCGAGTTTATTTTCTAATTTTCTGTACAGGTGTGGAAGCTTCCTGAATCTAACCCGAGCTCCTGAGCTGGGCAAGGTATCGGTTGACGTCAACGATCTACTCGCTTGTTTTCCTTCTTACAGGCTACTTATGGCTATCTGACCTGGACGCTGGAGGTGTATGGTGGACGGCGCACGTGCTGCGGCTTGAGGTGCGGTTGGCCGCACGTGGCTTCTGGAGTCGCGAGAGGCTTCGATCGCCTACGACCGACCCGCTGCTGGATGGTACTCGTGCTGCGGTTGGCCGCACGTGGCTTCTGGTATCGCTGGACACGTTGATCGGATGCTGCGAGCTGGTTCGTGTGCTGCGTTTAGCCGCACGTGGCTTCCGGAGTCGCTAGACGCGTCGATCGCCTTCGATCGGCCGGTTGCCTTACGGTTCGTGTGCTGCGTTTAGCCGCACGTGGCTTCTGGAGTCGCAGGACGCGAAGCTCGGCCGGCCGCTAGATGGTTCGCGTGCAGAAGTTCGAGGCTCGGTTGGCCGCACGTGGCTTCTTCTGACACGAGAGACGTTCTGGCCGATGGAACGCGTACCGTTCGCACACTTGCACACGCGAATGGGAGCCTTCTAGGGCAAACACAAACGAGCCGGGTCGCGGTTGTTCACCGCCGGGTATCTTCGGCCGGTTGTCGGCGTTTTCGATTTCGCGCGCGGATATTCAGTTTTTTTGACCACACACGCGTCACACTACACTCACTGTGCGTTTCACTACCGGTGGAGTTGGCGGCGGCGGCGGCGGTTTGAGTCCTAGCTCGCACGAGGCTGGCAGTCAAAATGGCGCCGCGCGGATGTGACGTGCGATGACTTTCGGCACGGTGTAGCGTGGTGCAGCCCACACACAGGTGGCGACACGGGGGTTGCAGGAGGAAGAAGTTGCAACCGGCCAGTAACTCACGGGTTAGGCCACGCCCAGGAGGGGCGTTCAGCTGTCCCAAGCAACCGTACGACTTCCGCTTGATGATTGGAGCCGTGTTCACGCCCAATGGTGACGGAGGGGCGTATCGAGTCGCTGCGGTGAACTTGCGGTGCACGTAGAGTCGATGGAGGAACGGAATTACGGGTGGTTCCTGCTGGCGGGGTTCTGGAACCCTAGATTTGAACCCACGGTAAACGGTGGGTAGCTGTTTACCGGGACAAAGGATTTTAGCACGTGGTCACAATCTTACAATAGCCGCCATCTTACCTAATTCTACAAGAACTACTTGTTCAACGCCTTATTCGACCGGCAGTATAATTGGAATCGCCCGGTGGGCCAAATCTGTACAATAAAATTGATTTAGCTCCTGATTCGCCGCACTGGTTATTTTATTTTACCTTGTTGTACAATGGCTCGCTTTCCGTAGGCGTTTTGTTCTGGGCACCACTTATTCACTCGCGACTTACTTTTTTGACGGTCCGGACAGAAATGGCTCGAGGGAATGGGAATGATCGTGGGAACCCGAAGCAACTATTTCGCATCACGTACACCAGTGAACATTCTACGCATGTAGTATCTCCATTGCGAAGACAGCCAATCAGAGCGTGCCAAGTGGTCCTCAGAATTGGCTCATTCGTAGTATTGAAAAATACTACAGATCAACTTCAATACATCCAAGTCATTTTAGCCCAACATTTGAGAGTGCCACTGTAAGCTGTTCGTGGAGCTATCGGATCTCGTGAGAGGGAGGGGTTGTGAGAGCACTCATTACAGTAGTCTGGCCTACCACCACCAACGGCGCTGTCGCTGTTAAAGGGGAGGAACGCTCACGCAAATTAGGCTGTTTCAATGATTGTTACATTCGCCCATGCTAAGTTATAAAAATTTTGAAATTTTGAAAAAATTTCAAAATTTTTTTGTGTTAGGTTTTGTTACTAATTTTTACGACTCAACCTCTCGAGAGGTCCACTCGCTATCTTGCCCTTGGCGTGTATTAAATTATATTTAAATTCAATCCAATTTAATATCTTTTCATTTACGGTCTCAGACCAACTTTTCTTATTGTATCTTTACTTAATATTAGAACATATTCAAAAGTAAACGGATGTTTAGTAATTGCTGTCTTTCAACTCATTTGTCATTCCATGTAGCGTGCTTTCACTATTCTTTCCTATTCATTGTCACTCATTCTTGTTCATTCATTCATCTTATTTCCTACAATTTTTTTTATTAACTTCAGAAATATCTGAAAGCCTGTATCTTTATATAATTCCAATGACTTCAGAAATGTCTGAAAATATTTTAATCCCAAAACCAAATAACTGCAAATAAATATCTGCAAAACTTATTTATCCCAACATTTAACCAATTACTTCAGTAAAACTGAACAAACTTATTTTAAATATCCAATTCAGACTAATTATACACTTTCATTAAAGCTTGCACGCAACATTCACCCCAAATCGTTCTAGTACTGCAATTTCAAAACATCGCTTACAAACAACACAACCCTGCGAAAAAAAAAAACATGAATGCTGTCAGTTTTGGGATCTGTCAAATGAAATTTTGAAGGAGAATGAAATCAAATTTTATCAACAAATTCGAACTAATTCTACGGAAACTACTGGAGATTTTGAAGATAAGTATTGGGTGGCTTGTTTTTCTGTAACTATATTTAAACAGAGGTGAATTTACTTTATTTTTAGGTTAACGGGAAACTAAAGAGGATGGTTTGGATAAAACTATTGCTGATTTAAGGAAGAAGTGGTCAACAACGGAGGAAACAGCTAACTGACATCTCGACGTTGGACAATTTTGCCATAGAGCCTCGAAAGTGTTTTGTTTAGGCGTGATTTGCAAACTGGTTCGTGCTGAGGCATTCGCACATTCATAGCTGAAGGATTTTTCTCCGTTGATTTGAGGACAGTTCAATGGCTAGGCCTTTTTCAAAAAAGAGCCATGAAAGGTGCCGGAAATACGATTTCCACCCTCGTCTTCAAGCACATACGTGTTGGTTCCGAGTACGTCGCGGACTCGAGCGCGGGTAAATTTGGTTCCGAACTTCCCGACAAATTTCTTCGCTGCGTCGGAAAGGTGTACGTTCTTTTTGTAAACCCAGTCCCCTTTTTGGAATCGGTGTTTCTCGTTCGACCGTAGGTTGTATGGCTTGGAGTACCGCTGATAAGCTTTGTGGAGGTTTTCGCGGACGAGCTCGTAGAGCTTTCGAAGGTTTTCGCTCAGCTGTACCGGATCCGGATCCTTTCCGTCGCCGTGGTCACGCAGATGATCATATTCAGTGCCGGAACTAACCATGTTTCGGCCAAAGTTGATGAAGAAAGGCGTGAAACCGGTGCTGTCATGGACGCTGGTCCTGATTGCCTTCGCGATTTGCTGAACATTTTCGTCCCAATCCCGGTGGTCAGCCTGCCTGTTCAGCGCGCACCGGATAGCCGTAACGATGACCCTGTTTACCCTTTCCGACGGATTCGGCCCCGGATGATACACTGCTAGGTTCCAGTGCGAGACACCGTATCGATCCAAACATTTCCTGAATGCGTCCGATAGAAAAACCTTCGCGTTGTCGGTGATACAGATCGACGGAGCACCGAAAAGGTTGAACACCAGATTCTCGAGGGCCGTACAGACGGCCGGTGCTGTCGCGGTCTTCATACACTGTACTATTACGAATTTCGAGAAGAAATCGCAGATTACGAGAATCCAGATATTTCCGCGGCGCGATCTGGGGTATGGACCCAGAAAATCCATCGAGATCATCTCCCACGGCCTAGAGCACATTTTCTGTTTGCCACAGGGCGGTTGCACATTCTGATTCGGCACTTTCGACTCCTTGCAGACTTGGCAGCTGAAACAGACCCGTTTTACGTCACTTGCCATCCGTGGCCAGTAGAATCGTTCCCGTACTTTGCCGAGGGTCTTAAGGTAACCAAGGTGAGCTTCGTTATGGGCCGTTTCGACCAACTTCCGGCGTTCAGCCAGCGGCACTACGCGCTTCCAACGAAAGGTTGGATCTTCCAACAACGCTGAATTAGTGATGTACTTGAAGATGTCGCCGTCCACGATCTTAAAGTCACGGTAGCGATCCGGATGTTGTTCGATCATCTTCTTCAGCCCTTCGACGTAAGGATCTGGCAACTCCCAGTCAATTTTGAAGATACTCCGGCTGAGCGCATCGGCGGAGATGTTCTTTGAACCTTTCTTGTACTGTAGGACGAGGTCGTACTTCGATAGCTTTAGCGCCCACCGAGCAATTCGAGGACTTTTGGACTCAATCGACATGGTTTGTAGAAAGGTTAGGCTCATGGCGTCCGTTTGGACGATAAATCGACTTCCTTCTACAAAGTGCCGGAAGTTCTCGATACTGAGCAACACTGCGAGACATTCCCGCTCGGTGGCGCTGTATTTCTTCTGCGTACTTGACAGCTTCTTCGAGAAGTAGGCGATGCACTTTCGTTCGCCGTCCTGAATCTGGGTTAATACGGAACCTATTGCTAGGTCGGAACTGTCCGTCTCGATGATGAAAGCCTTGGAGAAATCAGGATTCGCTAAGATTGGGGCAGACACTAGGGCTTCTTTCAGTTTCCGGAGCGCTTCGTCAGCTTCTTGTGTCCAGGCGAACTTCTTACGCCCCTTCTTCAGCAGGTCGGTAATTGGTGTAGTGATCTCGGAGTAGTTGCGCACGAACTTCTGGTAGAAACCGGCCAGTCCTAGCAACCGTCGCACGTCCTTAACTGTCCGCGGAGCGGGATAGTCGAGTACGGGTTGGATCTTGGCGACGTCGGTGGCAAGGCCGTCTTCTGACAGCACGTATCCAAGATACTTAATACTTGTCTGGCAGAACTTGGACTTAAGGATGTTGATGGTCAGGCCTGCGGCGGCCAATCGTTCAGCTACGCACCGGATCAAGCGAACGTGCTCTTCGAAAGACTCGGAGGTGATAATTATATCATCCAAGTAAACATAGACGTATGGCTCCAAGTCGTGACCGAGCACTTTGGACATCAACCGGCACATGGTTGCTGGCGCGTTGGACAGGCCAAACGGCATAACCTTGAACCGATATAGCCCCTTGTTCGTCCGGAAGGCCGTCTTGTTTTTTGCCTCATCCTCAAGCTCAACCTGGTAGTATGATTCGGTAAGGTCGATTACCGAGAAGTACTTGACCCGCTGAATTCGCTGGAGGATGGTTGACATGTTTGGGATGGGAAACTCATCTCTCTTTGTCATCGAGTTGAGGCGGCGCGAATCCAAACAAATGCGCCACTTTCCCGTAGGCTTTTTGATCGGCAACAATGGGTTGAGGAAATCCGCTGACCCCTCGCACTCTTCAATAACGTCCAGGTTCAATAAACGATTCATTTCGGCATCGATGACCGTCTCCACAGCCGGAGACCATCGATAGGACGGTATGCGCTTCCCTGTCGCCCCCGGAATCAGCTCGATTGGATGTTTGATGAGATGGGTTCGGCCGAGTCGTCCCTCGCGGGTAACCGGAAGTTGTTGAATCGCCTCGAACAGCAGATTTTTTTGCTCTGTAGTGAGTTGATGCTGCGTTTCCACGTCAGTCGGCTTTTCGAATGCTACAGGAGGGATCTCAACTGTTGGCATGTCGAGACTGGGATCGGCCTCTATCGGTTCCGATAGGGCCATCGGTTCTACGCCGGGAATCAAGTGGAAACATACAGGTTGATCATCTTCCCCAAAGTGGTTTTCGGCAAATAGAAAGTTCAGCTCGTTGTCCATGAGAGTTGAAACGACTCCTTCAGAAGGAGCACTTTCAGGATCGGCGGTCAATTTAAAGTTGAAAGCACGAAGGAAATCGATTCCAAGTATAAGATCCTTGGCGATTTCCGGGACCACTAGGGTGGGGATGATTTTTGTAACGCTCTGGTACTTGAACGGAATATTTACGTATCCCAGACAGGAGTACGGAGTTCGATCAGCTGTTCGCACTTGCATGCTGCAGTTCTGAATCTTCAGACCTAGACGGTTGATTAGCGGTACTGAACTAATAATGGACACGTTTGCTCCCGTGTCTGCCAGTCCTTCGATCTCATGATTAAGAACCGACACAGTCAGATGTGGACAACGGTTGAAGCGGGTGTTGATGAGACAGGTTTCGTTGAAGTATTGAAAGTTAATGCTGGGAACCGGGCAGCTGGCCTCTTGGGGAGATTGGTTCCCGTTGATCTCCTCGCCTAATCGTTTTTTGATTTCGCAGCCGGTACCGCACGGATGTTGTGTCGCTGGGGGCATCGGAACGCTGTAGTGTCTTGGTGTCCACAAATGTGACAAAAAACAGACTTCGGCTGATCACATTCACGCCAGGTGTGCCCAACCTTACGACAGTTCCAGCAGGTCGCTTTACCATTCTCCGCCGGGTCCGATCCAGACTGACGGAATCGGTTCGTTCTTCCTCCAGCGGCGTTGATGGCATCGACTTCGCCGTCAGTCCCGAACTCTTCCTCCAGCAGAAGTCCTTCGTCGTCCAGGAGCACTTCGTTGACCAAGGGATTCTTGTTTTTGGCTTGAGGGTTGTACAACTGACCTTCGAGGGTATCGAACATGTAACACAACTGGGCCAGGTGCTCCAGGGAGACCACTGTATGGAGGGCCAGGCGACGTTTGTACGACATCTTCATGTTTTCAACCACGATCTCGAAAATCTCCGCCTCGCTCATGGGCCGTCTCAATCGTTGGGACATCAACTCGATGTCGGTCATAAACGCGCTGAAGAGTTCATTTGGTCTTTGCTTCCGAGCGCGCATCTCCTCCTTGGTGAACCGGTCGCGATTCGGGTTGTCGTACCTCAAACGCAGGTAGTATAGCAAGGTGTCCCAGCTGTCGAACTTCCTCTCGTATGCTGTGTACCACGTGTACGCGTCGTCCTTGAACAACAGATGCGCATGGGTCTTCAGCTCCTCCTTGCTGACCCGGTAGGACCGGCACCGAACATCAATCTGGTTTAGAAAGTCTATGACCGGAACGGAGCTACTATCTCCCGAGAACTTCGGCCACTTTTCGATCATGTTGCATGTCTGGTGCGGTAGTCGTCGACGCTCCCAGTAATTCCATTGGTTTGGATCTACATCTGGTTCCATGTGTGGAGACTGGAAACCACGCCGAGACACCTGCGGAAAATTCTCTGGAGGAGGGAGCTGAGAACCTAGTCCGGGATTTCCACTGCTAGTCACCGGTGGATGATGCTCCGGCAACGGATACTGGTAACTTTGAACCTGATAGCTCTGCGGTTGACTTCGCGGCACCGTTCCGAATGAAAACCCTGAAGAACCCCTGTTCTGACCACCGTAGAGGCTCGGATTGTGCATCGGGAACTCGGAACCGGGCATCAAGTTCCGCTGACCATCGAACCGTGTCGGCGTCGAATGGGCTCCCATACTCGGTTGCAAACTCTCTGCCCAATTGCTGTTTGTTCTTGGTAACTGGTCAATCGCTCCGACAGGTGTTACGTGTCGTCCCGGGCGGTCGATGTGCGACACTTCCTGGTCGTGAAGGCCTACGTTAGCAATTTGTCTTGCCAGATCGTTGACGATGGTGTCTCGCACGATGGGACGATCGGCCTGCTGGTTAAGAAGGTTTCCAACATAAGATTTTACGTAATCTTCGATTTCCGAGCGATGCACGAAATCCATCGGATTGGGGTTCTGTTGAGTCGTCTTCTTGTACAAGGGATCGGTCTGCACGTTTCTTCCTGGTTCGGTCAAAAGTGGTCCTGGAAACAGTGTTGATCCACGAATTACCTCAATTGCATTTGTGGGACCTTGCCAAGGGCTGTTAATATTCGGGAGCGACGGGTTGGCAAGCCGCGACAGTGGTGGACTCAAGGATCGCCGAGTGCTGAAAGGCGGCATTGTACTCGGTTGTTCTGAAGTTGTTGGCAAGACTGGCGCAACGACGTTCCGCGGATTACCCCTGTGTCCTGCGGAAGAGGTCACTTGTGTCTCTGCGTTCTGACGAGATTGGTTCACCATTGTCTGCGTCGCGTTCCGATAATCAGCAAGCGGACGATAGGGATCAAGACTCGGCTGCGGCTGCGGCTGCGGCTGCGAGATAATTCGCTTGGCTAGGTCCAGCCGTCTGACCTCAGCTTCCGATGTCTCGATCTCCAAGAAACTGAAGGGTTCGTCAATTATGCTGGTCTGCTGGGACTCAACTGGTTGAGCCACAACCGCATTCGGAGCGGGCGCAGAAGTCAGGCTTGGCCTCAACGAGGCAACTTCTGGGGCTCTCGCCGTCGCCGTGGCGGTCGTCACGGGGACAGTCGGGAACAGATTGACGTCGCTGGTAGTGGGTACATGCCCGCTGGAGTCTTCAATCTGCGATTCGACCGGATCGCTCCTTTGTTGCTCTGGAAGGTAAAGTGCACTAAGGTCCTCCTGGAAGTACTTCACCATGAGACTTTGTGCTTGGTCCATCAGCATGATTTTGTTGAGCGACTCCGACTGGTAGTTAGCCTTACAACGCCACAGTCGTCGATAGTAGTGAATCAGACGAGATTTGCACCTCGCTGTTCGTCCTGCGCGTAAGTTATCTTCAATCTCCTGTAGAGCTTTGAGCACCAACCAGTACTCATCCGCCATGGTCCGATCCGTAGGGTACTCGTCATCGCTGTCATGTTCCGTTCGAAGCCAGTTACGCAAGATTCGTCTTCCTTCATCAATACTCCGCTGCCCGTACGGACCACATCGTAGTTCCACTTCGTACTCCACTTCATCTTCCCGTAATTCATCAGCTCTAATCCTTAACTTCTCCATTTCACTTCAGTCAGAAAAAAAATTTACAAACCGAAACGAATTCACAACAATTACGCGTATGACAGAATAAAGCAATTAACTCTGAACAAACCAAACTTTGTTTACTGAAATATATTTTCCCAAAAAAAACAAACCAAAAACAAAACTAAAGATAAGTCTCGAACCAACTAATGAGACCTACCGACTAAATGAGCGCCTTTTCTTGGCTTAGCGATTTGGATCAATGTTTATGGAAGGAAAATTACTGTTTCAAACTATTGGTAGAGTACTGTTTTGTTACGGAACGTTAAAGCTTAAGCTCAACAAAGGTTTTCAGGATAAACCAACTAAATTTCCCAAACTGAACTCAAATGAACTAATGATACCAATGTGAGCTTTGGTTCTAACAATTATTGTAATTAATGAATGAAAATGAAACAAATCAATTTGTTTGATGCCCCACGTTGGGCGCCAAAATGTAACGTTGTGTGTGATCCAAACCCCAACTCCAGCAGCTTCAGCTCCAGAGAGCAGCGCCACTCCTAGATCCTAGGAGGCTACTGGGGCACGTTTGATGACCCGGCAGAGTCTCTTACTTCAGGGCGGGTTTTAGGAAGCTCAAACACTCGCTCTCACAATGGCAATCCCAAACGGTAAGCTAAAAACTAACGGACCACAAACACCGAGCATCATAAACTGAAACCGAAATAGATCAACACTCGAAGAACGTTGGCGAAACTAAAACTAAAAGAATCGAATCGAGCATTTACTGAATCGGACCTTCAACCTCCGTTTAGCGAGTTTATTTTCTAATTTTCTGTACAGGTGTGGAAGCTTCCTGAATCTAACCCGAGCTCCTGAGCTGGGCAAGGTATCGGTTGACGTCAACGATCTACTCGCTTGTTTTCCTTCTTACAGGCTACTTATGGCTATCTGACCTGGACGCTGGAGGTGTATGGTGGACGGCGCACGTGCTGCGGCTTGAGGTGCGGTTGGCCGCACGTGGCTTCTGGAGTCGCGAGAGGCTTCGATCGCCTACGACCGACCCGCTGCTGGATGGTACTCGTGCTGCGGTTGGCCGCACGTGGCTTCTGGTATCGCTGGACACGTTGATCGGATGCTGCGAGCTGGTTCGTGTGCTGCGTTTAGCCGCACGTGGCTTCCGGAGTCGCTAGACGCGTCGATCGCCTTCGATCGGCCGGTTGCCTTACGGTTCGTGTGCTGCGTTTAGCCGCACGTGGCTTCTGGAGTCGCAGGACGCGAAGCTCGGCCGGCCGCTAGATGGTTCGCGTGCAGAAGTTCGAGGCTCGGTTGGCCGCACGTGGCTTCTTCTGACACGAGAGACGTTCTGGCCGATGGAACGCGTACCGTTCGCACACTTGCACACGCGAATGGGAGCCTTCTAGGGCAAACACAAACGAGCCGGGTCGCGGTTGTTCACCGCCGGGTATCTTCGGCCGGTTGTCGGCGTTTTCGATTTCGCGCGCGGATATTCAGTTTTTTTGACCACACACGCGTCACACTACACTCACTGTGCGTTTCACTACCGGTGGAGTTGGCGGCGGCGGCGGCGGTTTGAGTCCTAGCTCGCACGAGGCTGGCAGTCAAAATGGCGCCGCGCGGATGTGACGTGCGATGACTTTCGGCACGGTGTAGCGTGGTGCAGCCCACACACAGGTGGCGACACGGGGGTTGCAGGAGGAAGAAGTTGCAACCGGCCAGTAACTCACGGGTTAGGCCACGCCCAGGAGGGGCGTTCAGCTGTCCCAAGCAACCGTACGACTTCCGCTTGATGATTGGAGCCGTGTTCACGCCCAATGGTGACGGAGGGGCGTATCGAGTCGCTGCGGTGAACTTGCGGTGCACGTAGAGTCGATGGAGGAACGGAATTACGGGTGGTTCCTGCTGGCGGGGTTCTGGAACCCTAGATTTGAACCCACGGTAAACGGTGGGTAGCTGTTTACCGGGACAAAGGATTTTAGCACGTGGTCACAATCTTACAATAGCCGCCATCTTACCTAATTCTACAAGAACTACTTGTTCAACGCCTTATTCGACCGGCAGTATAATTGGAATCGCCCGGTGGGCCAAATCTGTACAATAAAATTGATTTAGCTCCTGATTCGCCGCACTGGTTATTTTATTTTACCTTGTTGTACAATGGCTCGCTTTCCGTAGGCGTTTTGTTCTGGGCACCACTTATTCACTCGCGACTTACTTTTTTGACGGTCCGGACAGAAATGGCTCGAGGGAATGGGAATGATCGTGGGAACCCGAAGCAACTATTTCGCATCACGTACACCAGTGAACATTCTACGCATGTAGTATCTCCATTGCGAAGACAGCCAATCAGAGCGTGCCAAGTGGTCCTCAGAATTGGCTCATTCGTAGTATTGAAAAATACTACAGATCAACTTCAATACATCCAAGTCATTTTAGCCCAACATTTGAGAGTGCCACTGTAAGCTGTTCGTGGAGCTATCGGATCTCGTGAGAGGAGGGGTTGTGAGAGCACTCATTACAGTAGTCTGGCCTACCACCACCAACGGCGCTGTCGCTGTTAAAGGGGAGGAACGCTCACGCAAATTAGGCTGTTTCAATGATTGTTACAAACTCAGGTAGTCTTTAAAAAGACTGTGAATTTTGTTTTGAAATAACTCTGAGCTTAGGTAGTAAAAAATACCGCAGCTCTAGTGTCCGTTCACCACGAAGGTTCGCAAGACACTGCCGCCGATTAAATAACAACACCCACCGAAGCTCGTTGAACACTGACTGAAATGTCAAATTCGAAATAAATTCCTTCAGATGCAAACCGCCACGGCAATCAGCCTTTGGCTCGCCGCGGCGATTGAAAGGCGAACGATATTGAAACATTTCAGCGATCAGTTTGAACCGCCCAGGCGATGCGCTCATGGCACGCCAAGGCGGATGGAGGGCGGACGAAATTGAAAAATTTCAAATGTCAAATCTCAACCGCCCAGGCGGCCCGCCCTCGGTCCGCCAGGGCGGTTCTAGGGCGGACCACACGATCAGTAACGGCCGCCGATGCGTAACGTCCGCACTGAGTTAAAGTGGGTTATTACACGAACAGAAATTACACTTTGATTTATTCTAACGTGCAACGGTCGGGTGTATTCAACGGTTTATTTAAGACTATAATCTAAAGGGGACAGTACATGAGAAGCGAGCCGGGGAGAAATCAAAAAGAGCGAGGATCACCTCTGCTCACTCTGCTCACTTCAGGGATAGAATAACATTTATTTGTGGATCACATTTAGGCTGGTAGAAATTGGAAATTGATCTCTCGCGCGATCATACCGGCCGCCTTGGAATCACTCGGATTCAAACATTCTTCTCGTCTGTTTTGATTCTTATCTTCGTCTCTTATATACTACTTCTACTGTTCTGCTGTTACCCTAGGTCAAGATTGGTCATTGTTTTCCTTATGTACTACGATCGCGGCTGCGGCCGTCGATCGAACACGGACAATAGATATTGTTCTTCTGCTGGGCTGTAAACATCGTGCATTTCGCTGCAGTCGAAAATGCATCGATTTCGCCACGGATTTGCTGCTTTCTGGACAGGACTTGGACCATCAATCAGGATGCCGCGCTGCTGCTGGGGACACTTTTGGGGTTGATTGGTGTCGTGGTGCGCTGCAAAACGCTGATTTTGTCGTTCTTTCAGGTGCTGTTTCATGATGGCGTCGATCGACAGCAGGTCGACCTTGAACTTGAGCTGGAACTGGGATGTGCTTGATTTGCTACCGTCTGCTGGTGTAAATTTGCCATGGTTGATCTGGTTTGCTCGATCGGTTGATCTTCTGTTCGTTGCGGGGGTGGATGCTTCGATGCGCTGCGGTTGTTGTTCAACGGCGTGCCGCCGACGTAGGTTGTCGGTTCGTCTGTCTGCTGCTGTTGCTGTTGATCTGTGCTGGTCTGTGCTGAACGCAAAGCCACCGTGCATGGGTGGCGCCGTGCGTGATCTGCTGCTCTGCTGTCTGATGCGATCGGTGACGCCGTCGTCGGCGTCGATGCGATACGAACTCCCTAATCAGATGAGAGGGTGCTTTTTAATCAGTTAAATTATATTCAAAAACGACTTGCCTGAACTGGGGGAGACCTCCGTGGCCTCCCCCGACGCCTCCTGGCGTCGCTGTTGACACTCAGCGGTTACCGACACGATGGTTCTTCGGGTGTACAGATGCTGCGATGACGGGGGTTGGCTCCATCGGGCTGCGATTGGGAACGAGCTGGCCAAGCTCGCTGCTGGTCGTCGCAGATGGGACCGGGAGGACGTCTCCTCCGCTGTTGTCATCGTGAGCGTGTGTGTACCTCGAAGAGTTCCAAACGTGGAACAGAATTAGCCAGGTTCAGAACTGGGAGCAGTCGTTGCGACTGAAATGGCGGTGTGCGCCGCTGTTATCCGTAACCGTAAACTGTGCTGGGCCTTTACCAGCCAGATCGCAAGCAAACATCTTCATGCAAACCACCACCGAAACAAAACAGGTTACCTCAGAGCATTTCGGAAATTCCGATCTTTTTGACGGCCTCCGAGCGCAGAACGACCCGCAGGTCTGGGCGCAGACAGGGTGGCGACTCTGGAGGAAAAAGATTCGGTGAACTTTTTGAAATTCGAAACAATACATAACTTAACTGGTGTGCGGTGGCCTTTCGACCTCCGCCGTTGGAGGAGTCCTAGTTCTCCCCTTGCGCGGTAGAAAGGTTGTCACGGATCGGTAGAATGCAGATCTTAGAGATCGCACGCTGATAGCTACCGTCCTTTGTGCGCACTGTGACGACACGGATGTTGCCGTCAGCTCCCGGGTGGATATCGGAAACGCGTCCGAGCTGCCACTTCAACGGCGAGAGGTTCTCGTCCTTCAGCAGGACCATGGTACCGACTGCGACGTTGTTTTTCTGCTTAGTCCACTTCGTGCGGTTGTGCAGGTCCGACAGGTAGAGGTTGGACCACTTCTTCCAGAGCTGTTGCGTGTACCGCTGGACGGTTTGCCAGGCCGACAGTCTGTTCTCGGGAATGTGGTCGAGGTTTGGTTCTGGAATCGCAGTGAGTGGACGCTGGATCCGGAAGTGTCCTTGGGTGAGCGCTTCGAAGTCTGCGGGTCGTTGCTGAGCGGCGTGAGCTGTCGCGAGTTTAGGATCGCTTCGATCTGGACCAGCACAGTCTGGAACTCGTCGTACAGCAGGGTGTGCAGCCCGATCGTACGTTTGAACAGCAACTTGAAGCTCTTCACTGCGGACTCCCAGAGGCCGCCGAAGTTCGGCGAGCGAGCGGGAATGAACTTGAATTCGATGCCGTCATTTGCTGTTTCGCGGATGATCTCCTCTTCAAACTGCTGACTTAGGAACAGCTTGGCGAGTTCACTCAGCTCACGTCTTGCGCCGACGAAGTTCTTGGCGTTGTCGCACATGACCAGCTTCGGTTTGCCACGCCGGGCAGTGAACCGTTTGAGGGCCGCCAGAAATGCCTGCGTCGTTAGGTCTGCTGCGAGTTCTAGGTGAACAGCCTTGGTGACCAGGCAGACGAAGATGGCAACGAAGCACTTCACTGGGCGAGCTCGGCGCTGCGAGTACGCGACCTGAAAAGGTCCGCAGTAGTCAACTCCGACTCGTGCAAACGGTGTGCACGGAGTGACTCGTTCGGGCGGCAGATCCGTCATGAGCTGGTCCAGAACCTTCGGCTTGACACGGAAGCAATCGACACACTTGTGGACCACCTCGCGAACGAGGTTTCGGATGTTGATCGGCCAGAACCGCTCACGCACAGCAGAGATCAACAGTTGTTGTCCAGCGTGAAACATGGTCTCGTGATAGTGTGTGACGATAAGCTTCGTGAACGGATGACGATGGTCGAGGATTTACGGATGCTTCCGGTTGTCCGAGACTGCGGCGTGCTGCAACCGGCCGCCGACGCACAGGATTCCATCGACGATTCTTGGGTTCAGCGCAGCAATGCGGGAGTTGCTTGGAATCGCGCGATCTCTGGACAAAGCATCGTACTCTTCCGGGAAGCATTCTCGTTGAGCGAGGCGCACCAGCTTCTTCAAAGCGACCTCGAGCTCTTCAGCCGTCAACGGACCAACTCTGCGACAGTGCTTGTTCGCCGCACGGCTGTTGAAACAGAAGCGGCAGATTACAGCGGTCGTCCGTATTGTCACGGTGTACGACGAATTCGCTGTGAACAGTTTGCAGGGCTCGGTGTCACGTGCAACTGCAGCGACAGCGTTGTGTTCCTCCAGTTCTTCGTTGTCGAAGTCTGCTGCGTTCGGCACTTGAGCGTGCGGCCAGTGCTGGTGGTCAAGACTCAGCCAATCGGGTCCGTTGAACCAAAGCTTTGAGTACTGCAGCTGCATCGGTGTCATGCCGCGAGAAATGATGTCAGCTGGGTTCTCTATTCCGGGCACATGGTCCCAAGATCCGCTCTCTGTCAGGTGTTGAATCTCGGACACACGGTTGGCCACGAACTGGTTCCATCTGGACGGCAGTGACGCAAGCCAGCAGCGTACGATCATGGAATCCGTCCAGAAAAACGCTTTTCCTCGGAAGTTGATGGCGTTGGCCACTTTCTCGTACAGATGCGCCAGCAGCAGAGCGGACGCCAGCTCCAGGCGGGGAATCGGCTGCTTACGCTTCTTCTTCTTCAGGTTCTCGAGCGGTGCGATGCGGGATTTGGAGGCCAGCAAGCGGACGGTGACGTCGCCGTTGGCCGAAACGGTTCGGATGTAGATGCACGCACCGTAAGCGTTGACTGAAGCGTCGCAGAACCCGTGAAGCTGCACATTCTGGTCATCTGCACCTGTGCCAATCCAGCGGGGTATCGACAGGCTGTCTAGACCGGCTAGATTTCTGCGGTATTCTCGCCAGTACTCCTGCAGATCTTCTGGCAGAGCGGTGTCCCAATCCAGTTCCATGCGCCACAGCTTCTGCACGAAAATTTTCGCTTGGACGACGACAGGACCGATCAACCCATACGGGTCGAAGATCATGGCCATGTCTGAGGCCACGACACGCTTCGTGATCACGGCAACGTCGTTTCACTTTGGCGATCTGAAACGGAAACAGTCCGTACTGGGCTCCCAGACGAGCCCGAGCGTCTTGACGGTTGCGTCAGACGTGTCCAGTTCAAGCAAAGTCCGTTCGTCGCGAAGATGTTCCGGGACGTCGAGCAGGATGTCTCGAGAGTTTGAATGCCACTTTCACAACGAGAATCCGCCAGATTCCATCAGATCGACCATTTCGGCGACTAGCTCTTTTCCTTCTGCGACCGTGTGCGCACCTGCCAACATGTCGTCAACGTAGAAGTCACGTTTGAGGACCTTGGCAGCGGATGGGTGCGTCTTTTCTCCGATCTCACCGAGTTTTTGCAAGCACTTGGTCGCTAAATACGGCGCAGACGCCGTTCCGTACGTGACAGTGGTCAGCTCGTAGATTCGGATGGGTTCGTCCACATTGTCTCTCCAAACAATCCTCTGCAATCTCTGGTCGTCAGGCTGGACGCGAATCATACGGTACATCTACGGTACACTTAACCCTCTCAACTCGCGAAACATGCCTTGCCATATCAATAACTGCCAAATCACCGACGCATCGCACTTGATGCAGTGTTCCGGTTCGTGTGGCAGAAGTTACCATGCTGCGTGCGCTGGGACACAGAGGAACTACGAGAACGAAATAACTAATTATATGATCCCGCTGTGCCGAGACTGCCAGGGAGTTATTTCGGTTGAAGTCACAACTCGCGCCGTTCTCCTGCAACAGCAAAAGCTGACTTGCGATATCAAAGCTCTGATTGATGCTAACTTTAAGGCTTGCAATGCCTTCAAGCAAATGGACAACAAAATCGAAGTTGTTCAAGATGAATATGAGGGCATTGCCACCCTCCTTGGCGAAATGCAGCAGCAACTCAACAGACTGGATAAAAAATCGACGACTCTACATTAAACGTATGCAAAAAGTTTCGTCAATTTTAGATGACGTAGCACCAGCGGACAACGCCAGTACGTTGGTCAAAATCGACGCACTGACCTCCGTCACTCAGCAAATTGGTGAGAGTCAGAGCATGATCGGTGAAAGACTTAAGAATATCAACACGGAGTTGATTTTTTTGTCTGGGCGTGACCCTGGTCCTGCTGTCAATGAAATCCTCGAGGAGATTAAGGCAATCTCAGCCAATCTCCCGGCTGGTACTGAGCAAACCGAGGCTCATCACGAAACTCTCGCTGATGAGTTAGCATCTAGCTCAGCTTCAGGTAGTCCCAATCTTAAAGACAATTCTGGATGGCGCACACTCGGCAATAAACGGCTATGGAAAGCTGACTGGACTGACTACGATATCCGAACAGCACGCCGAAAGGAGCAATCTAAATTGAGACGTAAAGCCAATCAGCGAAAACGGCGTCGGCAACATAGGCGCTCCAGCTACACCGCGACAGACGACCTCGATGAGATCGATTACGAGCTCGATTACAGCTTCTTTGACAACAATTTCCACTTAGAACAACGTAACGACCGGCTTCACCGCCTGTGCCACAATCAGCTTGCACAACACTTAGTACAAAATCCACAACATTCACAATCCCAGCAACAACAACACCAACAACATAATCAACAACAACAATCCCAGCAGCAACAACACCAACAGCATATCCAGCTCCAACAACAACAATCCCAGCAACGTCAACCCCAACCCCAGCAGCATCAACATCAACAACTACATTAACAGCATAGCCAGCACCAACAACAACAGTCCCAGCAACGTCAACACCAACCCCAGCAGCATCAACATCAATCCCAACAACAGCAACAACTTCATCAACTCCAGCAACCCTATCAAGACCAACAACAGCAACAGCAACATCAACAACTTCAGCAACCATCTCTACAGCAACACCAACAACAAACATTTCAACACCTACAGCAGCCGCAACAAGCCCACCCCCTCCAGCAACAACAGCAACAGCAACATCAACAACAACAATCACAACCCCATCAACAACATCATCAAAATCTACAGCAACAACTACAAGCCCAGTCCCACCAACAACAGCAACCACAATTTCACCAGCAACACCCACCGGCACAACAGCAACCACAACTTCATCAACAGCAACAGCCCACCCAAGCTCAGCTAGTACATAGAAGCGCACAGGTATACAGTGAAACACCTAGCTGGATGTTCCGGCCAGCGCAACGTAGCTCTTTTTCGGAAACAGGAAATTTTATGAACTAATGACGCCTTCATGTGAAGCTAGCGATAATTTAATTTTGACAAGTCCAACCACTGCGTCTAATAATTTAATTGAAATTTTGACTTACTGTCAAAACTTCAATAGAATGAAAAGTGCCGCAAAAATCGACACTATTAATCAAGCTATCAGCGGATGCCTTTATACTGCTATTCTTGGCACGGAGACCAGTTGGGACGCTAGTATTTTAAGCGAAGAGGTTTTCTCTAGCAACTTTAATGTATTCAGGAATGATAAAAATCTGTTATCATCCGGGAAAAGTCAGGAGGCGGCGTTTTAGTCGCCATTAAAACCGATTTTGACTCAGAAAACTTGATTCTGACGTTTTTGCACATTTTGAACACGTATGGGTCAAAGCTCAGATTGCAAAAGAGACTCACATCTTTGCATCTGTGTATTTTCCCCCCTTATCGCCACTCAGCTCATATGAAGATTTCTTCAGGAACGCTGGAAAAATTATCTCCAGTCTAGGTCCCGAATCCAAAATACATTTGTATGGCGATTTCAATCTCGGTGCTGTCGACTTCATGGTTGACGCAGAAAACGAGTCTATTCTTATTCCCATCTTAGGGGAAAGTGATAGATTACAAGTAATTTTTGATAAAATGTACTCTCTCGGCCTAAATCAAATTAATCATGTTAAAAATCAAAATAATCGCTTTCTTGATCTTCTTTTTACTAATATGACTGAAGACTTCTGTGTGACTGAAGCAAATAATCCACTTTGGAAAAATGAAGCTCATCACACAGCAATTGAATTTTCACTTTTCGTGCATAAGGCTAATAACAGACCAGATGGTTCAGATTACGAAGAAATTCCTGATTACAATAATGCCAATTATCCCTTAATCAAACGTAGACTATTAGAAGTTGATTGGAAAGCATTACTAGAGAAAGAAACGAACATCGAGCTAGCAGTTAACACTTTCTACAGCATTATATACGACATCCTCGATGAAAGCGTCCCAATACGAAGAAAAAGACGCACAATTGACAAACACCCGCCTTGGTTTACAAGAGAGGTTAAAAACCTTAAAAATAGAAAACAAAAGCTCACAAAGCTTACAAAAGCAATAGCCAAAAACTTGATGAGTATCTACAAATATGCAGTCAGTTAGAAGTCACCATCCAATTTGAATTTGAAAAGTATCATAGAAAGGTAGAATCGGAAATCAAGAGTGATTCCAAGCAGTTTTTCAATTTTGTCAAATCAAAATTAAAAAGTAGTAATTTTCCGTCAAATATGTCTCTCGACAATAAAATTGGCAAAAACAGTGCAGAAATTTGTGAATTATTCGCAAACTTTTTTGAAAGCGTATACACTTCTTTTGATAAAACGATCGCGACCGAAGCTACTTTTCCTTTATACCCCAAGCGAATAACGAAATAACAGTCGATAGCTTATCCTCAGATGAAATTCAGGCGGCTCTTAAAGCTCTTGACAGTTCAAAAAGTACCGGACCAGATGGAATATCTCCAAAATTTGCAAAAAATGTAGCCTCTGAACTGGCTTCTCCGCTTTATTGGCTATTTAATCTATCATTAAAATCAGGAATATTCCCAAGTGCTTGGAAGAAATTATATTTAGTTCCAATTTTCAAATCCGGTAAAAAATCTGACGTGAAAAACTACCGTGGAATTGCTCTTATTTCATGTATTCCCAAGCTCTTTGAGGCAATAGTTAACAATAAAATGTTTGCTCAATTAAAAGACTACATAACACAAAAACAGCATGGATTTTTCAAAGGGCGCTCAACCGCAACTAATCTTCTCTCGTTCGTAAACTACACATTGAATGAAATGGATAACAAAAACTCTGTACAGACACTCTATACTGACTTTAGCAAAGCCTTCGACAGAGTGGACATTCCTATGCTTCTTTTCAAATTGGATAAAATCGGAATTGATTCTAATCTACTTTCATGGCTTAAATCGTACTTAACAAAACGCACGCAATGTGTTAAATTTAATGGCCTCATATCTCATCAATGTTACTTCCGGGGTACCTCAAGGCTCTCATTTAGGCCCATTACTTTTTATTCTTTACGTAAATGATGTATCCTTTATATTTAAGCATATCAACGTTTCGATTTACGCAGATGACATGAAATTGTTTATGAAAATTAAAGACGAAACTGACGCTTCAAGATTCCAGAACGAAATCAACATATTCTTTGAATGGTGCTGTCGTAGCCTTTTACAACTTAACATTAACAAGTGTACATCGATCTTGTTCAGCAGAAAAATAAATAAGCCAAATATAAACGTAAAACTAGACAACCAGATAGTTGAAACCTGTTCAAATGTTAGAGATTTAGGAGTCATACTTGATTCTAAAATGACTTTCATCGAACATTACAACACGATGGTATTCAAAGCAACTAATATGCTCAACTTCATAAAACGATTCAGTTATAACTTTAAGGACCCCTATACATTGAAAACATTGTTCATAGCTTATGTTCGCTCTATTCTTGAATATTGTAGCGTCGTGTGGAGTCCACACATCAAAACACACGAAACCCGTATTGAATCAGTGCAAAAACAATTTTTACTATTTGCTCTTCGTAAACTAGGGTGGACAGTGTTTCCTCTTCCTTCGTATATTGCACGCTGTATGTTAATAAGCTTAGAAACACTTGTAAAGCGTCGTGAATTCGCTTCTCTCTCGTTCGTAAATGATCTTATTGCAAACCGAATTAATTCTCCAGAGTTGTTACAAACATTAAATTTCTATGAACCCACACGCGTATTGAGAGCACGTGAGCCTTTCGCATTGCATTTTCACAGAACTGACTACGCTAAACACGGGCCCATGAATAGAATGATGGAAACTTATAACAAATATAATAACATAATCGATTTCACAATGACAAAATCCACCATGAAAAAACAGTTCTACAATCAAAGATAGATGTTCCCCCCTTGTAATTAGAAACTAAGCAACGATCATGTAGTCTACGTATGTTTGACGAATAAATAAATAAAGCAAATCTTGGCGATGTCAGCGACGATGGCAACAGCGTGGAGTCGAAAGCGTAGCGCAATGTCTAGTAAATCGTCCTTCACAACTGGTCCCACCATGAGCGCATCGTTCAGAGCAACTCCGGTAGACGTGCGACACGAAGCATCAAACACCACGCAGAGCTTCGTAGTGGTGCTGTCCGGCATCAAGACGCAGTGGTGCGGCAGGTAATACGCTAACTCTCCCCCGGCCGTGTCGCTTGCAACCCGTTTCATGTGTCCCATGGCTTCGTACTCGTGAATAAAATCACTGTACTGTTGTTTTAGGTCTGGATTCACTGACAGCCGCTTCTCCAGTCCCAAGAAGCGTTTGATGGCTGTTGATCTGGACTCACCGAGACGCTGGACAGCATACTTCTTCTTGGGCAGCGTCACAACAAATCTGCCAGTTTCGTCACGAACCGTCGTCTCCTCAAACAGCTGCTCGCACGTGGATTCTTCGATCGAATGCGTGCTCTTGGTGCGGCACGTTTCCAGTTCCCAAAATCTGGTCAGCAGCTCGTCGATTGCCGCGACGGATACGAGAGACGTCGATTCTGGAACGCTGCCGGGAAGCCGACCGGAAATGATCCAACCGAACACCGTGTTGTGCAGCGTGGGACCGTCTGCAGCTGGTTTTACCCGTTCGTCCGTCAGCAAGTCCATGTAAAACTCGGCACCGATAATGACGTCCACTGGACCGGTTTTGTGGAACTCTGGATCAGCCAGGAACATCCAGTCGGGCAGCTGAATTGTAGACGGGTCGATGTACGACGTCGGCAACGAGATGTTGAGCTTGGGCAGGACGTGGAACTGCATCTCCGACTCGTACGCTGAAATCTGATCGGAACGCGGACCGACATCTGCACGTACGAGCTGCGTCGACACGCAACGCGACGTTCCGATCCCTTGGATCGGCAAATACGACGATTGTCACTCGAATTTGAGTCGTCGCGAGAACTCTCTGGTCATCAGACAGTGCTGTGAGCACGAGTCAAGAAGCGCACGCGCTAGCAGCGTGTTTCCGAAGCGGTCTTTAATACAGATGAGCGCGGTTGACAGGATGATGTTGTGTGTGGGCGTGACGGGTAGTGCAACGTAGTTTTGGCTAGTGGTTTGTGGCTGTGTGGTTTGAGAGTCTGTAGTCTGTAGGTTAGTCTGATTAGCAGGTGCATTGTTGGCTGGAGTGTGTGTTGTCTGATTTGTGTTCTGTGGTCTGGGTTGTTGTCGCTGTACTGAGGTCGTCGCGGTCGGTCTCGACTGCTGTTGTGGAACGGAGGATTTCATCTGATCGTTGTGCAGCATCGAGTGGTGTTTCTGGTGACAGTGGTGGCAAGTTCCTCCTTCGCACGTCCGCGGGTAATGTCCAGGCTTCAGGCAGTTTCTGCACAGCTTGTTTTTCGAAACAGCGTCGTTGCGCTCCGAGATCGTCATCTTCTGGAACTTGAAGCACCGGAACGGGGTGTGCCACGGGCCGCTGCAAAAGTGACACTGGTTGCTGCTCCGCACAGCAGTGTGACAGACTGCTGCTTTCGGAGGGCGCTGTTCGTTGCCTTGTAGGTCGGGACTTCCTTGCTGTTGTGGTGGGTCTCCCAATTCCTAAGCGTGGCCGAGTCCAGCTTTGAGCACAGAACGTGCGCCATAACCGTACTCCAGTCGGCAGTCTTTTCGCCCATCTTGTCCAACATCTGCAGATTTTTCTCAAACTCACCGAGCAGGTGGCTGAGACCGTCGTACGACTCCTTGGTCAGCGGTTCCAGATCCAGAATGACATCGAGGTGGGCTTTCACGATCAGCTTCTTGTTTCCGTACTCCTCCTCCAGCGCGGACCACGCGACGGAGTAGTTTTCCGGTTCGAAGGACCAAATGTAAAAGATCAGTAGTTCCTCGATTCGAAACAATTGTCAATCCAACCATAATCCGAAAACCGTTAGTTCAACAGATCAACAAATTTTGTCCGATAGAGCAACTCTCTACGAAATCGGCAGATTTCGACCATTTTTATTTTTTTGTATTTTTTGATTTGGCTCAAACTTTGTGGGGGGCCTTCCCTATGACCAAATATGCTATTTTGTGTGATTGGTTCACCCATACAAGTCTCCATACAATTTTGGCAGCTGTCCATACAAAAATGGTATGTAAATATTCAAACAGCTGTAACTTTTGAGTGAATTTTCTGATCAATTTGGTGTCTTCGGCAAAGTTGTAGGTATTGTTGAGGACTTTTGAGAAAAATAGGTACACGGAAAAAAATTTGCAGATTTTTTATCAACTTTTTTCACCAAAACTCAATTTCCCAAAATACGTATTTTTGATTTTCGACATTTTTGATATGGTTTAGGGACAAAAATCCGCAACTTTTGAGCCATAGAGAAACATGGTCAAAAAATCTGCCGCCGAGTTATGAATTTTTGAAAAAATAGTGATTTTTGGAAAAAATCGATGTTTCATGCAAAAACAAGATTGACATTATTTTTTAATGCAAAATTGAATTTGCAATCGAAAAGTACTTCACAGATTTTTGATAAAGGGCTCCGTTTTCAAGATATAGCCACCGAAAGTTTGATTTTAGCGAAATATTTGCAGTTTTTCGATTTTTAAAAATAGTGACCATGAGTGACCATTTCTAAAAATATTTTTTTTGAAAAGTTCAGAAAATTTGCTATGAAATTGTCTAAGAGACATTGAAGATTGGACCCCGGGTTGCTGAGATAGAGCCGCTTTAAGAAAAAGAAACACGAAAATTGAAGTTTTCTAAGTCTCACCCAAACAGCCCACCATTTTCTAATGACGATATCTCAGCAACTAATGGTCCGATTTTTAATATTAATACATGAAACATTCGTAAAATTTTCCGATCTTTTCGAAAAAAAATATTTTGAAAATTTTTAAATCAAGACTAGCATTTTAAATGGGCGTAATATTCAATGTTTGGCCCTTTTAAAATGTTAGTCTTGATTTAAAAATTTTCAAAGTATTTTTTTCGAAAAGATCGGAAAATTTAACGACTGTTTCATGTATTAATATTGAAAATCGGACTATTAATTGCTGAGATATCGTCATCAGAAAATGGTGGGCTGTTTGGGTGAGACTCAGAAAACTTCAATTTTCGTGTTTCTTTTTCTTTAAGACGCTGTATCTCAGCAACCAGAGGTCCAATCTTCAATGTCTCTTAGACAATTTCATAGCAAATTTTCTGAACTTTAAAAAAAGGTGCAGGTGGTTATGTTCTACATGACCAATATGACAAAGAACTTTGTACAAAACTCCTAAAAAATATTCTATTTTATTTTATATTTTTAAAACATTGCCTATGTATTTAATCCTAAATAATTTATTCCTATAAAATGTTTTCAATCTTTGGCACCTCTGTGGAAATAAATTGCCAAAACAAGTATAGTTCGGAAAATGTCCAATCAAAATGGTAATTTTCATGTCCAGTATCAAAAACCATGAATTTTGATACCCATATTGCCCCAAGTCGTATGGTTCGATTAATGTCCCCCCGGTAGAACCTTCCCGAGGGCAATTGCCACTCCGGGTGTGGCCAATCCGGTCAAAATGGCCATTTTCATTACCAGTTTCAAAAATCATGAATTTTGATACGCATATTGCCCCAAGTCGTATGGTTCCGTAAATGTCCTCCTGGTAGAACCTTCCCGAGGGCACTGGCCACTCCGGGTGTGGCCAATCCTGCCAAAATGGCCATTTTCATTATCAGTTTCAAAAACCATGAATTTTGATACCTATATTGCCCCAAGTCGTATGGTTCGATTAATGTCCCCCCGGTAGAACCTTCCCGAGGGCACTGGCCACTCCGGGTGTGGCCAATATCCTATAAATGTGGTCCCAAGCCCATTGCCCCAAATCATTCTGGTCCGGTGACTGTCCTTGCAATCTTCATGAGAACAGAATTCCTCCCAATTTAGTGCACAAACTGTGTCTTTCAATGTGTGCGTGTGTGTGTGTGAGCAATAAAATTACCACCGTGGATCCGCTTTTGTCGATACCTCGTAAGGCACTGAATTTTTCTGAGGCTATCTGTTAGCTTAAATAGTTCGCATGAAATGTGGCAACAGTGGTGCAACATTCTCGCGTGACAGTTCCACGAAAACAGGAGAGGATGCAAAATTTGCACCATGTTGCCACATTTCATGCGAACTATTTAAGCTAACAGATAGCCTCAGAAAAATTCAGTGCCTTACGAGGTATCGACAAAAGCGGATCCACGGTGGTAATTTTATTGCTCACACACACACACACATTGAAAGACACAGTTTGTGCACTAAATTGGGAGGAATTCTGTTCTCATGAAGATTGCAAGGACAGTCACCGGACCAGAATGATTTGGGGCAATGGGCTTGGGACCACATTTATAGGATATTGGCCACACCCGGAGTGGCCAGTGCCCTCGGGAAGGTTCTACTGGGGGGACATTAATCGAACCATACGACTTGGGGCAATATGGGTATCAAAATTCATGGTTTTTGAAACTGATAATGAAAATGGGCATTTTGACTGGATTGGCCACACCCGGAGTGGCCAGTGCCCTCGGGAAGGTTCTACCGTGGGGACATTAATCGAACCATACGACTTGGGGCAATATGGGTATCAAAATTCATGGTTTTTGAAACTGATAATGAAAATGGCCATTTTGACTGGATTGGCCACACCCGGAGTGGCGAGTGCCCTCGGGAAGGTTCTACCGGGGGGACATCAATCGAACCATACGACTTGGGGCAATATGGGTATCAAAATTCATGGTTTTTGAAACTGATAATGAAAATGGCCATTTTGATTGGATTGGCCACACCCGGAGTGGCGAGTGCCCTCGGGAAGGTTCTACCGGGGGGACATCAATCGAACCATACGACTTGGGGCAATATGGGTATCAAAATTCATGGTTTTTGAAACTGATAATGAAAATGGCCATTTTGGCAGGATTGGTCACACCCGGAGTGGCCAGTGCCCTCGGGAAGGTTCTACCGGGGGGACATCAATCGAACCATACGACTTGGGGCAATATGGGTATCAAAATTCATGGTTTTTGAAACTGATAATGAAAATGGCCATTTTGACTGGATTGGCCACACCCGGTGTGGCCAGTGCCCTCGGGAAGGTTCTACTGGGGGGACATTAATCGAACCATACGACTTGGGGCAATATGGGTATCAAAATTCATGGTTTTTGAAACTGATAATGAAAATGGCCATTTTGGCAGGATTGGCCACACCCGGAGTGGCCAGTGCCCTCGGGAAGGTTCTACCGTGGGGACATTAATCGAACCATACGACTTGGGGCAATATGGGTATCAAAATTCATGGTTTTTGAAACTGATAATGAAAATGGCCATTTTGACTGGATTGGCCACACCCGGAGTGGCCAGTGCCCTCAAGAAGGTTCTACCGGGGGGACATTAATCGAACCATACGACTTGGGGCAATATGGGTATCAAAATTCATGGTTTTTGAAACTGATAATGAAAATGGCCATTTTCATTACCAGTATCAAAAACCATGAATTTTGATACCCATATTGCCCAAATTTGTATGGTTCCGTAAATGTCCTCCCTGTAGAACCTTCCCTCAGGGCAATGGCCACTCCGGGTGTGGCCAATCCTGCCAAAATGGCCATTTTCATTACCAGTATCAAAAACAATGAATTTTGATACCCATTTTGCGCCAATTTGTATGGTTCCGTAAATGTCCTCCCGGTAGAACCTTCCCTCAGGGCAATGGCCACTCCGGGTGTGGCCAATCCTGCCAAAATGGTCATTTTCATTACCAGTATCAAAAACTATGAATTTTGATACCCATATTGCCCAAATTTGTATGGTTCCGTAAATGTCCTCCCGGTAGAACCTTCCCTCAGGGCACTGGCCACTCCGGGTGTGGCCAATATCCTATAAATGTGGTCCCAAGCCCATTGCCCCAAATCATTCTGGTCCGGTGACCGTCCTTACAATCTTCATAAGAACAGAATTCCTCCCAATTTAGTGCACAAACTGTGTCTTTCAATGTGTGCGTGTGTGTGTGTGAGCGATAAAATTACCACCGTGGATCCGCTTTTGTCGATACCTCGTAAGGCACTGAATTTTTCTGAGGCTATCTGTTAGCTTAAATAGTTCGCATGAAATGTGGCAACAGTGGTGCAACATTCTCGCGTGACAGTTCCACGAAAACAGGAGAGGATGCAAAATTTCGAACCATACGACTTGGGGCAATATGGGTATCAAAATTCATGGTTTTTGAAACTGATAATGAAAATGGCCATTTTGGCAGGATTGGCCACACCCGGAGTGGCCAGTGCCCTCGGGAAGGTTCTACTGTTTATTGTTTATTCGTCAAGCTTATGTAGACTACTTACAATTTTCTTACATACTAGATATTATTTCTATTGTATAGATTTTTTCGTAGTTCCGGTTTAGACATGTCGAAATGTATGTACTGTGAATTTTCATTATAAAAGCGCATCATTTGATTTAATGGCGAATTTTTTAAATAATTTGTCGTGTATGCAGTTATTCTAAAAAGTGGTGAATGTCTAAGAGTACGGCTTGGTTCATGAATACTATTGCGTATTTCTGACAATAATGTTGCTGACTGTATGCGTTGAGAAATAATGTCGTTGCGCACCTGCCAACATGTCGTCAACGTAGAAGTCACGTTTGAGGACCTTGGCAGCGGATGGGTGCGTCTTTTCTCCGATCTCACCGAGTTTTTGCAAGCACTTGGTCGCTAAATACGGCGCAGACGCCGTTCCGTACGTGACAGTGGTCAGCTCGTAGATTCGGATGGGTTCGTCCACATTGTCTCTCCAAACAATCCTCTGCAATCTCTGGTCGTCAGGCTGGACGCGAATCATACGGTACATCTACGGTACACTTAACCCTCTCAACTCGCGAAACATGCCTTGCCATATCAATAACTGCCAAATCACCGACGCATCGCACTTGATGCAGTGTTCCGGTTCGTGTGGCAGAAGTTACCATGCTGCGTGCGCTGGGACACAGAGGAACTACGAGAACGAAATAACTAATTATATGATCCCGCTGTGCCGAGACTGCCAGGAGTTATTTCGGTTGAAGTCACAACTCGCGCCGTTCTCCTGCAACAGCAAAAGCTGACTTGCGATATCAAAGCTCTGATTGATGCTAACTTTAAGGCTTGCAATGCCTTCAAGCAAATGGACAACAAAATCGAAGTTGTTCAAGATGAATATGAGGGCATTGCCACCCTCCTTGGCGAAATGCAGCAGCAACTCAACAGACTGGATAAAAAATCGACGACTCTACATTAAACGTATGCAAAAAAGTTTCGTCAATTTTAGATGACGTAGCACCAGCGGACAACGCCAGTACGTTGGTCAAAATCGACGCACTGACCTCCGTCACTCAGCAAATTGGTGAGAGTCAGAGCATGATCGGTGAAAGACTTAAGAATATCAACACGGAGTTGATTTTTTTGTCTGGGCGTGACCCTGGTCCTGCTGTCAATGAAATCCTCGAGGAGATTAAGGCAATCTCAGCCAATCTCCCGGCTGGTACTGAGCAAACCGAGGCTCATCACGAAACTCTCGCTGATGAGTTAGCATCTAGCTCAGCTTCAGGTAGTCCCAATCTTAAAGACAATTCTGGATGGCGCACACTCGGCAATAAACGGCTATGGAAAGCTGACTGGACTGACTACGATATCCGAACAGCACGCCGAAAGGAGCAATCTAAATTGAGACGTAAAGCCAATCAGCGAAAACGGCGTCGGCAACATAGGCGCTCCAGCTACACCGCGACAGACGACCTCGATGAGATCGATTACGAGCTCGATTACAGCTTCTTTGACAACAATTTCCACTTAGAACAACGTAACGACCGGCTTCACCGCCTGTGCCACAATCAGCTTGCACAACACTTAGTACAAAATCCACAACATTCACAATCCCAGCAACAACAACACCAACAACATAATCAACAACAACAATCCCAGCAGCAACAACACCAACAGCATATCCAGCTCCAACAACAACAATCCCAGCAACGTCAACCCCAACCCCAGCAGCATCAACATCAACAACTACATTAACAGCATAGCCAGCACCAACAACAACAGTCCCAGCAACGTCAACACCAACCCCAGCAGCATCAACATCAATCCCAACAACAGCAACAACTTCATCAACTCCAGCAACCCTATCAAGACCAACAACAGCAACAGCAACATCAAGAACTTCAGCAACCATCTCTACAGCAACACCAACAACAAACATTTCAACACCTACAGCAGCCGCAACAAGCCCACCCCCTCCAGCAACAACAGCAACAGCAACATCAACAACAACAATCACAACCCCATCAACAACATCATCAAAATCTACAGCAACAACTACAAGCCCAGTCCCACCAACAACAGCAACCACAATTTCACCAGCAACACCCACCGGCACAACAGCAACCACAACTTCATCAACAGCAACAGCCCACCCAAGCTCAGCTAGTACATAGAAGCGCACAGGTATACAGTGAAACACCTAGCTGGATGTTCCGGCCAGCGCAACGTAGCTCTTTTTCGGAAACAGGAAATTTTATGAACTAATGACGCCTTCATGTGAAGCTAGCGATAATTTAATTTTGACAAGTCCAACCACTGCGTCTAATAATTTAATTGAAATTTTGACTTACTGTCAAAACTTCAATAGAATGAAAAGTGCCGCAAAAATCGACACTATTAATCAAGCTATCAGCGGATGCCTTTATACTGCTATTCTTGGCACGGAGACCAGTTGGGACGCTAGTATTTTAAGCGAAGAGGTTTTCTCTAGCAACTTTAATGTATTCAGGAATGATAAAAATCTGTTATCATCCGGGAAAAAGTCAGGAGGCGGCGTTTTAGTCGCCATTAAAACCGATTTTGACTCAGAAAAACTTGATTCTGACGTTTTTGCACATTTTGAACACGTATGGGTCAAAGCTCAGATTGCAAAAGAGACTCACATCTTTGCATCTGTGTATTTTCCCCCCTTATCGCCACTCAGCTCATATGAAGATTTCTTCAGGAACGCTGGAAAAATTATCTCCAGTCTAGGTCCCGAATCCAAAATACATTTGTATGGCGATTTCAATCTCGGTGCTGTCGACTTCATGGTTGACGCAGAAAACGAGTCTATTCTTATTCCCATCTTAGGGGAAAGTGATAGATTACAAGTAATTTTTGATAAAATGTACTCTCTCGGCCTAAATCAAATTAATCATGTTAAAAATCAAAATAATCGCTTTCTTGATCTTCTTTTTACTAATATGACTGAAGACTTCTGTGTGACTGAAGCAAATAATCCACTTTGGAAAAATGAAGCTCATCACACAGCAATTGAATTTTCACTTTTCGTGCATAAGGCTAATAACAGACCAGATGGTTCAGATTACGAAGAAATTCCTGATTACAATAATGCCAATTATCCCTTAATCAAACGTAGACTATTAGAAGTTGATTGGAAAGCATTACTAGAGAAAGAAACGAACATCGAGCTAGCAGTTAACACTTTCTACAGCATTATATACGACATCCTCGATGAAAGCGTCCCAATACGAAGAAAAAGACGCACAATTGACAAACACCCGCCTTGGTTTACAAGAGAGGTTAAAAACCTTAAAAATAGAAAACAAAAAGCTCACAAAGCTTACAAAAGCAATAGCCAAAAACTTGATGAGTATCTACAAATATGCAGTCAGTTAGAAGTCACCATCCAATTTGAATTTGAAAAGTATCATAGAAAGGTAGAATCGGAAATCAAGAGTGATTCCAAGCAGTTTTTCAATTTTGTCAAATCAAAATTAAAAAGTAGTAATTTTCCGTCAAATATGTCTCTCGACAATAAAATTGGCAAAAACAGTGCAGAAATTTGTGAATTATTCGCAAACTTTTTTGAAAGCGTATACACTTCTTTTGATAAAACGATCGCGACCGAAGCTACTTTTCCTTTATACCCCAAGCGAATAACGAAATAACAGTCGATAGCTTATCCTCAGATGAAATTCAGGCGGCTCTTAAAGCTCTTGACAGTTCAAAAAGTACCGGACCAGATGGAATATCTCCAAAATTTGCAAAAAATGTAGCCTCTGAACTGGCTTCTCCGCTTTATTGGCTATTTAATCTATCATTAAAATCAGGAATATTCCCAAGTGCTTGGAAGAAATTATATTTAGTTCCAATTTTCAAATCCGGTAAAAAATCTGACGTGAAAAACTACCGTGGAATTGCTCTTATTTCATGTATTCCCAAGCTCTTTGAGGCAATAGTTAACAATAAAATGTTTGCTCAATTAAAAGACTACATAACACAAAAACAGCATGGATTTTTCAAAGGGCGCTCAACCGCAACTAATCTTCTCTCGTTCGTAAACTACACATTGAATGAAATGGATAACAAAAACTCTGTACAGACACTCTATACTGACTTTAGCAAAGCCTTCGACAGAGTGGACATTCCTATGCTTCTTTTCAAATTGGATAAAATCGGAATTGATTCTAATCTACTTTCATGGCTTAAATCGTACTTAACAAAACGCACGCAATGTGTTAAATTTAATGGCCTCATATCTCATCAATGTTACTTCCGGGGTACCTCAAGGCTCTCATTTAGGCCCATTACTTTTTATTCTTTACGTAAATGATGTATCCTTTATATTTAAGCATATCAACGTTTCGATTTACGCAGATGACATGAAATTGTTTATGAAAATTAAAGACGAAACTGACGCTTCAAGATTCCAGAACGAAATCAACATATTCTTTGAATGGTGCTGTCGTAGCCTTTTACAACTTAACATTAACAAGTGTACATCGATCTTGTTCAGCAGAAAAATAAATAAGCCAAATATAAACGTAAAACTAGACAACCAGATAGTTGAAACCTGTTCAAATGTTAGAGATTTAGGAGTCATACTTGATTCTAAAATGACTTTCATCGAACATTACAACACGATGGTATTCAAAGCAACTAATATGCTCAACTTCATAAAACGATTCAGTTATAACTTTAAGGACCCTATACATTGAAAACATTGTTCATAGCTTATGTTCGCTCTATTCTTGAATATTGTAGCGTCGTGTGGAGTCCACACATCAAAACACACGAAACCCGTATTGAATCAGTGCAAAAACAATTTTTACTATTTGCTCTTCGTAAACTAGGGTGGACAGTGTTTCCTCTTCCTTCGTATATTGCACGCTGTATGTTAATAAGCTTAGAAACACTTGTAAAGCGTCGTGAATTCGCTTCTCTCTCGTTCGTAAATGATCTTATTGCAAACCGAATTAATTCTCCAGAGTTGTTACAAACATTAAATTTCTATGAACCCACACGCGTATTGAGAGCACGTGAGCCTTTCGCATTGCATTTTCACAGAACTGACTACGCTAAACACGGGCCCATGAATAGAATGATGGAAACTTATAACAAATATAATAACATAATCGATTTCACAATGACAAAATCCACCATGAAAAAACAGTTCTACAATCAAAGATAGATGTTCCCCCCTTGTAATTAGAAACTAAGCAACGATCATGTAGTCTACGTATGTTTGACGAATAAATAAATAAAGCAAATCTTGGCGATGTCAGCGACGATGGCAACAGCGTGGAGTCGAAAGCGTAGCGCAATGTCTAGTAAATCGTCCTTCACAACTGGTCCCACCATGAGCGCATCGTTCAGAGCAACTCCGGTAGACGTGCGACACGAAGCATCAAACACCACGCAGAGCTTCGTAGTGGTGCTGTCCGGCATCAAGACGCAGTGGTGCGGCAGGTAATACGCTAACTCTCCCCCGGCCGTGTCGCTTGCAACCCGTTTCATGTGTCCCATGGCTTCGTACTCGTGAATAAAATCACTGTACTGTTGTTTTAGGTCTGGATTCACTGACAGCCGCTTCTCCAGTCCCAAGAAGCGTTTGATGGCTGTTGATCTGGACTCACCGAGACGCTGGACAGCATACTTCTTCTTGGGCAGCGTCACAACAAATCTGCCAGTTTCGTCACGAACCGTCGTCTCCTCAAACAGCTGCTCGCACGTGGATTCTTCGATCGAATGCGTGCTCTTGGTGCGGCACGTTTCCAGTTCCCAAAATCTGGTCAGCAGCTCGTCGATTGCCGCGACGGATACGAGAGACGTCGATTCTGGAACGCTGCCGGGAAGCCGACCGGAAATGATCCAACCGAACACCGTGTTGTGCAGCGTGGGACCGTCTGCAGCTGGTTTTACCCGTTCGTCCGTCAGCAAGTCCATGTAAAACTCGGCACCGATAATGACGTCCACTGGACCGGTTTTGTGGAACTCTGGATCAGCCAGGAACATCCAGTCGGGCAGCTGAATTGTAGACGGGTCGATGTACGACGTCGGCAACGAGATGTTGAGCTTGGGCAGGACGTGGAACTGCATCTCCGACTCGTACGCTGAAATCTGATCGGAACGCGGACCGACATCTGCACGTACGAGCTGCGTCGACACGCAACGCGACGTTCCGATCCCTTGGATCGGCAAATACGACGATTGTCACTCGAATTTGAGTCGTCGCGAGAACTCTCTGGTCATCAGACAGTGCTGTGAGCACGAGTCAAGAAGCGCACGCGCTAGCAGCGTGTTTCCGAAGCGGTCTTTAATACAGATGAGCGCGGTTGACAGGATGATGTTGTGTGTGGGCGTGACGGGTAGTGCAACGTAGTTTTGGCTAGTGGTTTGTGGCTGTGTGGTTTGAGAGTCTGTAGTCTGTAGGTTAGTCTGATTAGCAGGTGCATTGTTGGCTGGAGTGTGTGTTGTCTGATTTGTGTTCTGTGGTCTGGGTTGTTGTCGCTGTACTGAGGTCGTCGCGGTCGGTCTCGACTGCTGTTGTGGAACGGAGGATTTCATCTGATCGTTGTGCAGCATCGAGTGGTGTTTCTGGTGACAGTGGTGGCAAGTTCCTCCTTCGCACGTCCGCGGGTAATGTCCAGGCTTCAGGCAGTTTCTGCACAGCTTGTTTTTCGAAACAGCGTCGTTGCGCTCCGAGATCGTCATCTTCTGGAACTTGAAGCACCGGAACGGGGTGTGCCACGGGCCGCTGCAAAAGTGACACTGGTTGCTGCTCCGCACAGCAGTGTGACAGACTGCTGCTTTCGGAGGGCGCTGTTCGTTGCCTTGTAGGTCGGGACTTCCTTGCTGTTGTGGTGGGTCTCCCAATTCCTAAGCGTGGCCGAGTCCAGCTTTGAGCACAGAACGTGCGCCATAACCGTACTCCAGTCGGCAGTCTTTTCGCCCATCTTGTCCAACATCTGCAGATTTTCTCAAACTCACCGAGCAGGTGGCTGAGACCGTCGTACGACTCCTTGGTCAGCGGTTCCAGATCCAGAATGACATCGAGGTGGGCTTTCACGATCAGCTTCTTGTTTCCGTACTCCTCCTCCAGCGCGGACCACGCGACGGAGTAGTTTTCCGGTTCGAAGGACCAAATGTAAAAGATCAGTAGTTCCTCGATTCGAAACAATTGTCAATCCAACCATAATCCGAAAACCGTTAGTTCAACAGATCAACAAATTTTGTCCGATAGAGCAACTCTCTACGAAATCGGCAGATTTCGACCATTTTTATTTTTTGTATTTTTTGATTTGGCTCAAACTTTGTGGGGGCCTTCCCTATGACCAAATATGCTATTTTGTGTGATTGGTTCACCCATACAAGTCTCCATACAATTTTGGCAGCTGTCCATACAAAAATGGTATGTAAATATTCAAACAGCTGTAACTTTTGAGTGAATTTTCTGATCAATTTGGTGTCTTCGGCAAAGTTGTAGGTATTGTTGAGGACTTTTGAGAAAAAATAGGTACACGGAAAAAAAAATTTGCAGATTTTTTTATCAACTTTTTTTTCACCAAAACTCAATTTCCCAAAATACGTATTTTTTGATTTTCGACATTTTTTGATATGGTTTAGGGGACAAAAATCCGCAACTTTTGAGCCATAGAGAAACATGGTCAAAAAATCTGCCGCCGAGTTATGAATTTTTGAAAAAATAGTGATTTTTGGAAAAAATCGATGTTTCATGCAAAAACAAGATTGACATTATTTTTTAATGCAAAATTGAATTTGCAATCGAAAAGTACTTCACAGATTTTTGATAAAGGGCTCCGTTTTCAAGATATAGCCACCGAAAGTTTGATTTTAGCGAAATATTTGCAGTTTTTCGATTTTTAAAAATAGTGACCATGAGTGACCATTTCTAAAAATATTTTTTTTGAAAAGTTCAGAAAATTTGCTATGAAATTGTCTAAGAGACATTGAAGATTGGACCCGGGTTGCTGAGATAGAGCCGCTTTAAGAAAAAGAAACACGAAAATTGAAGTTTTCTAAGTCTCACCCAAACAGCCCACCATTTTCTAATGACGATATCTCAGCAACTAATGGTCCGATTTTTAATATTAATACATGAAACATTCGTAAAATTTTCCGATCTTTTCGAAAAAAAATATTTTGAAAATTTTTAAATCAAGACTAGCATTTTAAATGGGCGTAATATTCAATGTTTGGCCCTTTTAAAATGTTAGTCTTGATTTAAAAATTTTCAAAGTATTTTTTTCGAAAAGATCGGAAAATTTAACGACTGTTTCATGTATTAATATTGAAAATCGGACTATTAATTGCTGAGATATCGTCATCAGAAAATGGTGGGCTGTTTGGGTGAGACTCAGAAAACTTCAATTTTCGTGTTTCTTTTTCTTTAAGACGCTGTATCTCAGCAACCAGAGGTCCAATCTTCAATGTCTCTTAGACAATTTCATAGCAAATTTTCTGAACTTTAAAAAAAGGTGCAGGTGGTTATGTTCTACATGACCAATATGACAAAGAACTTTGTACAAAACTCCTAAAAATATTCTATTTTATTTTATATTTTTAAAACATTGCCTATGTATTTAATCCTAAATAATTTATTCCTATAAAATGTTTTCAATCTTTGGCACCTCTGTGGAAATAAATTGCCAAAACAAGTATAGTTCGGAAAATGTCCAATCAAAATGGTAATTTTCATGTCCAGTATCAAAAACCATGAATTTTGATACCCATATTGCCCCAAGTCGTATGGTTCGATTAATGTCCCCCCGGTAGAACCTTCCCGAGGGCAATTGCCACTCCGGGTGTGGCCAATCCGGTCAAAATGGCCATTTTCATTACCAGTTTCAAAAATCATGAATTTTGATACGCATATTGCCCCAAGTCGTATGGTTCCGTAAATGTCCTCCTGGTAGAACCTTCCCGAGGGCACTGGCCACTCCGGGTGTGGCCAATCCTGCCAAAATGGCCATTTTCATTATCAGTTTCAAAAACCATGAATTTTGATACCTATATTGCCCCAAGTCGTATGGTTCGATTAATGTCCCCCCGGTAGAACCTTCCCGAGGGCACTGGCCACTCCGGGTGTGGCCAATATCCTATAAATGTGGTCCCAAGCCCATTGCCCCAAATCATTCTGGTCCGGTGACTGTCCTTGCAATCTTCATGAGAACAGAATTCCTCCCAATTTAGTGCACAAACTGTGTCTTTCAATGTGTGCGTGTGTGTGTGAGCAATAAAATTACCACCGTGGATCCGCTTTTGTCGATACCTCGTAAGGCACTGAATTTTTCTGAGGCTATCTGTTAGCTTAAATAGTTCGCATGAAATGTGGCAACAGTGGTGCAACATTCTCGCGTGACAGTTCCACGAAAACAGGAGAGGATGCAAAATTTGCACCATGTTGCCACATTTCATGCGAACTATTTAAGCTAACAGATAGCCTCAGAAAAATTCAGTGCCTTACGAGGTATCGACAAAAGCGGATCCACGGTGGTAATTTTATTGCTCACACACACACACGCACACATTGAAAGACACAGTTTGTGCACTAAATTGGGAGGAATTCTGTTCTCATGAAGATTGCAAGGACAGTCACCGGACCAGAATGATTTGGGGCAATGGGCTTGGGACCACATTTATAGGATATTGGCCACACCCGAGTGGCCAGTGCCCTCGGGAAGGTTCTACTGGGGGACATTAATCGAACCATACGACTTGGGGCAATAATCAAAATTCATGGTTTTTGAAACTGATAATGAAAATGGGCATTTTGACTGGATTGGCCACACCCGGAGTGGCCAGTGCCCTCGGGAAGGTTCTACCGTGGGGACATTAATCGAACCATACGACTTGGGGCAATATGGGTATCAAAATTCATGGTTTTTGAAACTGATAATGAAAATGGCCATTTTGACTGGATTGGCCACACCGGAGTGGCGAGTGCCCTCGGGAAGGTTCTACCGGGGGACATCAATCGAACCATACGACTTGGGGCAATATGGGTATCAAAATTCATGGTTTTTGAAACTGATAATGAAAATGGCCATTTTGATTGGATTGGCCACACCCGGAGTGGCGAGTGCCCTCGGGAAGGTTCTACCGGGGGGACATCAATCGAACCATACGACTTGGGGCAATATGGGTATCAAAATTCATGGTTTTTGAAACTGATAATGAAAATGGCCATTTTGGCAGGATTGGTCACACCCGGAGTGGCCAGTGCCCTCGGGAAGGTTCTACCGGGGGGACATCAATCGAACCATACGACTTGGGGCAATATGGGTATCAAAATTCATGGTTTTTGAAACTGATAATGAAAATGGCCATTTTGACTGGATTGGCCACACCCGGTGTGGCCAGTGCCCTCGGGAAGGTTCTACCGGGGGGACATTAATCGAACCATACGACTTGGGGCAATATGGGTATCAAAATTCATGGTTTTTGAAACTGATAATGAAAATGGCCATTTTGGCAGGATTGGCCACACCCGGAGTGGCCAGTGCCCTCGGGAAGGTTCTACCGTGGGGACATTAATCGAACCATACGACTTGGGGCAATATGGGTATCAAAATTCATGGTTTTTGAAACTGATAATGAAAATGGCCATTTTGACTGGATTGGCCACACCCGGAGTGGCCAGTGCCCTCAAGAAGGTTCTACCGGGGGGACATTAATCGAACCATACGACTTGGGGCAATATGGGTATCAAAATTCATGGTTTTTGAAACTGATAATGAAAATGGCCATTTTCATTACCAGTATCAAAAACCATGAATTTTGATACCCATATTGCCCAAATTTGTATGGTTCCGTAAATGTCCTCCCTGTAGAACCTTCCCTCAGGGCAATGGCCACTCCGGGTGTGGCTAATCCTGCCAAAATGGCCATTTTCATTACCAGTATCAAAACAATGAATTTTGATACCCATTTTGCGCCAATTTGTATGGTTCCGCAATGTCCTCCCGGTAGAACCTTCCTCAGGCAATGGCCACTCCGGGTGTGGCAATCCTGCCAAAATGGTCATTTTCATTACCAGTATCAAAACTATGAATTTGATACCCATATTGCCAATTGTATGGTTCCGTAATCTCCCGGTAGAACCTTCCCTCAGGCACTGGCCACTCGGGTGTCCAATATCCTATAAATGTGGTCCCAAGCCCATTGCCCCAAATCATTCTGGTCCGGTGACCGTCCTTACAATCTTCATAAGAACAGAATTCCTCCCAATTTAGTGCACAAACTGTGTCTTTCAATGTGTGCGTGTGTGTGAGCGATAAAATTACCACCGTGGATCCGCTTTTGTCGATACCTCGTAAGGCACTGAATTTTTCTGAGGCTATCTGTTAGCTTAAATAGTTCGCATGAAATGTGGCAACAGTGGTGCAACATTCTCGCGTGACAGTTCCACGAAAACAGGAGAGGATGCAAAATTTGCACCATGTTGCCACATTTCATGCGAACTATTTAAGCTAACAGATAGCCTCAGAAAAATTCAGTGCCTTACGAGGTATCGACAAAAGCGGATCCACGGTGGTAATTTTATTGCTCACACACACACACGCACACATTGAAAGACACAGTTTGTGCACTAAATTGGGAGGAATTCTGTTCTCATGAAGATTGCAAGGACAGTCACCGGACCAGAATGATTTGGGGCAATGGGCTTGGGACCACATTTATAGGATATTGGCCACACCCGGAGTGGCCAGTGCCCTGAGGGAAGGTTCTACCGGGAGGACATTTACGGAACCATACGACTTGGGGCAATATGGGTATCAAAATTCATGGTTTTTGAAACTGATAATGAAAATGGGCATTTTGACTGGATTGGCCACACCCGGAGTGGCCAGTGCCCTCGGGAAGGTTCTACCGTGGGGACATTAATCGAACCATACGACTTGGGGCAATATGGGTATCAAAATTCATGGTTTTTGAAACTGATAATGAAAATGGCCATTTTGACTGGATTGGCCACACCCGGAGTGGCGAGTGCCCTCGGGAAGGTTCTACCGGGGGGACATCAATCGAACCATACGACTTGGGGCAATATGGGTATCAAAATTCATGGTTTTTGAAACTGATAATGAAAATGGCCATTTTGATTGGATTGGCCACACCCGGAGTGGCGAGTGCCCTCGGGAAGGTTCTACCGGGGGGACATCAATCGAACCATACGACTTGGGGCAATATGGGTATCAAAATTCATGGTTTTTGAAACTGATAATGAAAATGGCCATTTTGGCAGGATTGGTCACACCCGGGTGGCCAGTGCCCTCGGGAAGGTTCTACCGGGGGACATCAATCGAACCATACGACTTGGGGCAATATGGGTATCAAAATTCATGGTTTTGAAACTGATAATGAAAATGGCCATTTTGACTGGATTGGCCACACCCGGTGTGGCCAGTGCCCTCGGGAAGGTTCTACCGGGGGGACATTAATCGAACCATACGACTTGGGGCAATATGGGTATCAAAATTCATGGTTTTTGAAACTGATAATGAAAATGGCCATTTTGGCAGGATTGGCCACACCCGGAGTGGCCAGTGCCCTCGGGAAGGTTCTACCGTGGGGACATTAATCGAACCATACGACTTGGGGCAATATGGGTATCAAAATTCATGGTTTTTGAAACTGATAATGAAAATGGCCATTTTGACTGGATTGGCCACACCCGGAGTGGCCAGTGCCCTCAAGAAGGTTCTACCGGGGGGACATTAATCGAACCATACGACTTGGGGCAATATGGGTATCAAAATTCATGGTTTTTGAAACTGATAATGAAAATGGCCATTTTGGCAGGATTGGCCACACCCGGAGTGGCCAGTGCCCTCGGGAAGGTTCTACCGTGGGGACATTAATCGAACCATACGACTTGGGGCAATATGGGTATCAAAATTCATGGTTTTTGAAACTGATAATGAAAATGGCCATTTTGACTAGATTGGCCACACCCGGAGTGGCCAGTGCCCTCAAGAAGGTTCTACCGGGGGGACATTAATCGAACCATACGACTTGGGGCAATATGGGTATCAAAATTCATGGTTTTTGAAACTGATAATGAAAATGGCCATTTTGACTGGATTGGCCACACCCGGAGTGGCGAGTGCCCTCGGGAAGGTTCTACCGGGGGGACATCAATCGAACCATACGACTTGGGGCAATATGGGTATCAAAATTCATGGTTTTTGAAACTGATAATGAAAATGGGCATTTTGACTGGATTGGCCACACCCGGAGTGGCCAGTGCCCTCGGGAAGGTTCTACCGTGGGGACATTAATCGAACCATACGACTTGGGGCAATATGGGTATCAAAATTCATGGTTTTTGAAACTGATAATGAAAATGGCCATTTTGACTGGATTGGCCACACCCGGAGTGGCGAGTGCCCTCGGGAAGGTTCTACCGGGGGGACATCAATCGAACCATACGACTTGGGGCAATATGGGTATCAAAATTCATGGTTTTTGAAACTGATAATGAAAATGGCCATTTTGATTGGATTGGCCACACCCGGAGTGGCGAGTGCCCTCGGGAAGGTTCTACCGGGGGGACATCAATCGAACCATACGACTTGGGGCAATATGGGTATCAAAATTCATGGTTTTTGAAACTGATAATGAAAATGGCCATTTTGGCAGGATTGGTCACACCCGGAGTGGCCAGTGCCCTCGGGAAGGTTCTACCGGGGGGACATCAATCGAACCATACGACTTGGGGCAATATGGGTATCAAAATTCATGGTTTTTGAAACTGATAATGAAAATGGCCATTTTGACTGGATTGGCCACACCCGGTGTGGCCAGTGCCCTCGGGAAGGTTCTACCGGGGGGACATTAATCGAACCATACGACTTGGGGCAATATGGGTATCAAAATTCATGGTTTTTGAAACTGATAATGAAAATGGCCATTTTGGCAGGATTGGCCACACCCGGAGTGGCCAGTGCCCTCGGGAAGGTTCTACTGTTTATTGTTTATTCGTCAAGCTTATGTAGACTACTTACAATTTTCTTACATACTAGATATTATTTCTATTGTATAGATTTTTTCGTAGTTCCGGTTTAGACATGTCGAAATGTATGTACTGTGAATTTTCATTATAAAAGCGCATCATTTGATTTAATGGCGAATTTTTTAAATAATTTGTCGTGTATGCAGTTATTCTAAAAAGTGGTGAATGTCTAAGAGTACGGCTTGGTTCATGAATACTATTGCGTATTTCTGACAATAATGTTGCTGACTGTATGCGTTGAGAAATAATGTCGTTGATGAAAGAGAGCATGGCAAATTTACGACGTTCTTGTAATGATTGTATGTTTATGAGCATGCAGCGTGCTTCATACGATGGGAGAGGAAATGCAGTCCAGTTAAGTTTACGTAGTGCGTACAGTAAGAATTGTTTTTGGACAGATTCAATACGTGCTTGGTGTACGGCATAGTATGGATTCCAGACGATACTACAGTATTCCAAGAGTGGCCTGACATACGTTATATAGAGTAATTTAATAGTATACGGGTCCTGGAAGTTGAATGCAAAGCGCTTTATAAAGCCTAATGTACTTTTGCCTTGTTTATTATTGTGTTATAGTGTTCTACAAAGTTAGTTGTGAGTCTAGGATGACACCTAGATCACGTACTACTTTGCATTTTTCTACTGGTTGGTTTCCTAATAATACTGTTATGTTTGGTGTTTCATGTTTTCTGCTGAAGGCAATGGAATTACATTTCTTTACATTCAATTGGAGTAGGCTTTTACTACACCATGTGTAGAAAAGATTAATTTCGTTTTGGAATACATGACTGTCGTTGGCATTTCCTATTTCCATATACAATTTCATGTCGTCTGCATATACAAGTACGTTAATTTTTTTAAGAATGAAGGAAATGTCGTTTACATACAAGATGAAAAGAAGAGGTCCTAGATGGGATCCTTGCGGAACCCCAGAGGTGACGTGAATTGATTCCGATAGTACATTTTGGAAGCGAACAATTTGTTCGCGCTTAGTCAAATATGACTTAAGCCATTCCAAAAGATTCGGTTGAATTCCAATTTTCTGCAGTTTGAAGATTAATAATGGTATGTCGATTCTGTCAAATGCCTTACTAAAGTCTGTGTAAATTGCTTCTACGAAATTGCGATTATGCATTGCATTCAGTGTAAAATTTACAAATTCTAAAAGGTTGGTGCTAGTAGAGCGGCCTTTAAAAAAGCCGTTCTGTTTACATGTGATGCGGTTTTTACTTGCTGAAAGATTTTTTCATTTATAATAGATTCGAAAAGTTTTGGAATGCAAGACAAAAGGGCAATTCCGCGATAATTACGTATGTCTGATTTTGGGCCTGATTTGAAAATAGGCACCAAAAAGACTTTTCCATGTTTGTGGGAATTTTCCAGTATTTATTGACATGTTGAAGAGATAATGCAGTGGAAATGTCAATTCTTCTGCAAGGTTCTTTAGGAATGCAGGTGCTATTCCGTCGGGTCCTGGTCCTTTTGATGAGTCTAAGTCCTTCAATGCCTGGCGTACTTCCGTTTCTGACAAAGAATTGACTGAGACGTCATTTGGAAATTCTGGTCTATATGAAAAATAGTCGCGGTCGCGGTCTTCTTCGGAAAATGAGGTGTATACTTCTTTGAAAAATTTTGAAAAAAGATTGCAAATTTCTTTTGAGTTACTGCCTACATTTTCGTCCAGTTGCATTTGCGATGGGAAGTTACTACTTTTGGATTTGGATTTTACGTAATTAAAGAAATTTTTCGGGCATGATTTGACTTCAGATTCGACTTTACTATTATATTCTTCGTTGGCAGAATTGAGTGCCGAAAAAAAATGGTCGGAAATATTCAGATAATTCAGAAGATTTGTGTCATTTGTATTGTTTCTGTATAGTTTGTAGGCTTTTGTTTTCTATTTTTAAATTTCTTAGTTGTGGAGTGAACCACACTGGGTATTTATTGCCTGTGTTATTACGTCGTCTTCTTCTAGTAGGTACGGTTTCAGATGTTATAGTGTTAATTTCCGTATAGAATTTTCCTACTAATTCGTCGACATTTCCTTCATTATTAAATAAATTTTGCCAGTCAATTGCAAGTAGTTTACGTTTGGCTTCTACAAAGTTTGTTTTATTGTATTCCAGGACTTCTTCATATTCCCAGTCAATGGGCAAAGTGTTTTTATGGACATAAATAGAATATTCAATTGCTGTATGGAAGACTTCATTCTTCCAAAGGGGGGTTACAGATTCTTGTACATGAAAGTCTTCAATACAGTTAGTGAATAAAAGGTCTAAAAATGAATTTCTTTGGTTTTTACATGATTGATTTGGAAAAGTCCATAATTTGCAATATTGTCAAAGAGAAAATGCAATGTTTCATTTTCCCCAATGACTGGGAGAAGAATTGCTTCATTTTCTTGGTCAGATATAAATTCGACTTTGCTTTGATTAAAGTCGCCATAAATGTGAAGTTTTACTTCCGGTTCCATTTTGATGTTATGATTTCTACTGTTTTAAAGAATAGTTCATACGACTGTTTATTTGCATGGTCCGGCGGAAAGTATACTGATGCAAAAATGTGTACTTGGCCTGCAATAGTGGCTTTGGCCCAGACTTGTTCAAATTGAAAATGTTTTTCAGTTACAATTTCTTTTGGATTAAGTCTGGCATTTATGGCTAAGAGGACGCCGCCTCCTGACTTTTTCTGACTTAGATTTAAATTCCTATTGCCTAGGAATACAAAATAATTGTTTCCAAAAATTTCTTCAGGGTGGACGCTTTCGTCCCAGTTAGTTTCAGTTCCAAGAATAATGTCGAAAGAATGTGAGAGAATGTTTAAAGAAATTTCCTTCATTTTGCCTGGGCTTTTCATGCGATTGAAATTCTGACAATAAATTAGAATTTCATTCGCATTCTGTTGTTCCGTTGAAGAAATTTTTGGAGACATACTTAAATTATTAATAGTACTTACTGCCTTGCGAGGGTGTCATTTCTTCTTCCGTGTTAGAAGGCGTCAATGCTTGTAAAAATTCGACGATGTAGTCGGCAGGTAGAATTTGTTGGCGGTTTCGCGCGAGTGCTGCAGGTATTGAAGTCTTTTGTTTGTTACATATTTCCTGTAGGTTTCAGGTCGGTGAGGGTTTGCTTAGGTGAAATTCCAATTGTTGAGTTGTATTTCATGAAGATGTTCATAAGATGTTCAGGTTCAGAAGGCAGGCCATTGGATGCAAAAAGACATGCATGCTGGTTACTGTTATTCCGTCTATGCAGACGTCCGGTTTTTGGTCCTTCAGATACGCCAAGTATAGTCTGAGATTGTCATAGACTTTAATTTCGCGGAGTCTGGCCAGCAGGAAACGGCCATCGCCGACTGCAGACTGTTCAGTTAGGCGTACTATGGGCGGCTTCATTGGGTCCAGACAGAACATACTGTCTGTTACTTCAGGAGTTTGTGATGACGTTTCTGCTGGCTGCGGCGTAGTGGCATTCAGAGGTGGGACGATTGGCGTTTTTTCCTTCCGGTAGGGGTTGATGGTTTCCCCTTTTCGGAAGTTGATAAAGTTTGAATTCGATGTAGTTGGAGGTTGGCCAGAAAATTCGACCCTTGCCTGGTCTAGAAGTTCCTTGTCGGACAATTTGGTTGACGAATGAGTGGAAAAGTTGCTGCTACTTGCATTGTCCTGGTCGAGTTGATTGTCCTTTAAGTTAAAATGTGGCGTACTTGGGTTTCGGCCTGCGTCAGAGTTGCAGTTGGTCTGGTGCTGTTGCCGACGAAGATGTTGATGTGAATGTTGTTGCTGCTGGTGTTGCTGTTGCCGGCGTTGCTGATGATGTTGTTGTGATTGTTGTTGTTGCTGGTGCTGCATTTGTTGACGATGTTTTCGGTTGCGGCGACGTGCTTTTTCGGCTTCCTTTTCCTGAAGACGGCGAGTCCGCTGTCTGGCGTCGAAGTCGGTCCAGTCTGGCTTCCAGATTTTTTTGCTGCCGATAAGTCGCCAGCCAGATTCGATTTCCAGTACGGTTTGTTCGTTTAATTCTTCTGCAAGTGATTTTTGCCGGACTTCAATTTCATTGTCTTGCAGTTTATTGATGGATGAAGTGAGGGCCCTCACTTCATCGTGGACTGCTAGAATTATGTCCGAGGGCATTTTTCTGCTGAGGCAATTGTTTTAATTATGTCATCCCGGTGGGATGACGTAATTTCCTGGATACGGCAGAATGATTCAGCGAGTTTTAGATTCTGGTCCGAGGTGGTGTCTTCAAATGCTTTTCTGACTTCGTTTAAGGGGAAGTCCATTGCCGGTGCCTGTGTTAATACTGCCGTATGGATTCGACTTGCGATTTCTGCAGATTTCTTAATTTCTTCCTGCAGGCCTATGATTTTATTATGCAATTCATTAAGGGCTTCTTGGTTTGTCTTGTCATTTGTCTTGATGTGAGTCAAGATCATATGACTGCCTTCTAAATGATGCTGCATTATTTTCCTAATGTCGATTTCCATATGTAGGTTATTTCGACAAAGGCTGCATATTGGAAGTACATGTAGTTGCAAGTCGTCTTCGGAGCCACGCTTGACCCCAATACAGGCCGCGTGAAAACTTCGGTTACAGATCCCCGAGCAGTTCCAGAGGTATTGTTGGTCGAAAGGTGAAGAGCACGACGGCACATAGCACTGCATTTTGCTTACGTTTGTTAATAAGGGCACACGCGACGCGCGACAAAAAAAATAAATATGTTTACGTTTACGTTTGTGGACTGGGTCGGTGAAGGTAAATAAAAATTAAAGGTGTAGAGCGAATTAAAAACGCGTCCGTCCGGTAAAAAGACTCAACTGCAACTGCAACTCTACCGTGTGGACATTAATCGAACCATACGACTTGGGGCAATATGGGTATCAAAATTCATGGTTTTTGAAACTGATAATGAAAATGGCCATTTTGACTGGATTGGCCACACCCGGAGTGGCCAGTGCCCTCAAGAAGGTTCTACCGGGGGACATTAATCGAACCATACGACTTGGGCAATATGGGTATCAAAATTCATGGTTTTGAAACTGATAATGAAAATGGCCATTTTGACTGGATTGGCCACACCCGAGTGACCAGTGCCCTCGGGAAGGTTCTACCGGGGGACATTAATCGAACCATACGACTTGGGCAATATGGGTCAAATTCATGGTTTTTGAAACTGATAATGAAAATGGCCATTTTCATTACCAGTATCAAAAACCATGAATTTTGATACCCATATTGCCCAAATTTGTATGGTTCCGTAAATGTCCTCCCTGTAGAACCTTCCCTCAGGGCAATGGCCACTCCGGGTGTGGCCAATCCTGCCAAAATGGCCATTTTCATTACCAGTATCAAAAACAATGAATTTTGATACCCATATTGCCCAAATTTGTATGGTTCCGTAAATGTCCCGGTAGAACCTTCCTCAGGGCAATGGCCACTCCGGGTGTGGCCAATCCTGCCAAAATGGCCATTTTCATTACCAGTATCAAAAACCATGAATTTTGATACCCATATTGCCCAAATTTGTATGGTTCCGTAAATGTCCTCCCGATAGAACCTTCCCTCAGGGCAATGGCCACTCCGGGTGTGGCCATTCCTGCCAAAATGGACATTTTCATTACCAGTATCAAAAACCATGAATTTTGATACCCATATTGCCCAAATTTGGATGGTTCCATAAATGTCCTCCTGGTAGAATCTTCCCTCAGGGCAATGGCCACTCCGGGTATGGCCAATCCTGCCAAAATGGTCATTTTCATTACCAGTATCAAAAACCATGAATTTTGATACCCATATTGCCCAAATTTGTATGGTTCCATAAATGTCCTCCCGGTAGAACCTTCCCTCAGGGCAATGGCCACTCCGGGTGTGGCCAATCCTGCCAAAATGGCCATTTTCATTACCAGTATCAAAAACCATGAATTTTGATACCCATATTGCCCAAATTTGTATGGTTCCGTAAATGTCCTCCCGGTAGAACCTTCCCTCAGGGCAATGGCCACTCCGGGTGTGGCCAATCCTGCCAAAATGGCCATTTTCATTACCAGTATCAAAAACCATGAATTTTGATACCCATATTGCCCAAATTTGTATCGTTCCATAAATGTCCTCCCGGTAGAACCTTCCCTCAGGGCAATGGCCACTCCGGGTGTGGCCATTCCTGCCAAAATGGTCTTTTTCATTACCAGTATCAAAAACCATGAATTTTGATACCCATATTGCCCAAATTTGTATGGTTCCGTAAATGTCCTCCCGGTAGAACCTTCCCTCAGGGCAATGGCCACTCCGGGTGTGGCCAATCCTGCCAAAATGGCCATTTTCATTACCAGTATCAAAAACCATGAATTTTGATACCCATATTGCCCAAATTTGTATGGTTCCGTAAATGTCCTCCCGGTAGAACCTTCCCTCAGGGCAATGGCCACTCCGGGTGTGGCCAATCCTGCCAAAATGGCCATTTTCATTACCAGTATCAAAAACCATGAATTTTGATACCCATATTGCCCAAATTTGTATGGTTCCGTAAATGTCCTCCCGGTAGAACCTTCCCTCAGGGCAATGGCCACTCCGGGTGTGGCCAATCCTGCCAAAATGGCCATTTTCATTACCAGTATCAAAAACCATGAATTTTGATACCCATATTGCCCAAATTTGTATGGTTCCGTAAATGTCCTCCCGGTAGAACCTTCCTCAGGGCAATGGCGACTCCGGTGTGGCCAATCCTGCCAAAATGGTCATTTTCATTACCAGTATCAAAAACCATGAATTTTGATACCCATATTGCCCAAATTTGTATGGTTCCGTAAATGTCCTCCCGGTAGAACCTTCCTCAGGGCACTGGCCACTCCGGGTGTGACCGATATCCTACCAAATTGTTCCCAATAATTTCGGTATTCCGGTGACCGTTCTGGCTACCGTCAATAACTTCTTGGACCTCCTCTCAAGTTCGTGCACCACCTGCGTGTGTGTGTGTGAGCAATAAAATTCCCAACGTAAGGTCCGTCTTTGATGAAAGTCTGATGGACACTAAATCCTCCAGAGGCTAACTTTTAGCTTAAATAGTTTTCACGGCATCTACGCAACAGAAACAGAATGTCACGCCGAGGGCTTGCGACGGTAACGCTACATTTTCGAAAAATTTTGCATTGACACCGCAGATAGAGCTTTAAGACAAAGTCCTTTGTCAAAAAAATATTTTTAGAAATGGTCACTCATGGTCACTATTTTTAAAAATTGAAAAACTGCAAATATTTCGCAAAAATTAAACTTTCGGTGGCTATATCTTGAAAACGGAGCCCTTTATCAAAAAATCTGTAAAGTACTTTTCGATTGCAAATTTAATTTTGCATTAACAGATAATGTCAAACTTGTTTTTGCATGAAACTTCGATTTTTTCCAAAAATCACTATTTTTTCAAAAAATCCTAACTCGGCGGCAGATTTTTTGACCATGTTTCTCTATGGCTCAAAAGTTGCGGATTTTTGTCCCCTAAAATATATCAAAAAATGTCGAAAATCAAAAAATACGTATTTTGGGAAATTGAGTTTTAGTAAAAAAAAAGTTGATAAAAAAATCTGCAATTTTTTTTCCGTGTACCTATTTTTTTCTCAAAAGTCCTCAACAATACCTACAACTTTGCCGAAGACACCAAATTGATCAGAAAATTCACTCAAAAGTTACAGCTGTTTGAATATTTACATACCATTTTTGTATGGACAGCTGCCAAAATTGTATGGAGACTTGTATGGGTGAACCAATCACACAAAATAGCATATTTGGTCATAGGGAAGGCCCCCACAAAGTTTGAGCCAAATCAAAAAATACAAATAAAATCCATTTCCGGTTTTGGTAGAGAATTGCTCATATCATTACATTATTGATTGATCGAGACTCTATGGACAATTTGACATAAAAGAATGCCTAGTATTCTACATCAATCGATGTTTATTGACAGCATTACTCTAACTTGACAATTGCAACTAAATTTATTATCAAATAGATTTGGAAAGCATACAGATTTATTTTAAATGGTAATGCTAAGCAACAAATCAATTGTACTATCCTAAACTGCCCACCATTGAAAAAACGGCTAATATCCACTTTTGGCAAAAACGAGATATTAGCGCCAGGTGGCAAAGGATGTTCCAACGCATCTTCTGCAACATGAATTTCACTAAAATAGTGTTTAGATTTGGCTGCCGATGCGAAAAACGAAACGGCTAATATACCACTCTTATGGGATATTGCCTTGAAGAAGATTTGGTGACAAACACCAAAACGCGTTTTTCTCGGAATACTTGATTTGGCATAAGTTATAAAGATCCCATTATGAAAGGGGGGAAGTTTCGAAATAAATAACGCCGACGCGTTGTGTTAGACTGTCCAAAACGTTCTGATTTTATTATGATCGAAAAGTCCCCCAGAGCCTCACACACGAGGTACTGAGGTTTTGCTTACAGTGCATTAATCGAGCTACTTGCTTTAATCGCGGCGAGGTAAACGAAGTTTAGCTTTATTCGCAGTTTGGGTTACTGTTGTCGGCTGTGCTGACGATGTTGGTGGCGTCGATCAATTATGCGGAAAGCAATTTCCGTAACTGCTCCCTCACCAAGAAAGGATCGTCTCGATCCGTATCGACTGCACAGAAATTTTCCATCGTAAAGAACTACCAAACAGGTCACTCAGCGAGTTTGAAATATCAGAAGCTTCTTTGGTGATGTTTGAAACATTATAGTTGTTGCTGTTTTGTAATTAAGTGTTACAAAAATTTGTAATCAAAGATTACGTAATCCTTAATTACATCTTCGTTTGTTACATTTCTGTAACTCTGAATTACAAATCGAGACTTGTAATTAGCTATTACAAACAAACTATTATTTCATTGTAATGTTTCCTCTCAACAATTTCAAACACACTCGAATAACTTAATTTTTTTTGCTACATAATTTTGAAATGATTTTCTTTGTTTTTTTATCACTCACACAGCTTCTAAAAAATAAATTTTGAATCGTGTTTTTTCCTTTTGTCAAATTAGTTAATCTGATTTTCGAATTGCTGATTTTGTTTTTACTCACACACACTCACTTAACTTATCAAATTTGGAAAAATATTTTTGAATTTTGAATTTGGATTTTTTTTTTCACTTCAAATTTTGTTGCTTGTTGAAAATCCGGGTAACGCTGTTCCTATGTCCTCCTCGTCGAAGGTGTTGACGTCCATGTCGTGCTGCGCTCCTGAACTCGGTTCTGAGTTTTTCGCGATGTGCACACGATGGTATCACGCCTCTTGCCGAAGTATCCAGCGGATAACGTTGGTTCATCTTCTTCGGTCGGTGGCTATTTCACCAGGCAATTTCCTTGGCTGCTTCACTCCTGATCTCCAGAGCCGTTGGTGACGAATTTCTGCTGAATGAACAACTGCCGTGTTTTTCGCATTAACTTGCACTTTCGGTCTCACTACCGAGATTTTCGCGAACGACCACTTCAATCACTGGGCACAGCCACCTTCCGGCGAAGACTCGACTGCGCCAGTTATAAAGATCCCATTATGAAAGGGGGGAAGTTTCGAAATAAATAACGCCGACGCGTTGTGTTAGACTGTCCAAAACGTTCTGATTTTATTATGATCGAAAAGTCCCCCAGAGCCTCACACACGAGGTACTGAGGTTTTGCTTACAGTGCATTAATCGAGCTACTTGCTTTAATCGCGGCGAGGTAAACGAAGTTTAGCTTTATTCGCAGTTTGGGTTACTGTTGTCGGCTGTGCTGACGATGTTGGTGGCGTCGATCAATTATGCGGAAAGCAATTTCCGTAACTCATAATAGCCGAATTTTCAATTATGGGCAGTAAAGTCCCACCTAAATCCCACATTGTGATAGTGAAAAAGTCACAGAAGCAGCGGTGTCTTGTGCAATTGTGATATTTTCACTATCGGAGAACTACCTAGTTCACGAAGACAGCTTATCGGTCAACGCTTAAGCCCTGGGGCTGCGACAAAGCGAGTTCTCGTAGCATGTAGTGTTGTGTATAGTGCTTATAAAAAAGAATGTATACCCAAATTTTAACTAATGCACTAGGATCAAATCATGCCCCTTGACTTTACAAGGCCCAGGGAAAATCACTCTTCAGAATTAACCTTAAAAACTTCCATGTTCGACTCACTTCGACCACGTGACATCTGACCAACATTCTCACTTTGTGTTAACCAACCGAACTTGAACTTTGTGATCTTTTGCACTCGCGCCGACTTAGGACTACACGCGTTACCATTGCACCTCGTCGCCAACTTGAAGTGTTCTGGACTTGCGCGAATGAAGAACTCAGTTGATTTAGAAGCACACTTACGACTTCTAGGTTAGGTTAGACACGACTGGACCTCCACGATCCGTGGATGAAAGAGAACGACATGTGGACGCATGGTCCTTTAATAGACTTGGACATTGTTGGTAGCACTGCTCTGACTGACAGTTCTACCATAACACTTTGGTAGACCGGCTCTTAATACATAATAGAGTTAGATACACTACACACACCAAACAGTGGGTTATGCGTTGTGGAGCCATCCGTGGATAGGGGGCGTCCTCAAATGCTAATGCTAATGTTGATTTGCAGAGAAATCGAAAAAAATGTTGACGATTTTGGAAACATTTCCATGTTGCCGAATTCAACACAGAGTTATCGGATTTGCTCACAGGATTTCTATTCGTGTGGATAAACCACGGAATTACGTAGGTATTATTAAAAAGCTAAGTCGCGCCTTTAGGCTCTGGAAGGCATCATTCCAGATCGGCCATTTTGCGGCCATGTTAGTTTTAGAAAAACATTCAAATTTTGATTCAGAATGTATCAATCAAAAAATGGGTTTCTTTGAGTTGTTTTCATTTCAATCTACTATTTCTGGACCCTGACTTCAGAACCATCAGTCAGACAGTCATTGCCCAAATTGTAAAGGACACGTTCTACGACCTTGAAGCGGAGTTGACGGCTGGTCAATATCCGATGGCCGAGTCCATCCGCGTTCTGATCCGCAAGCGGTACATCCGCCAGGTACAGCGACTTCTCGCTCTTCGGCAGTGGCCGTCCGAGACGCGCCAATGAGAGAACATGTGAAACGGCCAGGGTGGTGTCAGGGGTGCCGGAAGATGAGGATTCAGCTTCCTGCCCTCAGCGCTTCGATTGTGTGTGCGCCGGTGTTTCGAGGGGGATTCACGGCGGGGAAACTTGTTAATTAGGATTTTCCACCGAGTGTCTCGTCTTGTCGCCAGGTACGACCCTAGGATATACCTTGGAAGATATTGCAGGTGATATTTGAGTTTATTTAATAGTTTAAGTTTTTGGGTTTGAAAAAAGAAAAGACAAAGCGTTGCAACGTCACAGCAAAATGTAAAATAAATAAACTTACCACAACTGTATAAACTCGATACACTATGTCAGCTGTCAAGTTTTTCATGTCACCTTCGTTTGCAATACGCAACGGGTTGTCTAAACCAGCCTCCCATTTTCCCAAAGTTTTCGTGCTGACTGAAGCTCCACCACGAATAGTAACTGCACTTATGTCCATATCAAACTTCATGTAACTATGTCCGTTGAAGGAAGTTTTTCCTTTCGGGAATTCTAATGGGCCATACGTGGCCGGTTCGGTGACTTCAATGAAAGCAGATTTCAAATCAATCGTATGATTTGGTGTATTTGATCCATCGTATTCATCACAAGTAAGGTACTTCATGTTTGGAGGCCATGCGCCAACTTGAAGAATGTTTCTGAAATGATATGGTTCAATTATTTAAGCAAATGAAAGAGAAATGAGATTGGACAGACATCAAATAACTGTTCTTAAAGGGTATAATATATTTGTACAGATTGAAATTGTATAGCATAGCATTGGTGTCTACCCGTAATTGCTACTCCGTTTTTGACCAGGACCTCCAAAAATTGCTCTATGGACTACAGATGAAAAGTAGGAATCAATCATCACCACTTCGCAACTTTCAAATGCACCTATCATGCTTATCATTCATGGCTCCGGCCACGACCATTGGTATGATCACGGGGAAATGGATAGGAATATTGATACGATACTTGAGTGATGGAGACCGCTAAATCGGCTGATTCTTCGACAAGGTATCACATGAGTTTTGAGGGGTCAGCAAGATGGGTATGAGGTCAGGATACACCATGGTAAGTGATGCAACCAGGAGCAATGTGTTATCGATTGAAATTTTAAAAATCTTAGGCAGCCGGCTGCGGATAGATACAATGTAGATTAATTTAAAAATGTTTTTTTTTTGTTATCATACGCGCGCCAACCGAGCAGTAATGCTATGAGATGGACTTACAGTGAGTCAAATATTTGTCGCGTCGATTGATGTAAAACTTGATACTTTAGTCGAATTTTATGTTCTTTTACATCACAAAAAGTTTCCGTACGGAAGGGGGGGGGGGGTTGGTTTACGGACTGCACGTTTTGTTCAAAAACTCATTCCGAGCATTTTGCCACAAGGCTCATGAAAAGACGATTTCTATTTAAAGTTCCTTGACAAACACATTAAAAACTACAAAAAAGTGTGTACAGCTTTCGAAATATAAGCATAAGCATAAGCATAGGTGCCCACCCGCAGTTGCTACTCCGTTATTGACCAGGACCTCCAGAAGTTACATCCACGAGCCGTGGAAGATGAGTGGGTGCCATCTTTCCTCGCTTCGCAACTTCTCAAAGGCCCCTATCATGCTGATCAATACCGGCGCCGGCCACGACCAGTGGTAGGGTCACTGGGAAGTGGATGGGAATGTTAGCCCGATACTTGAGTGATAGAGACCGCCCAATCGACTGCTTCTCCGACAAAGTATCACATGAGTTTTGAGGGGGTTAGTAGATGGGTATTAGGCCAGGATTCACGAGTGGCAGTGATGTGACCATGAGCATTTTGTTTATCGGTTGAAATTTTTTAAATCTTAGGCAGCCGGCTGTGGAAAGATAGATAATTGATTATTTAAAATGGTTTATTTTTATCGTACGCATGCCAGCCGAGTAGTAGTGCTATGGGCTGGACTTATCGGTATATTTTTGCTGTTTTTACAATTTAGATAACGCGAGCAAATTTCAAAAATAGTAAATAAATGAGTTAATACTAAAACTGAAAGTTGGAATAAATTTTTACGATCATTTACGACAAAAACTATCGCGAAAAAACCGGACTGTGTGTCCCAAGAAGCACTGTACTTATGAAGGCATTATTCAATTATTATGACCAATCACCCCATGCACACAAACAGCGACACAAAAGAGACGAAAATTATCGCGAAAAAAAACAGGACTTTGCGTCCCCAGAAGCACTGCACTTATAGTGTGTACAGCTTTCGAAATATTAACATAAATAAAGTCATGTGTTAATAAATCATCATTACTCGAGAGTCTCAAGCCCAAATGATGGATTGAATATAAAGTATAATGATTACTTCGTATAAAAGTTTATATAACTTTGGATATACTACATACACAGAAAAAAATATGTAAATGTACACGACATGTAAACAGTGTTTCATATGGAAATTCAAGTAATGGAAAATTCAAATATCATGTAAACGGCTAAATTTCATGTAAATTGCTGTCATGTGAGTTCTGATTCGATGTCATTATCGAATCTCATGTAAACTAACATTTTTATACGAGTCTTGACATTATCAAAAATAAAAAAGATCGTGTAAAGAATACGATCGATGTAAATCTTGCATTATGTAATTGATAAAGCGTGTAAATTCTAATGGAATAAATTGAGGTTTGTTGTTCATAATTGTTGTTTGGTACAAAGCGAAGCGGGAGTGCAAGATTTGCTCGTAAAGTGTAAATGGTTTTCAAATGATTTGGCCTTTGTTTACACAAAAAAAAAATATTCCTGTAATTTTACGTTATTTATCATGTACTAAAAGGTATCATGATAAATGATGTATATTTTCATTAATTTCATCGGAAATTTACATGAATTTCATTGTAAATGAGCCATGACCAAATCACTTCGAAAACGTGTAAATTTCCAATAAAATCGATGTAAATCTACACGAACCAAAACATTTTTTTTTGATCCGTTGAATCTAGAATCTGTTGCAGTTTCCAGATTCTAGACACAACGGAGCTATAGGATTGTTCATAGGGTGCCTACAGAGTGGAAGCGACAACTGATGCGAAGAGACTAAAAGAAAGGTTTGTTTTGCTTGTCGCTTCCACTCTGTAGGCACTCTTACATAAAATTTTCCGGAGCTAAACTCAGCGACACCGAAATAAAAGGCTCACGAATCGCGAGACGCGAAAAATGGGGTACATTGTGGTTCCTTGGAGAAGAAAGAGGTTTGGGTGCTCTCCCCATTCAAGCCTTCGAACTCCTAGGTTTGAGCAGAAACTAGCAATAGAAACCACAAAAGACCCGTGGGTCGTTAATGTGGATGGTTTGATTTTTTTTTATTTGAGGTGAAATAATTCATTCAACTTTTTTTGTTGGTTAAAACTGCTCAATTTAGTAAATGTTAGATCAATCTTAGCATGCAAATAAGTTGGAAAGTGTTTACAGAGCTATTAAACAACAAATACTGTCAAAAATGGAATTTACCAAACGTCTTTTGAGGTTTCGCGAGGCGCTAAGAAATTCTGTGTACAAACGATAATATTTGAGCTTATAAAAAAAATGAACTAGATGACATCGAAAATTGTTTTGTGAGGTTAAAACTAAGGAATAAAAAAACATTAAAGTATCTCACCTGAACCAAACCATCATCTATGTACAAATTCCTGCTTTCCCTGGGTGGGTTCAACCAGAAAATTTCCAGCATACCGTCGTTAAGGCTGATACGCAGATGGGAAGGAACGCAAAACTCCATACAAAAAAACGCCCAAGAAACGGTCAAGGAAAGGGTCACGAAAAGATTTTTCTTAAGCGGTACGCAGCTGAAAAGTTACAGAAACGGAAAGATTGCGTTTGACGTTTCTACGCGCGGTGCTTGTTTGTAATATGTTATGATGAAAAAATCAAAGAATTGTAATTTTCCTTTTTGAATGCGACTGATTTTGTATTGGATATAATATTGCGATATTTAAAATTCCCGCCGAATCTCAAAAAGCCGAATATTGAAACTAAAAGGACAGATTTAGTTTTAAGAATTTAAGAATTTAAGAATTTAAGAATTTAAGAATTTAAGAATTTAAGAATTTAAGAATTTAAGAATTTAAGAATTTAAGAATTTAAGAATTTAAGAATTTAAGAATTTAAGAATTTAAGAATTTAAGAATTTAAAATTTAAAATTTAAAATTTAAGAATTTAAGAATTTAAATTTAAGAATTTAAGAATTTAAGAATTTAAATTTAAGAATTTAAATTTAAAATTTAAGAATTTAAAATTTAAATTTAAGAATTTAAGAATTTAAGAATTTAAAATTTAAATTTAAGAATTTAAATTTAAGAATTTAAGAATTTAAGAATTTAAGATTTAAGAATTTAAATTTAAGAATTTAAGAATTTAAGAATTTAAATTTAAATTTAAGATTTAAGAATTTAAGAATTTAAGAATTTAAGAATTTAAGAATTTAAGAATTTAAGAATTTAAGAATTTAAGAATTTAAGAATTTAAGAATTTAAGAATTTAAGAATTTAAGAATTTAAGAATTTAAGAATTTAAGAATTTAAGAATTTAAGAATTTAAGAATTTAAGAATTTAAGAATTTAAGAATTTAAGAATTTAAGAATTTAACGGTACACATCAACCATAGCTTTTGCACCCAGAATTCTGTTACAGACATTTTAGTATCTTCAAAACTACGGGAACTATCGATATATTTTTTTATTCATCCCCTAAATTACTGTCTTCGTAGTTATTTACAACAAAGTTTGACTATTTTTACAATCAGATTCTTGCAGGATTGGGTCCGTAAGTTTGATAATTTTGGAATAAAAAGACAACAACTTCCTTGGTTGCTGTGCACCCTTAAGAATTTAAGAATTTAAGAATTTAAGAATTTAAGAATTTAAGAATTTGAGAATTTAAGAATTTAAGAATTTAAGAATTTAAGAATTTAAGAATTTAAGAATTTAAGAATTTAAGAATTTAAGAATTTAAGAATTTAAGAATTTAAGAATTTAAATTTAAGAATTTAAGAATTTAAAATTTAAGAATTTAAGAATTTAAGAATTTAAAATTTAAGAATTTAAGAATTTAAATTTAAGAATTTAAAATTTAAGTTTAAATTTAAAATTTAAGAATTTAAGAATTTAAGAATTTAAATTTAAGAATTTAAGAATTTAAAATTTAAAATTTAAAAATTTAAGAATTTAAGAATTTAAATTTAAGAATTTAAATTTAAATTTAAGAATTTAAAATTTAAGAATTTAAAATTTAAATTTAAGAATTTAAGAATTTAAATTTAAATTTAAGAATTTAAATTTAAATTTAAGAATTTAAAAATTTAAGAATTTAAGAATTTAAGAATTTAAGAATTTAAAGATTTAAAATTTAAATTTAAGAATTTAAAATTTAAATTTAAATTTAAGAATTTAAGAATTTAAAATTTAAGAATTTAAGAAATTTAAGAATTTAAGAATTTAAGAATTTAAGAATTTAAATTTAAGAATTTAAATTTAAGAATTTAAGAATTTAAGAATTTAAGAATTTAAAATTTAAATTTAAGAATTTAAAATTTAAGAATTTAAGAATTTAAGAATTTAAAATTTAAATTTAAATTTAAGAATTTAAATTTAAATTTAAGAATTTAAGAATTTAAGAATTAAGAATTTAAATTTAAAATTTAAGAATTTAAGAATTTAAATTTAAGAATTTAAGAATTTAAGAATTTAAAATTTAAGAATTTAAATTTAAAATTTAAGAATTTAAGATTTAAGAATTTAAATTTAAATTTAAGAATTTAAGAATTTAAATTTAAGAATTTAAATTTAAATTTAAATTTAAGAATTTAAGATTTAAGAATTTAAGAATTTAAGAATTTAAGAATTTAAATTTAAGAATTTAAGAATTTAAGAATTTAAATTTAAAATTTAAGAATTTAAATTTAAGAATTTAAATTTAAGAATTTAAGAATTTAAGAATTTAAATTTAAATTTAAATTTAAGAATTTAAATTTAAGAATTTAAATTTAAGAATTTAAGAATTTAAGAATTTAAATTTAAAATTTAAGAATTTAAGAATTTAAGAATTTAAGAATTTAAGAATTTAAGAATTTAAGAATTTAAGAATTTAAGAATTTAAGAATTTAAGAATTTAAGAATTTAAGAATTTAAGAATTTAAGAATTTAAGAATTTAAGAATTTAAGTGTTGGACCCCTAGGAACAACCCTGGATGCGACCCTGGATGAGCGACACTTGTCGTCATCCCGTTGACATCCACGACCGGAAACCGGTTGTCATAATCCGCGAGCTCAAGAAGACACACGTACAATTTTTAATAAATTTAACTATCTGCAATAAATGCTTAATTATTTGTCTCCACTCGCGTGTATCATTTGTTGTTGCACATTGCAACATTTTGGCGACGAGGAAAGTGAAATTACCCGCAATTTCACCCGCGAAACGAACGCGCAGCACGATGGACAAGGAGTTTAAGGCGATGTTCCAGCAGCTGATGGAGTCGCAGCAAGCTCATCACCGAACTGGCCATGTCCCGGACGGCACCACCGACGACGCCCGCGCCTGGTACGTCGACGACGGATGCCCGTATGGAAGCTCTAGCCAACTCCATGACGGAGTTCCACTACGATCCGGAATCTAACCTCACATTTGAGAACTGGTACGCCCGCCATGAGGATACCCTGAAGTGTGACGCTGCCGGTTTGGATGATGCTGCCCGTGTTCGTCTCCTGCTTCGTAAACTCAGCGACGCCACCCACGCAGAGTACATGAACCACATTCTGCCGAAGATGACGAGGGACTACAAGTTCAGCGAAACTGTGGACAACCTGACGAAGCTGTTCGGCGCTCACGTCTCTCTCTTCTCCAAGCGGTACCACTGCCTCACGCTGACCAAGAGGGCCTCGGTCGACTTCCAGTCGTACGCCGGGCAGGTGAACCGCTGCTGCGAGGATTTCGGTGTGGCCCAGTGCAGCGTCGACGCATTCAAGTGCCTCATATTCGTGTGTGGCCTACACAACAAGCAGGACGCTGAGATTCGCACATCTCTGCTGGCGAAGCTGGAAGGAAACGCAAACATGACCCTGGACAACCTCACTGCTGAATGTCACCGCATCATCAATCTCCGCAAAGATGCGTCTATTGTGGAGGTCTCAAGTGACAAATCATCGGTGAATGCGATCACCCACGGCCGTTCTGACAGCACACGACACTCATCAGCTGATCAGAAGCCCACTGCAACACGATCGCGCTCCCCACAACTCCAACAACAACAATCCACACATTAGCAGCAACAGTCGTGGTGGCAGCAGCAAAACAATAACAAACCACGAACACCGTGCTGGAAGTGTGGCGAGCTGCACTACGTGGAGTTTTGTCAGTACCTGAACCATCGCTGCCGGGATTGCAACCGGGTCGGCCACAAGGACGGGTACTGCCAGTGTGTGCGGTCGAATCCAGGTAAAAAGCGTCGCGAGAAGTCCAGCCAGCCAGTGCACACCAGGGGGATCTACGTGAGACAGCTAGCTGTTCACCGCAACCGAAAGTTTGTGACCGTGGTGATTAATCACGTCGAGCTTCAACTCCAGTTGGACTGTGCTTCCGACATCACCGTCCTCACGGAAGCCAGCTGGAGCCGCATCGGACGACCACCATTGGAGCCACCGTCGCAGCAAGCTCGGACTGCTTCCGGACAGCCGCTGGACCTGATCGGCGAGATCGTCTGTGACGTCACGCTGAAAGGAGTGCATCGTTCAGGTAAAGTTTACGTGACCAACATTAACGATCTGAACCTTTTAGGCCTCGACTTCATCGATCTCTTCAACCTGTGGGATGTCCCCTGAGCACGGTTTGCAACCTGGTGACGTCATCGAAGGACAACGTGGAGTGGCTGAAAGCGTCGTTCCCGCAGCTGTTTTCCGACTCACTCGGATGCTGCAAGAAGGCCGAAGTGAAACTTTACGTTTTGCCAGACGTTCAGCCAGTGTTCCGTGCCAAAGACCCGTGCCGTTTGCCGCCCTGCAGCCGATCCAAACCGAGCTAGAACGCCTCCAGAAGCTGGACATCATCTCGCCGGTGGAGTTTTCGGACTGGGCTGCCCCATCGTTGCCGTCAAGAAGAAGTCCGTCAACGGTGAGCCAAACAAAGTGCGAGTGTGCGCGGACTACTCGACTGGCCTAAACAGCCTCATCCAGCCGAACCAACATCCGCTGCCATTGCCCGAGGAGATTTTTGCCAAGCTTACGGGTAGCAAGATCTTCACGCACATCGACCTGTCGGACGCGTACCTGCAGGTGCCCGTCGAGAAGGAGTCCAGGCAGTACCTGACGATCAACACTCACCTGGGCCTGTTCGAGTTCAACCGCTTGTCGCCCGGTGTCAAGTCAGCTCCTGGCGCCTTCCAGAAGATCGTCGAGTCGATGGTCGCTGGCCTCGACGGAGTGGAAGTTTACCTCGACGATGTGCTCGTCCATGGCAGAACACCGGAAGAGCACCGCTCACGTTTGCTGAAGGTCCTGGAACGCATCCAAGAGTGGGGTTTCACCCTGCGCATCGAGAAGTGCTCGTTTTTCATGCCGGAGATCACCTATTTGGGATTCATCGTCAACAACCGAGGAATCAGGCCGGACCCGTCCAAGACGTCCGCCATCTGCAGCATGCCACCCCCGCATGACGTCAGCAGTTTGCGTTCCTTCCTTGGTGCGATCAATTTCTACGGAAAGTTTGTTCGCAACATGCACGACCTCCGACACCCACTCGATGCTCTGCTGCGCAAGGATGCCAAGTGGGACTGGAACGAAAGCTGCCAGGAATCGTTTGAGCAATTCAAGAACCTGCTCCGGTCGGACCTGCTTTTGGCGCACTACAACCCTGAGCTGGAAACTATCGTCGCCGCTGACGCGTCCAACTACGGTGTCGGTGCGTGCTTAATGCATCGATACGATGACGGCTCGATCAAGGTGGTGTGTCACGCGTCCCGGACGTTGACGTCGGCCGAGCAGAACTACGGTCAAGTTGAGAAGGAGGCTTTGGCGCTGATCTTCGGAGTTACCAAGTTTCATCGCTTCATCTGGGGACGGAAGTTCACACTTCACACCGACCACAAGCCGCTGGTCGCCGTGTTCGGGTCCAAGAAAGGAGTCCCGGTTCACACCTCCAACCGTCTTCAGCGATGGGCGCTGATCCTGCTGTCCTACGAGTTTGACATCGAGCACATCTCAACGCAAGATTTTGGCTATGCTGACATGCTCTCGAGACTGATCGACGCGCGGATCAAACCGGACGAGGATTTTGTGATCGCCGCAATCCAGCTCGAGGACGAACTTGCAGCGGCCATGGACGAAGCACTCAACACCCTGCCTGTTACCTTCAAGCACCTACAAGTGGCCACAAGCAACGACAAGCTACTGCAAGACGTCATCAAGCATGTCCAATCTCGCTGGCCCGGGGCAATCAAGCTGGTCGATGCTGAACTTCGCCCGTTCTACGCGCGAAAAGACGCTCTCTCCGTTGTTCAAGGGTGTCTCATGCTGGCTGATCGCGTTGTCGTTCCCCAGCAGTACCAGCAGCAGGTGCTCAAGGCTCTTCATCGAGGTCACCCAGGTCAAGAGCGCATGAAGAAGGTGATGCGAAGTCACGTGTACTGGCCAGGTGTGGATCAAGACGTGGACGACTTCGTTCGTTCGTGTCACGGCTGCGCTGCGGTGGCAAAGACCCCACCAAAACTCTGCTGTCGTCGTGGCCCCTAGCAGAGCATCCTGGCAGCGCCTCCGTGGATTTCGCTGGTCCTGTCGAGGGTCACTACTTTCTGGTGATAGTGGACTCGTACAGCAAGTGGCCTGAAATATTCAAGACACCAACCATCACAGCGAGGACAACAATCGATCTGCTTTTCGAAACGTTCGCTCGCTACGGGCTCCCAGAGACGATTGTTTCTGACAACGGTACGCAGTTTACTAGCTCGCTCTTCAAGGAATTCTGCGAATCGCTCGGCATCATCCACATCCGCACTGCCCCGTATCATCCCCAATCAAACGGGCAGGCCGAAAGGTTTGTGGATACGCTAAAAAGGAGTCTGAGGAAAATCATGCCAGGAGCTGGGCATGACATTGGACGTTCGCTGCAAATCTTTTTGTCAGCCTACCGTGCCACTCCTAACAAGTCAGCACCTGATGGACTGTCACCTGCTGAAGTCTTGATGGGGAGGAAACATCGCACAACTTTGGACCTGCTCAAACCACCGTCGGAACACCGGGCTGCGCTGCAGAGGAACCAGCGGCAAGAAGAGCAGTTCAACAAACGGCACGGGGCACGAAAGCGTGAATTTGGCAAAGGCGATTCGGTTCACGCAAGCACATTCGTTCACGGCAAGCTGGTCTGGCACACTGGCACAGTAATCGAACGCGTTGGCAACGTGATGTACAACGTCTGGCTGGAAGACAAGAAGCGGCTCATCAGGTCTCACACGAACCAACTCCGTGCTCGGGGGGGCTCAAAAGTCGAGGCCTATCCGGAAGAAGCTGAGTCGGAGGTCAAGCTACCTCTGCACATTCTGCTCGAGGACTTCCAGATTATCGAGGATCCAGTTGTAGCCGAGGATGAACAGCAGGCGCCGCCTGCACCATCGCAACGTCGAGCCAGGGTTCGACCACCGTCGATTCTTCGCCGGTCAACAAGGATTCGTCGTATGCCTGAGAGGTACAACCCGTACTTCTACACCTAAAAGGGGAGGTGTTGGACCCCTAGGAACAACCCTGGATGCGACCCTGGATGAGCGACACTTGTCGTCATCCCGTTGACATCCACGACCGGAAACCGGTTGTCATAATCCGCGAGCTCAAGAAGACACACGTACAATTTTTAATAAATTTAACTATCTGCAATAAATGCTTAATTATTTGTCTCCACTCGCGTGTATCATTTGTTGTTGCACATTGCAACATTAAGAATTTAAGAATTTAAGAATTTAAGAATTTAAGAATTTAAGAATTTAAGAATTTAAGAATTTAAGAATTTAAGAATTTAAGAATTTAAGAATTTAAGAATTTAAGAATTTAAGAATTTAAGAATTTAAGAATTTAAGAATTTAAGAATTTAAGAATTTAAGAATTTAAGAATTTAAGAATTTAAGAATTTTAAGAATTTAAATTTAAATTTAAGAATTTAAGAATTTAAATTTAAATTTAAATTTAAAATTTAAAAATTTAAGAATTTAAGAATTTAAGAATTTAAGAATTTAAGAATTTAAAATTTAAGAATTTAAAATTTAAATTTAAAATTTAAGAATTTAAAATTTAGAATTTAAAATTTAAAATTTAAGAATTTAAGATTTAAATTTAAGAATTTAAGAATTTAAGAATTTAAGAATTTAAAATTTAAATTTAAGAATTTAAATTTAAGAATTTAAAATTTAAGAATTTAAGAATTTAAAATTTAAGGTTAAGAATTTAAGAATTTAAGAATTTAAGAATTTAAGAATTTAAATTTAAAATTTAAGAATTTAAAATTTAAGAATTTAAGAATTTAAGAATTTAAGAATTTAAGAATTTAAGAATTTAAATTTAAATTTAAGAATTTAGGAATTTAAGAATTTAAATTTAAGAATTTAAGAATTTAAGAATTTAAGAATTTAGGAATTTAAATTTAAATTTAAGAATTTAAGAATTTAAGGAATTTAAAATTTAAAATTTAAATTTAAGAATTTAAGAATTTAAATTTAAGAATTTAAAATTTAAATTTAAAATTTAAGAATTTAAAAATTTAAGAATTTAAGAATTTAAAATTTAAATTTAAATTTAAGAATTTAAGAATTTAAGAATTTAAGAATTTAAGAATTTAAAATTTAAATTTAAAATTTAAGAATTTAAGAATTTAAGAATTTAAAATTTAAGAATTTAAGAATTTAAAATTTAAAATTTAAAATTTAAAATTTAAGAATTTAAGAATTTAAGAATTTAAGAATTTAAGAATTTAAATTTAAAATTTAAATTTAGAATTTAAGAATTTAAGAAATTTAAATTTAAGAATTTAAATTTAAATTTAAATTTAAAGAATTTAAGAATTTAAATTTAAGAATTTAAATTTAAGAATTTAAATTTAAATTTAAATTTAAGAATTTAAGAATTTAAGAATTTAAGGAATTTAAGATTTAAGAATTTAAAATTTAAAATTTAAAATTTAAATTTAAGAATTTAAGAATTTAAGAAATTTAAATTTAAAAATTTAAGAATTTAAGAATTTAAGAATTTAAAATTTAAA